>NC_043700.1:16917610-16927026 GCF_006229205.1 Suricata suricatta
AAAAAAAAAAGTAACGAAAATAATAAGGGAAAAACCCAAAACACACTTCCTAGGGGAAAAAAAAACCCAACATGTAATTTCTGTCCTTGACGGAATGTTTTCATTTTAGCCACTCTGACCAGCATAAGGTGGTATCTCAGTGTGATTTTGATTTGTGTTTCCCTGATGCTGAGTGATGCTGAGCATCATTTCATCTGACTGTTGGCCATCTGGATGTCCTCTTTGGAGAAGTGTCTGTTCATGTCTTCTGCCCATTTCTTCACTGGATTATTTGTTTTTTGGGTGTGGAGTTTGGTGAGCTCCTTAGAGATTTTGGATACTAGTCCTTTATCCAATATGTCATTTGCAACTATCTATTCTCATTCCCATTGGTTGCCTATTAGTTTCCTTGATTGTTTCAGTTATAGTGCAGAAGATTTTTTTATCTTGATGAGGTCTCTAGTTCATTTTTGTTCTTGATTCCCTTGTTTTGGAGATGTGTTGAATAAGGTATTACCCTGCAGGAATGCTGCAGTTGAGGTCAAGGAGGCTGTTTCCTGCTTTCTCCTCGAGGGTTTTGATGGATTCCAGTCTCACATTCAGCTCCTTCATCCATTTTGAGTTTATTTTTGTGTATGGTGGAAGAAAGTGGTTGAGTTTCATTCTTTTGCATGTTGCTGTCCAGTTCTCCCAACACCATCTGTTAAGGAGGCTGTCTTTTTTCCATTGGATACTCTTTGCTGCTTTGCCAAAGATTAAATGGGCATACATTTGTGGGTCCAGTTCTGGGTTCTCTATCCTATTCCATTGATCTATGTGTCTGTTTTTGTGCCAATACCACACTGTCTTGATGATGACAGCTTTGTAGTTGAGGCTAAAGTCTGGGATTATGATGCATCCGGTTTTGGTTTTCTTCTTCAATATTTGGCTATTCAGGGACTTTTGTGGTTCTATACAAACTTTAGGATAGTTTGTTCCAGCTGTGAGAAGAATGCTGGTGCAATTTTGATGGGGATTCCATTGAATATGTAGATTCCTTTGGTAGTAATGACACTTTAACAATATTTATTCTTCTAATCCATGAGCATGGAATGTTTTTCCATTTCTTTGTGTCTTCTTCAATTTCCTTCATAAGTAGTTTTTAGTTATCACCATACAGATCTTTAACACCTTTGGTTAGGTTTATTCCTAGGTATTTTCTGTTTTTTTTGTGCAATGGTAAATGGGATCACTTTTTTGGTTTCTTCCTTCTTGCTTCATTATTGGTGTATAAAAATGCACCAATGTCTGTATGTTTCTCTTGTACCCTGTGACTTTGCTGAATTCATGGATCATTTTATTAGGGTTCTGGTGGAGTCTGTTGGGTTTTCTATGTAGAGTATCATGTCATCTGCAAAAAGTGAAAGTTTGACTTCATCTTTGCCAATTCTGATGCCTTTTATTTCCTTGTATTGTCTGATTGCTGATGCTAGGACTTCCAGCACTATGTTAAACAACAGTGATGAGAGTGGACATCCCTGTCGTGTTCCTGATCTCAGGGGGAAAGCTCTCAGTTTTTCCCCATAGAGGATGATATTAGCTGTGGGCTTTTTATAAATGGCTTTTACGATGTTTAGGTAAGTTTCTTCTATCCCAACTTTCTTGAGGGTTTTTATTAGGAAAGGATGCTATATTTTATCAAATGCTTTTTCAGCATGTATTGACAGGATCATATGGTTTTTATCTTTTCTTTTGTTGCCATGACGTATCACATTGATGGATTTATGAATATTGAACCAGCCCTGGAACCCAGAAATGAATCCCACTTGATCATGGTGGATAATTCTATTTATATGCTGTTGAATTCTATTTGCTAATATCTTGTAGAGTATTTTTGCATCTGTATTCATTAAGGATATTGGCCTTCTCTTTTTTTGTTGGGTCTCTGTCTTGTTTGGGAATCAAAGTGATGCTGGCTTTGTAGAATGAGTCCAGAAGTTTTCCTTCTATTTCTACTTCTTGGAATAGCTTGAGAAGAAAGGGTATTAACTCTGCTTTAAATGCCTAGTAGAATTCCCCAGGGAAGACATCTGGCCCAGGATTCTTATTTTTTGGGAGATTTTTTGATAACTGATTTGATTTTTTTCACTGGTTATGGATCTGTTCAGATTTTCTCTCTCTTCCCATTTGAATTTTGGTAGTGCATGTGTGTTTGGAATTTGTTCATTTCTTCTAGGTTGTCCAATTTGTTGGCATATAATTTTTCATAGTATTCCCTTATGATTGCTTGTTTTTCTGAGGGATTGGTTATAATAGATCCATTTTCATTTGTGATTTTGTGTATTTGGGTGTTCTCTCTTTTGTTTCTGAGGAGCCTGGCTAGAGGTTTATTAATTTTATTTATTTTTTCAAAAAACAAACTCTTGGTTTCATTGATCTGTTCAGGTGTTTTTCTTTTTTGGATTCTATATTGTTTATTCCTGCCCTGATCTTTATTATTTCTCTTCTTCTGCTGTGTTTGCAGTGCTCTTGTTGCTCTTCTTCTAGTTCCTTTAGGTGCTGTTAGAGTTTGAATTTGTGCTTTTTCTAGTTTCTTGAAATAGGCCTGGATTATAAAATGCTTTCCTCTTAGGAATGTCTTTGCTGCATCCCAGAGAGTTTGAATTGTATTTTCATTTTCATTTGTTTCCATATATTTTTAAATTTCTTCTCTACTTGCCTGATTAGCCCAATGTTCTTTAGTAGGGTGGTCTTTAACCTCCTTTTTTTTGGAGGTTTTCCAGATTTCTTCTGTGTTTGTTTTCAAGTTTCATAGCATTGTGATCTGAAAGTGTACATGGTATGATCTAAATTCTTTCCTATTTATGGAGGGCTGCTTTATGACCCAGTATGTGATCTATCTTGGAGAATGTGCTATATGCACTCAAGAATAAAGTGAATTCCATAGCCTCAGGATGTAGAGTTCTAAATATATCTGTCAAATCCATCTGTTCCAATGTGTCATTCAGGTCCATTCTTTTTTTAGTAATTTTCTGTCTAGTTGATATATCCATTTCTGTAAGTGGAGTATTAAAGTCCCCTGCTATTAGCACATTTTTATCAATAAGATTGTTTCTGTTAGTGATTGTTTTATGTATTTGGGTCCTTCCAAATTTGGTGTGTAGACGTTTATAACTGTTAGCATTTCCTGATAGATAAACCCTGTAATTATTATATGATGCCCTCCTTCATCTCTTGTTACTGCCTTCACTTTGAAGTCCAGTTTGTCCAATATAAGTATGGCTACTCCAGCTTTCTTTTGACTTCATTAGCATGATAGATATTTCTTCATCCCCTCAGTTTCAATCTGAAGGTGTCCTCAGGTCTAAAACGAGGCTCTGTAGACTGCAAATAGATGGATCTGTTTTTTTTTTTTATCCATTCTGATACCCTATGTCTTTTGCTTCGGACATTTCGTCTGTTTACATTCTGTGCTATTATTGAAAAATATGGGTTTAGAGTCATTGTGTTCACTGTAGGATTCATGCTTGTAGTGGTGTCTTTGGTACCTTGTGTTCCTTGCAACATTTCCCTCATAGAGCCGTCTTAGGATTTCTTATAGGGCTGGTTTAGTGATTAATTTTTCAAATTTTGTTTATTTGGGAAAATCTTTATCCCTCCTTCTATTTTGAATGACAGGCTTGCTGGATAGGGGATTCTTGGTGGCATATTTTTTCTGTTCATCACATTGAAGATTTCCTGCCATTTCTTTCTGGCCTGCCCAGTTTCAGTAGATAGGTCTCCCTTTGTATGTTAGGTCCTTTTATCCCTAGCTGCTTTCAGAATTCTCTCTTTATCCTTTTATTTTGCCGGTTTCACCATACTATGTTACGCAGAAGTTTCATTCAAGTTACACCTGAGGGCAGTTCTCTCTGCCTGTTAGATTTCAATATGTTTCCTTCCCCCAACTGGGGAAGTTCTCAGTTATAATTTGTTCATTTACCCCTTCAGCCCCTTTTTCTCTCTCTTCTTCTTATGGAATTCCTATGATGATGATATTGTTCTGTTTGATTGATTCACTCAGTTCTGAAATTCTCCTGGATCAATCTATCTCTCTTTTTCTCAGCTTCCTCATTTTCTATAATTGTGTCTTCTCATTCACCTATTCTCCTCTCTGCCTCTTCAATCTGTACAGGGGCTGCTTCCATTTTATTACACCTCATTTATAGCATTTTTAAATCCATCACAGCTATTTTTAAGGTCCTTAGTCTTTGTATCAATAGCTTCTCTGGTGTCTTCTATGCCTTTTTCAAGCCCAGTAATTAATTTTATGACTATTTTTCTAAATTCTTGGTCAGTTATGTTGCTTACATCTGTTTTGAGCAATTCTTTAGCTGTCATTTCTTCCTGAAACTTCTTTAGAGAAGAGTCTTCCATTTCATCATTTTAGCTAGCTTTCGGTCTCTTGTAAGTTTTAAAAGCTTGTTATGCACTCTGCACCTGTGAGTTCTGCTATATTAAAGGAGGCTCATTGACTGTACAGGGCCTGTCCATTCAGGAAGTGTTCATTTAATGGTGTCCCTTAGTCTCTCTTGTTGTGTCTTTGATTATTTTATTTCCCTACTCATAGTGATAATTGGGTAATTTGGCTTGTTTCTTGAGGTAGCCCTGATTGTTTACATCATCTGTCAGGTAGTGGCTGTCATGGTGCTTGTAGGAATCTTCACCAAACTGGGGCTGGAGAAAGCATACTGGCCGCAAAGGGAGCACATGTCCAGGTGGGCTACCTTTCCCCCACCACCTCCTGTCCAGGTGCTGCTCTCCCTCCTCTTCCCTCTCCACTTTTCCCTGGGCAATCTGTAATGTTAGTATTTTTACTTGTTTCTCCAACAAGACTTTGAGAACACCCATTTCACTTTTCTGGTCTTAAATTCTCAAAGACACAGAAGCTTTCCAACCCTGTGACAATGTGCCAGAAAGAAGTAAAAATTATATTGCACATGATATGCTTAATACTGTAACCTGAAATTAATCAGAACATTACTTGAATAAAATAAAACCTATCCAACCAAGAACACCTAAATATTATACCTATACTGTCATGAAAACATCAAAGACCCTCAAAAAACTAAGAGACCTAGTGTTGACAGCATAGTATCACACAATATGTCTGGGTATTCCAAAGTTCTAATATCACTGAAGATGCACTTCCATGAATAGAATTAGGAGGGTTAGGTGACCAGCATTCTTGAGGAGGTGGTAAATTACCTGAAGGTTATTGAGTGAAGTTGTACCAATTGTTACCTATGTATTTCTTTTAGTTTTTATTCCCAAAAGGGAATTAGAAATGTGTATACTCTTTACAATTTTACATTTGAGTTATGGAAGAATCAAGACTTAAGCAAATATTGAATTAAGCTTAAGTAGGTATATTTTAAAAACAGAATAGATTTTCTGCTAAGATCATGCTTGTAAATCATAAAGATTTTTAAATTTTTGTTGTTTATTAGCTATAACCTTGGTATTTTTTTCTTTTAGTGATTGCTGTAAGATTTTCAACAAGAATCATGGTATAATTAATATTACAGTATTTTGCAGAGACTAAGAATCTTATGAAATTATATTTCCTACCATGCTTGCTCCCTGGCCTCATCACTTGGGCTATGTTTTCATACCTTTCACATTAGTTTCTATGTGTTTTAGAAAGCCTAAAAGATGTTGTTATTATTTTTAAATTCATTTTTATAAAGACACTGTACAAACAAGATTATTTTATATTTGCCTACACATATACTATCTCTGTCATTCTTCATTCACTTGTGCAGATTTAATTTTTCAACTAGTATAATTTTCCTTCAGCCTGAAGAACTTTATTACATGGCTGGTCAGCTAGTGGATGATTCTCTCAGTTCCTTCTTGAAAATGTCTTTATTTCCATTTCAATTTTGAAGAATATCTTTGCTAGATCTAGAATTCTAGTTGAGAGGGGCCTTTGCTCCTGCTGTTTAAAGACTTTAAAGATGTTAAAGATGTCTTGTTGTCTTACTTCCGTTGTTTCTGTCTTAAAGGCAGCAACACTGCTCCTCTTTGTTCTTCTTTGATCTCTCACTGTTTCAAGAATTTCTCTTTATAACTGACTTTCAATGGTTTGGTTATAGTACACGCTGATGTGTGTTCCTTAGTGTGTATCTTGTCTGGTTTTTGTAGAGTTCCTTGGAACTACAGGCTTTATGTTTCTTCAAAAAATAGGATCATGAGGCACTGAGATATTGTAATGGTGGGAAGCTGTTATCGCTCCTATTGCTATAAGGATAACGGAAGGAAACAGTATTTCTAGAAGCAGAATTGTGGTGTGCTTCCTGGCAGGAGCAAGGCTCATTAAAGAGGGATAATTGTTAGGGTGTCTGGGTGGCTCAGTTGGTTGAGCACCCAACTCTTGATTTCAGCTCAGGTCATGATCTCATAATCATGAGACGAGCCCCACATGGGGCTCTGCACTGGCAGCATGGAGCCTGCTTGGCATTCTTTCTCTCTCTCTCCCTCTCTCTCTCTCTCTGTCCCTCCCCTGTTTGTGCTTTCTGTCTCTCTCTTAAATAAATAAATAAATAAATAGGAGGAGGAAGAGGTGGAGGAGGAGGAGGGGAAGAAGAGGAAAAAAAAAGAAGAAAGAAAGAAAGAAGAAAGAAATAGAGAAAAAAAGAAAGAAAGAAGATAACTGTGAGAGAAATGCTTCATTTTTTTCCTCACATCTTATTCTGTACTCTTCCAGCACCTCCTATATGTTGAACTTACCAGAAGTTAGAGAGCAAGGGAGCCTAAGGAAACACTGAGCCCTACCACAAACAGCAGAGTAGGAGAAAGTTAGAGACAGAGCTGATGGCAAATGAGCAGTTGACCCGCAGAGAAGAGTTTTCTTCTGTCTTCCTCACTATGGAATTCAAATCACGTAGAAGAAAACTTGGGCTATTGGGTATTTGATGAGTGAATGAATGAATGAATGAGTGGATGAATGAATGAATAAAAGACAACATGTTTTATTACTGAGGAAAGTGAAGCTCTTGCAGGGTTCACAAGATACTCAAGTAGTTAGTGGAAGCAATTAAATTTAGGTTCTCTAATATTTCAATATAGCAACTGCCTCTGATTTCTGTAAATTGAATTATATTGTAAATGCATATGATAACTCTTTTTGTAAAGATATTGTATTGAATATTTTTGTAAAACTAAAAAATCCTTCACTTAGGTAGATCTTCCCTGGATCTTTGTTAGGTAGATTTTTCAAGCTTCAGTTTCTCTCCAAGCTTTCTGGATTTATTTCTATTGCTAGGAGGGTTTATATAACAACTCTATTTTAAAAGTACAGAGCATTCCAAAAGGGTAGCTGTTTCTCATTTCAAAAAGCTGTTTCTCACAACATGAAAGAGCGAGCTTGACTTTTGATATCACATAGGGTTAAATTCTGATCCAGGATTGGCAACTTAATAGCTATTTGACTTTACACAAAACATATAACTTCTCTGGTCCTTGGTTCCTTCTGTAAACGGGACAAGAATATCTCCTCTAATCACAGAACTGTAGGAGCAAAAGTCAGTGGTGCATAAGCTGTGCCAATATATGTGTTACTCTTATTTAGCTGTGAATCAACCTTACTGTTCAGATAAAATCCACGTCAGTGGTTGTGACAGGTGAGAGTGGCTACAGACAGAAGTATGGGTTGAAAAGTAAGAGGTCCTGGCAATACACTCCATTATCAAAGGAGAGTGAGTAAAAATAATAATGCTAAGAGCATGTAAAGGCACTACAAAAGGTTGATAGGAGTCAATAAGAAAGCCCCTGAGATAAATTTATCCATATCTTGTATTTCCCACACTGATGGTTATTTTCAGTGGTGAGGACAATCAAGTAGTTTTTAACTAGAGACTGGCATCACAGTAAAAGAGAGCCATTGAGATACTTACAGTGTGTAACCTTGGCACCACAAAAGCTATCTGGCTTTTTAAAAGTTTTACTGAGATATAATTAACATGCTGTACAATTCACCCATTTGAATGCACAATTCCATGGCTGGCTTTAAGTGGATACACAGAGTGGCTCATCTATCACCACAATCAATTTTAGAATATTTTTATCACCCCAAAAAGAAGCTCTACATCCTTTATCCACAACTCCCTAGTGCCCCCAGCCCTGGGCAACCCCTCATCCACCTTCTGTCTCTATGCGTTTGTCTATTCTGAATATTTCACATAAATGAAATTGTACAGCCTTGTAGTGTTTACTTTCTGCCCTCCTCCACTTAGCATAATGTATTTGAGGTGCCCCATGTTGTTGCATGTGTCAGTACTTAATTTCTTTTTATGGGTGAATGGGCTATATATATTTTTAATGTATATATATTCTTCTAACATCTGAATATTTAAGATGAAAAGAAACTTAAAAATCAATTAATTAATTAAAAACAATCTTAAAAATTAACTAATTAAACCACCTTCTAAGTTTGAAGAAAGGGAAGTCCAGATTGAGCATCTAGTGCTACACTTTTAAGTGTATAAAGGAAGACACGGGTCCAGCCTCTCCCCAGTTACCGACAAGGCTGGCTTCTTATAGTATCTACTCTAAAATCACAGTAACTCATTTTCAGATAGTACCTCGTTCATAAAATTCTTTCATATACATGAGCTCAGAGTCCACATACAAAACTTGCTCTGGCAAATAGGTAAGAGAGCTAGATACTTAAGCATACATTACTACTGATCAAAAGTATCAGATAAAAATTGGGCATATCCTTCAAGGACTCCCCAAACAGCCTTAGGAAATGACAAATGTAAAATGCTGGGATGTCTCACTGACGACTTAGTGAACTCCAAATACTATGACTTGCTGTTCTTTTTTTTTTTTTCCAGAACAAAAATAAATAGAGCCTTTATTTAATAAAGAGTTCAACATTTCTTGGTTCAAGATTATCCAATATTTAACCATTAGCAATGACATACCTATGACAAAATTCAACTGTTCAATATTACAGGGAGTTTTTGCTATAAAGCAAGTCCTACAGAATCCTATGTTTAAAAATTTCCTTTTAAAATAGATTTTCTTTTAGACATACAAATAATATAATTTGATACTAGAAAAACAAATGTCTTTCAAAACAGCTCAAAATTTCTTCTCACGTTCTATAAATCCATTGCCCAACTCTTGGAAACACAGTTTTGGCTCAGGTCATGATCTTTTTTTTTTTTTTTTGTAATTAAAAAACATTTTTTATTATAAAATTTACATTTGTGAGACATTTTTATCACTTGGTAATATACTCCACTTCTAATCAAAGATAAAAGATAAGAATGACACTTAAATTTAGAATATAGCAATGCATGCCAAAATAGTATCAAGGGAGACAGGCATTTATAATCTTCCCTGTCCAATGTAGTAACCATCCAACTGCTCTGCACTTAAAATGTGACTGGTCCAAACAGAGACGTGCT
>NC_043700.1:16927126-16970348 GCF_006229205.1 Suricata suricatta
TCTGTCCTTGACAGAATGTATTAAATAAGCAAACACCACCAACAAGCAAAACAAGTACTACAATGTAAAAATATTAAAAAAACGAAAACCCTCTCACATGCATAAATGAAAGATTGCACACAAAGAACTCACATCTTTTCAAGCTTCAATAGTAAATATTCTGCTACTATGTATTAAATACTGCATGGTTTGCCCAAGCTAAGATGAAACCACATCATAAATCAATAAGCATGACTTGCTGTTCTTACATTAATTAAAAACAATAGATGTCAAGATGTAAGACGGTTTTCAGTGGCAACGGAGAGGCATGTGTGTGTGCAAAGTGGTTCTGCCCCAGAGCTGTTAGAATCTGGATGTTCTGAGCGCAAGCACGTCTTCTCCTTTTCTCCTCAAAACACGTCATAACTTTCCTGAGACCGTTTGTACCAACATGACTCAGAGCATATATTTATATGCAATTTCTGAAGCTTGAAATGCAATAATTTAATATCAGTACTAACGGAATATAAGCTACAGAATCAAATGTTCTCTGTCCTTCTATTTAGTCTAAAATGAGTAACCCTAATGTGAGTGATGGTGGAGGTCTTTCAATCCCAAAGGTTAAAATCTTATTTCCTTCCTTAAACTTCTTCTCATCTTTTCTTCAGGGCAATATGTGCATGACTTGTTATGCCGTCACTGAGCTGCTCTGTGACCTCATTAACATGCTTATCTCTCTGGGAAAAACTGTTGTAAGACATCTGTCTGCTTCTTATCTCTGCCACCTAAGATTTAAAGGTTGCCTATTTTTCCCAAACACATCTACCTTGAAATATTTAAGGCTTATGTGCCTTAGCTACTTCCCCAAATGTGCTGGGTCCTCATGTTAGAGATCCATTCTATCTGTTTTGTTTTTCACACTTTATGATTCTTCTTACAAGAAATGGCCCAAAGCAATAACTGTGTTTGGAAACAAAACAAAACAATACCCAAAAGAACTAAGCCATAAGATTCTAAAACCATAACAGTAGGGTATAGAACAGGACATAAGAGAGAAGAGGTCCAGTGTTTTGAAATGCAGGAAACTTATTTTTGCAAAGAGAAAATGGTCAGATTATTATTTTATTTGTGGAGTGTTTGGTATACCAATTATGGATTTGAAAACTAAATCACTGCATTTCACATGATAGAACAGTATGGAAATTGTGAAATGATAAAAAGCTATACAGCAAACAACTTTTAAGATATATCAGGAAGCATAATATCTTCAGTAATAATTTATGAGGGATAATATTACTTCTAATTACATGTTTGATGAGCTCTTCATGTGTATAGTAATGATCCACAGCTCTGCTCTCTCTCTCCCAAATCCCTCCATTTATACTCTAACTTAAACATTATGTGAAATCTTAAAGAGAACTTAAACACCATTTGGTTTGAGAATTTATCTTTCTCATGGGCTCTTTGTTCCCTTTTTGACTTCCTATGCAAGTGTGATGTCAGTCAATGTGGGGGTATGCTGTAGGGTCATTTGTCCAGACACTGTTGCCCCAAACACACACCTCTACATGCACATGCCTGGGTTATGTGCAAATGTGGGTGTATCTGCATCCATATCCATATCCACACTTACATCAACTAATCTGCTATCTACTGGGCTGACAAAACCAAGAAAACATCCAAGTTTCACTTCATTTTTCTACTTCTGGGTGACTGGGGGTGGAGAGGATCCAGCCTGGGAGTTTTTATAACTGAAAGTTGTTTTCAGTATCTGTTCTCTACTTCTTCATGAATAAAACCCTAAATTTCAGATGGTCATGTGTCTACTCAGACTAAAGACTGGATCTGTTTCTTTCCCCCTTGAAGTCAATAGCCATCATGTCTACTACTTTCAGAACCTCTACTCTAAAAATGGAGTAGTCTCCTCCCCTGCTGGTAGGAACACACATGTAATGGGAGAGATGGAGTAGCTCATTCGTACTATAATGTGGACCCTGCATGTCTCAAGCAGAAAGAGTTGAGGATCCTGATGACTACAGAGCTCCTATACCCGTGTGGACCAACTACAGTTCTGGATAAACAAATACTGCCCCTTCACATCTAGTTACTCACCAAAATGTGGGAATCTTTCCCATAAACACTTTTTGGGTTCATCTCTTCTCCTAATGTCTTAATACAAGTACACTTAATTTCTCACCTAGGTTTTGTAATGATCTCAGAATTGCTCTATCTCCAGTTCTTTCCTTCTGCTATTGTGTTCTTTATGTTGCCTCCAAAACAAACTATGTAGATACAAGCCTGAACATAGAAAATAAGTAATGGGGTCAGGATTGAACTCACCGCTGTCCTGATACAGCACTAGGTATCTTAGAGACATAGCAGATAGCTAGGAAAAGAAAGAGCAGGCCCACTTAAAAAGGGCACATACTAAGATGACATACTAAATGACAGATTAGAGCTATTCATGGGAAATGACTAAGACATAATGAAGACAGTCCCTGTGTCTAGGCTATGTTTCAGATATGGCTGTCATGTATGTCACTTGTATCTCTGTAGATAGTGTTATATCTGAAATCATTTTTTAGGAACTCAACACAACCTTGGATTACTATGAATGACCAGCCACTAAGAAAGAATGAAAGATATGAGAAGTAAATAATATTTTCCAGCACCCAAAAACACTTACTGCATAGTCATCCCTGAAAAACATGCACATATGCAAAACATTCTCTTGCTACAGATGGATGCTCTAGGAGGAAAAGTCGTGTTTGCTCAGTTATTACCATGGCTTGTTTATGTGTGATGAGCTTATCTATTTCATCTACTCAAAATTCCATACTTCTCCATTACAACCCACAATGTAGCAGTAGATTAAAGAAACCAGTAAATGAATATCCTTAATTGAATTGGTTATCTTGTAATTGATATGGAATTAATTTTTTTTCTGAAGACAAAGTCCTTGATTAAATATTAAATAACTTGAGTCCAGCTCAGTGATAGGAATAGGTCACAGGATTTTGATTCTTACATCTGTGCTTTTTCTACCAGATTCAAAGGGTAACTCTAGAAGGAAATAAATGACTTTATTAACTTGACTTGACTTTCAGCCTAGATCACATAATCCTAAATGAAGAAACCATCATAAAGCTTCCCTGAGTCTTACAACCAAAATTCAAATGAAGTAAAATCAGATAAACCAAAATGGTTGCATTCAGAATGAAGAGAGACAAAATACTGCTTTTATATAAATAAAATACTGTCGGCATTAACACAGAATATATAAAAGATAGTATTAAATTAGAAAAGCTGTGCACTTCAAAATGCTTAGTCTAGTTATTATAAATATGTTTCAAAACAGAACTTGATGATCAAGACATTTTCTTATTGAAGCATAACTTTACAAATCACTGTCTGCAAATACTTTCTTTATTAAACTAGTTGGTGGCCTTTTATTCTAGAGGTGTGTAACATTTAAGTCTTACCCACTTGCTTTTAATTTGCCACAGTGGCATGACTGCCTAATACCTCTGAACTATGACAGTGGTGTCCTCTTAGAAAAGACCAAGGTACCATTAGAAATGGGTCATGAAGCAAAAGTCATTAACTCATCTTAAAAAGGGCAGAGCCCAACAAAGCATTGCTGACAAACTTACTTTCCTGTGCCCATTTGTCTTTATTAAATATCACATTCAATATCTACCTCCATGCATGAGATAGCCTTCCGAAGCATCTCCTCATGAAAAAAATTAAACTATGAGAAATTAAATTTACTTTCAGGTTTTCACTTTGAAAGAGCAACAGAATTCTCTTATGCAATATTAAATAGAAAAATAAGTATTAATAATTCTCAGTAATAATAATAATGACTCCAATGTTCCTACCTTGAAAACATCCATGGACTCTTAAAAAGAGAAATATTCAATTAATAGAGGCAATGATGAAAAACAGGTAGATCAAGATAGGGTCTTTTATTTCTACTTTGATGTTGGATGCAAAAAGACAATATGGCATAGATATTTGCATCTTCTCCACACACCAAATGAAAGGTGAATTAAAAATTAATGTTAAAGTAATAACAAAAATGATAATGAATGATATCTCTATGTGGGTAGACTTCCTTTGCTAACCTTTCAAGATTCAGTGGAAATTTCTTATAATAAGGAAGAATAATCTATACCCAGTAAATCCCCTTCTTGGAAGGAACTGGTAGAGTCAATTTTTACATCTGTTTTCCTCTGTCCTATCCCAGAAAATAAAAATTTTATGAATTTTCTCTTCTCTGGGCTGTCAATTACAGAAGCCATTACAAAACGAGGCCAGTATCATGTCTGGTGGGAGCAATGTCCAGCCACACAAAACAGCTATTCTGGAACTTTCAGAACAGGTAGGAGAAAGGTTACGTGAAGTAAAAGTCTGCATTTCTGTCCCATGGCTGACCCCAGGGAAGGAAGTCAAACACTGGCAGCTTTATCTAATAAAAAAATGTTTTGTTTTTGTTTTGTTTTACTTATAATAGAGTCTCATAATCTCAGATATACTTATAAACAAAATAACAAATATGCTAACATTCAAATATCTAGGACTATATACAAAACAATCTGTTTTCATCCAAAGCAGACATAATGCTCTTTTATAGGCAAAGCAAAGTACATAATTCTATCAGTTTTAAAAGAACCTGATAGAAGTTTTTGCCTTTTATTCTTGCCATTTTATTTTTTATTATAACCTAACTTTTTAAAAATTTCCTTTCTCTCTCCTTCCTTCTTCCCTCTCTCCCTTTCTTCTTTTGCTTCATTTAGGACTATATCTGTCCTAGAACAACACAGGAGTTAGAGGTGCTGACCTCCCCCCCCCACCTCCACTTCCATACAGTCTGCACATAACTTGTAACTCTCCAAAAACTTAACTACTAATAACCTACTATGGACTGGAAGCCTTACCGGTAAAGTCGATTAACACGTATTTTGTATGTTCTGTGTATTCTTACAAAGCTTATATAGTAAGATAATGAAAAGAAAATGTTAAGAAACTATAAGGAAGAAAAAACACATTTACAGCACCCTACTGTATTTATGGGGGGAAAATCCACATATAAATGAAGTTGTAGTTCAATCCAAAGTTGTTCAAGAGTCAATAGTCACATTTTTCAAAAACAAAATTTTTAACGTTCATTTTTGAGAGACAGAGAGAGACAGAATGTGAGTCGGGGAGGGGCAGAGAGAAAGGGAGACAGAATTTGAAGCAGGCTACAGGCTCTGAGCTGTCAGCACGGATCCCAAAGCAGGCTCAGACTCACAGACAGCGAGATCATGACCTGAGCCAAAGTTGGATGCTTAAGGGAATGAGCCACCCAGGTACCCGCAATAGTCAGATATTTTTAACTTCCTACTCCCCAGTTACAGTAAGTATTAGATATTCTGTAGCAAATCAGCTCACAGCCTCCACATTCTTTATGACAGTTACTCCACAAATGGCTCTCAATGTTCACGTCTCAGAACTGCTGCATCAAATCCACCTGGTTCTTCTCCAGTCCAGGGGCTCTGGCACAAGTTCAGTCCAGCCCCTGCTGGTGCTCCTGGGTCCTTATCTGGACTCACTTGTGCCTCCACTGGTTGTTGCTATATTCTTTCTTGTCTCTACAGTGGCTAGCTCTTGATCTAGTTGCACTGCGGTGTTGACTACAGTTTGTCAGCATTGTGTGAAATGTCTAAGAAAATGCTAAGCTTTCTTTGATTCATAACTGCCTGGTGTTTATTTTCCATCCTTCCTTTTTCAGTCTTCCTGAGTATTTTTGTTTTCTGTTTGTCTTTTCCATACAACATAATTCTTCATTCAATTATGGAGTCTTGGTCTTTCAATTAGTAAGTCTACTCTGTGTTTTAATGAGTATAGTTACCATGAAATTCGATGTTATTTCTGCTATCTTAATCCAAATTTTCATTTTAAATGTAAATTGTAATTACTGTTAAGACTTCTTTCTGCCATTTTGTATTTCTCATTCATTTTTCTCGTTTTATACCTTCTTCCCATCATTCTTCCTTTCAACTGAATACAATTTTCTCCTTCTGGTTTATTACTTGTTCTATTTTTATTATGTTCATTGTTATCTTTACCTTAGGACTCATATTCTTTATTTTATTTTCTAAATTTGTGAATATTGATATTGCCCTCCTAACACAATAAAAACTAGATGACTTCTATTATTTTTTGTCTTGCCTCTCCGTATTGTTATTATTGGCTAGAATTTTAGTTCTAGATTGTTGTCAGTGTGCTTTTCCTTTTTTTCCATCCTTAGTCTTATTTATCGAACATAAAAATAAGTTTAACCAAGATATTTGTTCATACTTACCTTCCATTTCTTTTTTTAGTATCTCATAGTTTTGTTCTTCAAAAGGTATTTTACATGAGGTCCATTTTATGGTAAAAGTTCCGAGAACCTTTATGCATGAGAATATTTTTTGAGCCTTAATCTTTATAGGTCAGCCTCTCTAGCTATGATGTTTTAGGTTCATAGTTCTTTACCTTGAATACTTTAAAAATAATATTATACTGTCTTATTATTTTCAGTTTGCTATTGAGAAGTCCACTGCGATCTGATTTTTCTTTTCAGATAATCCTTCTTTTAAGATTTTATTTTTTAAATAAATTTAATTTCTATGCCCAACCTGGGGCTTGAACTCACAACCCCAAGATCAAGAGTCATATGCTCCATACTCCATTCTCCTTTGCTTTTGAATTCTTCATTCTCATTGTAATATCTAAGTATGACTTTTTCCTTATTCTCCATTTGGCCCCTTATCAGTCCTATCAATTTAAAGTCTTTCAACTTTCTTTAATTTTGAAAAATATCCGCTAATTCTTCACATGTTTTCTTTTTTTCATTTTTCTCTCCTTTTGGGACTCATTCAAAATTTCACTTATTCTCTATATCTTTTAGCTTTTATTTTCTCTTTATTCTCACCTCTTGTTTGCCTCCCTCTGTTCCTTCCTTCCTCCCTCTCTACCTTCCTCCCTCCTTCCGTCCCTCCCTCTCTTCCTTCCTTCCTTTCTTCCTTCTTTCCTTTTTGTTCCTGAGATTTTTTTTCTCTATGCATCTCTATTTTCTATAGTTTCTCCTAAATTTGTTTTGGGAGAATGCCAGACCCTGTATACCTGCAGAATGCTGGGCCCAGAAGAGGCTTTCAATCAGTTGGTTGGCATTAGGAAATAATTATAATCAAAATGCATGTAAGTGCTCATATTCCTAGAATCCTCTTGATTTTAATAATCAGTGCAATAACTTTGGTCTAGAAATTAGACCAGTAGACCAAGTTTCATGGTTATGTCAGGAAGCCAAATCATGGAACTTTTCTTGGCTTCCAGTATTTATTGTTGGTGACTGCTAGTATGTGTCTTACTAGATGGATCTTGTTGAAAGCTACTGCAGAAATTAAGGCATAAAGAAGAAGAATGAGTTAAGTTCTGGATCACACTATCTTTCAAATGCAAACTAAATATATATCGTCTTTGTCCAGAAATACTAATTTACAAACAAATAATACCAGTACCTTTCTTCTTCTTTTTTTCCCTAAACCACAAGATGAATAATCCATATAATAACTTTTGGTTTTGAACATTCCTTGGTCCCTACTTGTGTTTCCTGTTTTGTCTTTCACTATCTCTAAACATATCCCCCAGGCATAATCCCTAAATAGGTTTCCCTAAAGGGCTGAAAATGTTCTTTACTTCCAAGCACTTGCAGAAATCACTCTCTGTATGGAATAGTTCACCTTTCTCAAAGTTTATTCATTTTTCTGCTCATCATCTGCTCATGCTGAAGAGACGCTTTGGTGTTTTTTTATGTGGCCTCCTCCAGGAAACATATCTTCATGCATCTTTCCCAGCTGGGTTTCACAGTCAGGTCTCTCTGCATGTTATCATCAGATTGTGTGATTTCCTAAAGTAATTTATATTTGACTTTTCTTCCACAGGAAGGTCAAATCTTTGAAGTCAGGGGCTATGCCTCTTGTACACTTTTATACCTATCCTTAGCCCCAAATAGTTATTGGGTAATTACTGAAGGGTAGTAACTATTCTTTGGGTTTCACTGGAAGTCTGTTCTAAAATGCAGTTGAGTTTAATGACTAAGAACTTGGGTCCTACTGTCAAATCTGGGCTCAAATCATTCCTCCACTACTTACTAGTTGAATAATTTAATGGTTATGCTATTTAACCTTAGCCATAGTAAAGATTAAAGATAATTCATGTAAAGTACTAAGCATTTTGGTCCATAACATAGTAAGTTATCAATCCAGATTACCTATCATCATTTGATGCATTCAGGTTCCTTCCATGAAAAAAAGAGTGAAGAGGATTAGATTAATTTTTGGTATTCTCAAAATCCCTTTCCCTTCTTTTCAGTAACTTCTCTGTGTTTTCATGACACTCTAAACACCTTTTGTCAGAGGAGAAAATAATGTGATAAAGAGATTAAATGTGTATAAAGGCATACACAAGAATAACTTAAATTATCTTTGATAGCATAGTCAGTACTAATCCAAAACAAAAAACCCTAATGCTGGAATTTCAGGCATCAGTATCAAATAAGCTACTGGAAATAGTTTTGGGCAAGATGGCCTATTGGGACTCACATTAGAAATTTTACTATGTAAGGAATCTGCTTATGCATTTATTCATTTAGTTGAAAATACATACTGAATTCTTGCTTTGTCAAATATCCTACAGGGGATGTAGAAATATAAAGATTTATATTACTTACGCTTATCCCCAAACATGCTTGTAATGTAGTAGAGTAGGTAATAACATATTGTACTGATGTTGCTTTAACATACATTATCTTGTATACTTATAACACCTATCTTGTGATGAAATTTAATTTGTGATACAAATTCGGTTTTCAACATGCATATTTGGAGAAATCATTGAGCTTACCTCAGGTCACACAGGAAGAGGTTAAGTCTTGACTCAGAAGTGGTTCTACTAACTATAAGTTCTTTTTTTTTCCTCTCTCTACACTACAATGCCTCCACATCTAGAATCCAAATAAACTATGATAAATATCATAAATAGCAAAGAAGCAGAGACATTTAAATGAGGGCAAAATTAATTTTTGTAATTAATTAGCAGTAGTTTCATAAACGAGGAGTAGTTTTCAGTACATGGCCATTTGAAGGATGGACTGGGTGTTGATAGTGGAGGGATGGGGAAGGACATCCCAGACTAGGACTTGACAGCAGAGGTGGGAAAGAGCAGATCATTGGGAAAGCCAAAGGTCCTGACTGACTGAAATATGGGACATACGAAAGAAGTGATTTTGATAAGATTTGAAATATAGATTGGAGCCAGCTTACAGAGAATTGAAAGTGTGCACTTTTCTCCATAAGCCAATAGTTCTCAGCACTGGCTGAGTATCAGAATCAATTTTACAGCTTTTTTGAAATGCCTATGCCCTGGCAACCCTCCCAAAGATTCTATTCATTAGTCCTCAGAGGCATGGACATCCGCATATTTTAGAACTCGCCTATTGATTGTGCTCTACAGGCACAGCAGAGATTAGTGACATGGGCACTGGAGAGGTGTCCACTCAACTTGCTGTTGGCTGATGGTGCCAGTCTTTGAACTGTGACCATCCGTGATGAGCACCTGAGAGTGGGAGTGTAAAAACTGTAAAGCAATTTAATGGGGTTATTTTATATCTGTTAAAAAGCTTAAAAAGTGGTGCTGTGCTTTGTACTTTTCTTTATTCTTGTATTACTCATTTTATTCTAATTTACAAAGTTATTTTTTCTTGCCAATTGAAAATTATTGGCCTTTGGCATAAGTATTGTTCTGAGCCGCAGTATCTTTTGTGAACATGAAACAACATTTTGAAAGCAGTGTTTTCACAGAGAGGGAGACAAACCATAAGAGACTTTTAAATACAGAGAACAAACGGAGGGTTGCTGGAGGAGAGGTGCGTGGAGGGGATGGGCTAAATGGGTGATGGGCATTAGGAGGACACTTGTTAGCATGAGCACCAGGTGTTATATGTAAGTGATGGATCACTAAATTCTATTCCTGAAATCATTATTACACTATATGCTAACTAACTTGGATTTAAATTAAAAAGAAATAAAGAAAGTGGTGTTTTCACATTAATGAGGCTCTGCCACATTAGACAGATGATAGTGAGGACATGTAAGACCAAGTGGTGTGATGTGCTTGGATTCACTTATGTCAGTGGTATCAAGAAGAAGGGGGAAAGGAATCAGAAAAATAAACAAAGAAGAAAAAATCAGAAACAGACAATATAATTTAGGATAAACTAAAGGGTAAAATGTGAAGTGTTTCTGATATTTCATGCTTGAGAGACAGAAAAATTAAGTGTTACTATTAAGAGATATGAGAATATCAGTCCAAAAATTTGGGGAGAGAACCTCCATGTATGAGGGGATCAGGGGTAAAAATTTTAGTGGTAGAGCCTGTTGAGTTTAAGGTGTTTGAAATAAATCAAATGAATATGTCCCCAAGCTAATTGAAAATATAGTATCAGAACTTGCTATAGAGGTGGAAATTGGAGATAACAATAAGTAGAAAGTGTCAATGCAACCTTGAAGGTGTTGCTTTTAAAAGAAGAAACAGGAGGGGCGCCTGGGTGGCTCAGTCGGTTAAGCGGCCGGCTTCGGCTCAGGTCATGATCTCACAGTTCATGGGTTCGAGCCCCACGTCGGGGTCTGTGCTGACAGCTAGCTCAGAGCCTGGAGCCTGCTTCGGATTCTGTGTCTCCCTCTCTCTCTGACCCTCCTCTGCTCGCACTGTCTCTCTCTATCTCTCAAAAATAAATAAAAGACATAAAAAAAATTAAAAAAAAATAAAAGAAGAAACAGGATAATAACAACAACAACAACAATAATGGTAATATTCAAAGTATCTGAAAACCAGTGGAGCACAGTTCCAACAAGCTGGAACGTATGTGGACATAAGCACATGATACTGCCAAACCTGTGCCCACCAGCTGGGTATTTGACCATGTGTGTGGAGGGGGTGGGGGGTAGGCATGCAGTGGAGTCTCTGGGGAAGAGATGAGAGAGAGAAAAGAAGAAGTTTGAGGAAAAACCTCTTAGGACCCATCCATATCTTCCAGATTTCAAGTGAGGATAAAGCAGGACATGGAAAAGATAAAAATGTGATAAATTGATTTTCTCTTAAAGTTCGGAAGAGGAGAAATCTTAAAAGAAAAGAAGATGATAAATACTACTGAATCCTATTGAGAGCCTGAGGATAATGAGAAGCAAAGTCAAGCTTTTAGATCTAGTGAACATGAATAAAGAAAAAATTTGAAGAAATGAGTTTTGGTGTGATAGGAAAATTTAAGATCTAGAGCAGTAAAGTGGTATTTGGTAAAGAAGTGAAGCCAGTGAATATAAATTCTCCTTTCATAAATATTACCTAGGAATGAAGGGAAAAAGGTAGAATTGTAGTTTAAGAGGACAGAGGGAAGAAAAGGCAGCATGTGAGGAGTGAATGCTGAGAATTTTCCAGAATTGTTGAAAGACATCAACTCATGGATCCTAGAATCACAAGAAATTACAAACAACCTAAGAATCCACCTTTTTCCGGAAACTGTAGAATATCAAATACATGGAAATCTTGAAAACAGAGATAAAACACAGATCACATATAACTGATGCATAAAGTGAAAACAAATTTCTCCACAGAAACAAGAGGAGCTCATATTCTCAAATTGTGAAAATTCAGAAATCCATATCTAGCAAAATCTTTTAATGGGAATGAAGGTAAAATAAAGATATTTTCAGATAAACAGAATTGGGACAGCTTGCCACTAAAGACAATATTCCTGGTAGAAGGAAAATGATCCCAATTGGAAAGTCATAGCCACAGAAAGGAATCGAAAACAACATGAAAGTGGTATGTACAAAATCTAAATAAATATCAGCTATATAAAACTATAATGTTGTCATGTGGTGTTTTAAAATATATAGAGAGGAATTAAAGCAAGTGACAGTAGCATGGAAGTCACGAAGTGGAAAGGTAGCTGAAGTATTTTACAGTCCTTGCAAAACAAAAGGGTGGAGAAGTCAGGGCTGCTTGATGTTCTAGAAAGCCTGTCACTACCATGGCGGAGTCAAAGTAAAGCCAGTAGGAAACTAACGCCTGGAAGAAGTAGAAAGTGTCAATGTCACCTTGAAAGTGCTGTTTTTAAAGGAAGAAACAAATTCTGAGGAAGAAGAAAGCTTTGATCTTCTAGCATGGTCAAAGGGCTTTACATACATGATTTTAAATTGCTCAATTCCGCCTACTAAAAGCATTTATTATTATCTCCATTCACCTCACTGTGTGAAGTTAGCTAACTTGCCCTGAATAAGAGTAAGTTGTGACGTAGGGACTGGTATGCCCCAATGCACCATCATCCCCTCTAGAAGGAGGCTTTATTGGGTGGTGAGGGAAGAGATCCATGTTTGGCATTCTGTGGGTATCAGGATGAAGAGTGTGGCTCCCCTGTTTCTGCTGGGCCCCAGGAAAATGAAAGCCAAATGTGTGAGGACAGAACATTTCTGACACTTGGATAATGTATGAGAAAGCCCCATCCTCTGTAATCCATTGATCATCTTGAGAATCATTTTTCCTCCCCGACAAAACTCACATCTATCAACTGCTCTTTAATTGACTGCATTGCCAAAAATTTCCCCCCTCATTTGATTTCAAAGGTGCTGTAATTGTACCTACTCCCTTCCTTTGTTGTTTTTCTTAGAAACTAAGTTTTTCTGTTTTTGTTGTTGTTGTTGTTTTTACTTTATGGTGACTTGCTTCATGTTTATCGTCTTTTTCCCCTCCCACTTTGTCTTTCTCCAAAGAAGCCTTTTTCACAGTTTACAAAAATTGATATTTAACCAAAAGTCTAGGATATTATTCTGTAACATCTACAAGTTCTCAGGAATGTACTAGAAATATGCCCACAATTAAATGACACTTTATTTCTTGGCACAAGTAGGGGCTCCTGTTGCCCAAGCTCAGTCTGGTAGGCCGGGGGATTTTTAAATGACCACTGTCAGCCTCTCTTGCTCTAATGGATGCAGCTCTGCCAATATACCATGACTATGATCACCCGAAGTCAAGTCCATGTCTTATTATAATAGCAGCCCATCAATGACAATCTTCCACACTGTTCTTTCATGAGAAAGAAAACAAATAAAGCTTATATGTTCATTAAAAGAAGTAAAACACAGTGATATAGGTATAGAAATATTTTCAGAGTGTATGTTATAGGAAATATGGTTAATTACCCAGTGTTTTTAATTACCCTGAAGTTGAATCTTCAAACTGAAACTCAAAATCTAATTAAGGAAGTCCATCATATAGACACAGCATAAAGCAACATGCAATTAACATTTCCTAAATATGAAACCAATGCAGGAACATTTTGATTTACTCTAATTATACTGTTAATCCTGTATCTAAGGCAGAAATGCCTTCCCATTAAAACAAAAGTTCTTTAAAGGTCTTCCTTCAAATTGCAGTAGGCTTATATTTCTCCCACAGTAGTGGCTTGTAATGTATATAAAAGTGAGAATAACAAAGAATTCTCAAACCATGAATGTTATAAAGTACAGATGACAGAAACCTGGCGCTGAATGTTCCCACAAGAACAGTTTGCAGCAATCATAGTACTAAGAGTTTTAAGGATAGCACTTTGATCCATCTGCTTCATTCATCTCCATGTACTTTAAAGAAATGTCTTAGAAAGAACTAAGAGCCAAGATTCCTGCATTCCTAAATAGAAGCTTGCTCTTGGTCCTCATACTGAGTCTCACTACAGTCTCATGTGCTTGGAGAAACATTTCCTACTAAACATGGTGGTGCTTCCCTAACAGTATACACTGTACATAATGTGTAAGGGACCATTTGGGAAGTTGATAAGTTGCACATGACTCCTGGCATTCAAAGGTTCTAAAAGCAAAGATATTATTTTCCAAATTCGGAGATTCAAAATTAATAAAATAGAAGAGAACTTGAGGGATCTCTTAGACAGGTCATTTTTTGTTTTACAGATGAGGAATCTAACTCCCATGGATGTAAATGGCTTGGCCTATTCCTACAGCAAATCTTACCTAAGTGGGAATCAAATCAGTTCTACTGACCCCTAGACATTTGGAGTCAGAGAGATCTGGTTTTAAATCTGACTTTTTCATTTAACATGTGAACATGAGCAAGTTACTTCCCTAACCGTTGGTTTCCTCATCTTTAAAATGAGAACAATAAAGGCATACCCCCATCACGATGTGAAGATCAAATAAAATAACACATACAAAACCTCTGATGTTTCCACTATCCTAAGCTGCATCCCACAAGTAATGCCTTTCCTTCTAATGTCATATTCTGAGCTGGTTACTAAAGAGGAACATGTGGGGTAAAAATTTGTCAGATACTTGATCATGAAGCTAACTAGAGAAGGAGAACTTTTATATATCAAAATCATAATGGTGACACCTTATTTAAATGATTCAAGTTGACTTTTCATATAAGCTTTGTAACTGGTAGTTCATTTTGCACTTTTTTCGTGAAATTAGAGGAAAATTATATTTCCAAACGCAAATTTACAATAGGTTCATAAGGTGAGAAGAGAATAAGTAGTTTCTTTGGACATTAGCCAAGAACTATACTAATTAGAGATAAGGCTGTGCGTTAAGTTAGACAAACAACAAATTTACCGTAAATCTTTAGTTAATAATTATCCTACTGATAATAAGGTCTGATACCTTAAGGAATATGTACATGAAATATATATATTCAACATATATATGGCATTTTAAACATAATAACTTACTAGATATGGTGTGTATTAAATAACCTGAAAAAAAACCATAGAAAAGATAATAAAAATAAAAATTTAACTATAGCATCTGGTATAAATATATAGTTGATTATTAATTACTTTATTGATTTTTAATATGTATTTATTGAGCACTTTCTCTGTGTAATAATTGTACAAGTTTGGGGACTATGAAGGTGAATAAAATATAATCCCAGCCACTAAAGAATAAATGACTTTAGAATGATAAAACATAATCTTGTAGCATTGAGATGTTTTCCTGGTGAGCCTTTTCTGCTATAGAGTCCACCTTCAAATATTGCAATACCACTTTCAAAGATCATACAAAATCAGAAAATATTAAAAAATAAAAATACTCATATTCTCAGCATCCAAATTCCAACAAATACCATTTCCCTAGTAATCAGAGTTTTCATATGTCTTGAGTTAATAGTCTTTTACAACACATTATTTTTAAAAAACTTATTAACTTTAAACATTTCTTTTGTAAATAAAAGAATCTCAATTTTAACACACATATTTTAAATAATTTACTCATAGAGTAGATGCAATTTTGTGTCATTTGTTAGTGTTTTATTCTAAACATGTCTCAAAGTGACAAATTACTTTTTTTTTTTAAGGCTGTACTGTATTCAATTTAAGTAATCATTTACTTAACATCTCCTTTTTATTGAATAATTAGAATTATTCTGCTTTGTAATTATAATGAATGGAATTGGTGCAGAGTTTTAAAATGAGAGTATTTTAGATTTAATTTCACTGAGGTTCCCAAGTAATAGACATCATATTCCACAATGAAGTTCAAGAAATCACAAAGGACTTGTAAACAGAGTCCAAATTGCTTGAAGTTTAGCGAAAGAGAAATGGATTTTTGGAAATGAAAAAGAGCTGTCATAAGCTATGAAATCTCCCCACATCCCATGGATAAGGTTGAGGGTGTTTTCTCCTCCCCTCATACCATGAAAAGGGACAAAAGAGCTTGCTATGAGGTCCCTGAGGCTTGGGAACCATTGAACATCTAAACTACAAAAGACAGGCTGGCAAGGAGTGGTTACTTCATTGTTGGGCAAAGGATATGTGAGAATAATCTTAAATACTCTCTAGAGAATGTCAGAAAGAAAAAGACTACCAGATGTTTCAAAGGGTAGGAAAGTAATCTGCAGCCAGTCATTAAAAATGCTTCACCAATATCAAGAGAATTATAACTATGAGACCCTTAGAAGTAAGAAGGTCTTCCAGGAAGCCTTGTAAACACCCACTGAGAGACGGGTCAGTTTAAATGCCTGTTAAGACCAAGGGGTATCTATGTCTTCTCATAACATTATCAGTTAGTTACAACATTTTTTGCCTCTAAGTGAAAGGTTGTGTGTGAAGGAGAGAAAACTAAATGTGAAAAAGAGGAAAAGAAAGAAGAAATCTGGCATGCTCCCTACTTCCATCCCAGGATTGAGACTGGGGAGAATGGAAATAATACTTTTGAATAAATATGAAGTGGTAGTTACTGTACTAGAGTAAACCAATTTCCAAAATAAAATGTTGGAAATTTCTAGCACATCATTTTAAAATTATTTTTATTTGTTTTTGTAAAGTCAGTAGGAATTTTCATTCTCTAAGCATGACTGGGAGAATCGAAGGACCTGGAGCTAAATGCCATCATCTCAGATGACAAGAATTGGGTCTCACAGAATGGCTCCAATAAGCTGATATCTGATTATATCCCATGAGTATTGCTTCTCCAACATAGTAGTCAGATCAAAATTTTAAAAAATATTTTGAAATTAAATTTTATATACATTTAGTATGTCTCCTTTGGATAAATTCTCACAAATAAGTATACTGAGAATTTCATGTAGGTGCCATAATTTACTTAATCAGACCCTGTGTGTGATCACTCTGGGTTTTTTAACATTTATTTTTATACTTATGATCAATGATAGTTAACTAAATGTAATTTTATATAATATATTTTTCATACTTTTTAATTATTTACCTGAAATAAATGCCAATAAGGTTTATGGGCCAGTGGCTGTACATTATTTTCGCTCTTGATATGTACTACTAAACTACTTCCTAAGGGAGACTGCACAACTTTACTCCTCTCAGTGGCATAGAAGCATGTGTGTTTTACTACAACTAGATATCATTAGTTTAAATGCAATATTAATAGATATAATGCCTATCTTTTAAAATTGAATCTTTTTGCTTGCCACAAAATATTCTCCCATACATTTACCACTTATAATTTCTCCTCTATAGAACAGTTTACAGTTTTGCCAACTCATCCCAGTGGCTTTTTCTGATGATTGGATGGTCATGTGTCACACCAGTCTCTCCCATTGCATTTTTGCCAGAAGGAAGGATAGGGTATTGTAGGGGGGTAAGATCGTCATAAATATTTGTAGAAATACCACTGCCCTATATCCCAGGGCATTAGCATTTAATGTTTAGTGAAAGACAATGGAATTTTTAAAGACCCTCTTGGGGGAAAAAACCGATTTCTTTTCTTTTGTAAATATGTAGTACTTACAGGCATGATTTAAGCCAAAGATGGAAAAAGAAAAGAGAATTTTTCTTCTTTCCTGTAAAGTGCTTCTCAAAGATACATCTTATCAATCTTTGTATTATTGGCTTCTTTTCAGAAAAGCTGAGGTAGGACATTGAACAGGTAATCTTAACCAAACTAAAGTAAAAATTTATTGTGAAAGAACACTAACACAGAACAAGAAACCTCTTTCAGTGATTAGAAATTCTGCCTTCTTAAGGATAGTTTTGGTTTTGATCATTAAACATAGCTTTGCCTTTTTCTAAAAGTGAAGCTATGTTTTTCATCTAAACAAGATGGACTTTTATGGAAACATTAAAATATTGAAAAATTGCGGGGCGTCTGTGTGGGTCAGTCCGTTAAGAAGCTGACTTTGGTTGAGGTCATTACCTCGAGGTTTGTGAGCTAGAGCCCCGCATCCGGCTCTGCTGACAGCTCAGAGCCTGGAGGCAGTGTCAGGGTCTGTACCTTTCTCCCTCTCTACCTCTCCCCTGCTTGCACTCTGTCTCTGTCTCTCAAAAAAATGAATAAAAACGTTAAAAAATGTTGAAAAATTCCAAATATTAAGAACATGAGTCTCACAAAAAAGCATAAAAATTGCAGAGAGAATAATGATATACACACACACACACGATTAGAAAGATATTTTACAACAGTAGCCAAAGAGCATAAATATTGTAAAAATTATAAAGAACTATATTATAAAAATCAGTGATATTTACGGAACATTTAAACCTTAGTTAATAATATATTTCTACTCAAATGAGCCCTGCAATTATATCTATATGACAGCTGCCAAACTGGTCTGGAAGGAAATTTGGCTGATGTGATTTACAAGAGTTCATCCATTTAGTTTAAGCAAATAGCAAGGACCAAAAATATCAGACTTGGGGGGGCGCCTGGTTGGCTCAGTCGGTTAAGTGTCCAACTTCGGCTCAGGTCATGATCTCAAAGCTCATCAGTTCAAGCCCCACGTTGGCTCTGTTCTGACAGCATGGAGCCTGGAACTGGCTTCAGATTCTGTATCTCCCTCTCTCTCTGTGCTCCTCCCCTGCTCGTGCTCTCTCTCTCTCTCAAAAATAAATAAGCATTAAAAAAATAATATTTAAAACAATATCAGACTTGGGATGTATCTCATTGCAAGGAGCAATTTGTACTGATCAATATTTTTTCTACTCACACCAACATGGTTCTGTACCTCTGGGCTAGGATTTAATTAGGAGGTGTGGACTCAAATGGCGTCGAGTTGGGTTGTAAGATGCCAGTCCCCTTACAGTGGCATCTGCCACTTTCTTGCCATCAGAGACAAAGGTCAGAAAGAAGGGAAAAGTAGAGTTTCCTTTCTTTGGTCTCCTTGATTCCTAAGAGCCCCCCCCTTTCCTCTAGTATTCCTGACGCTGGTTCTATACTTCTACCTAATTGCTTTGAACCTCACTTCACACTTTGGCCTGGCAATAGCTACTCTGAGTCTTAGAAATAAGAATTCTAGAGCATTATTTGACAAAATCCCTCCTGTCTAATCTTTCAGCACTATTAATAGGATTATAAATGGGTTCGGCCACCATGGAAATCAGAATACTGAGCTTCTTCAAAAACATTTATTAGAAATAAAACTACCATATGGTCCAATATTCCACTTCTGATATATCCAAAGAAAACAAAACCACTATCTCAAAAAGATATCTGCATCCCCAGTTCTGTGTGTGTGTGTGTGCGTGTGCGTGCGTGCATGAGGGGGGTTAGAATATTACTCAGCAATGAAAAAGAAGGCCTTGCCATTTGTGGCAACATAGATGGACTTGAGGGCATTATGCAAAATAAAATTAGTCAGAGAAAGACATACAATATATGATCTCACTTATATGTAAAAATCTTTTAAAAACCCATGCAGACCAAAGAGATACAGAGAACAGATTGGTGACTGCCAGAGATAAGGGGTAGGGGTCAAGGAAATGTGTGAAGGAAATGTACAAACTTTTGTTTATAAGATAAATAAGTTCTCAGATGTAATGTACCACATGGTAACCACAGTTAACAATACTGCTGTATGTTTGAAATTTTCTAAGAGAGTAGATCTTAAAAGTTTTCATGGCAAGAAAAAATACGGTAACTACGTGAGGTGATGTTAACTAATATTTGGTAACTATTTTTCAATATACACATATATCACATCATGATTTTATACACCCTAAAATACTGCAATGCTATATGTCGATTATATCTCAATAAAAGTAGGAGGAAAAAAAATCCACTCTTTTTCCTAAATACAAGCAAATAAACCAGCAAACAAATTTAGCAAACAAAAAGTAGTGGGCAACTTCTTGACAAAGGGTAGATAAAGTAATTTAATCTGCATCATACTTGTCAGGAAACAAGAATAAAAGATGTATTCTTAATAAATATTCAAGAAAAAAGATATAAATATCCTTTATCATCAGTACCACCAACTGACACTATATTGGAAGTTCTTCCAAATAAAATACAAGATAAATGTATACATAAGTGACAGAATCATTGGAAACAAAGAAAAACTCTATTCACAAAAGCCAAGAAAATTGACAGATGAACTTAGTGACTTCAGCCAGTTCATCACACAAAATAAAAACAGATAAAAATCAATAATAAGAGCAATAGCTAATTTGAAAATATAGGTAAAAATGCCCAATCACACTAGCAACACACATAGTAAATTAGTTAGGAATAAATGTAATAAGAAAAATGTGAGTCTTATATAAAGAAAACCATAACATTGTATTTAAGACCATAAAGAAACGTGTATATGCTCTGATTCAACAATTCCATTTCATAGGTTCTGTTCTAGATAATACTCTAATTTTGCAAAAAGAGATTGTTTATAATGGGGGAAGTGAAGGAACCTCTAAATGCTCATAAATATAGCTAAATAAATGATGGCTCATTGTTCAAAACAACTGTTTAGTAAAGAACAAGGCATATCTATACATACTGCCAAAGAGTTTTCAATGTCATAATGTTTAGTTTTCAAAGTCATACTGTTTAAGTTAAAAATAAGTTGAAGAATAATACTTAAAAATTAATCCCACATAAAGTCCACAATATAATTTATACACACAGACACATAATATATAAAGCATATTTACAGAACATGTATAAACTAGATACATGAAGATGGTAGTTTATTGTGGGGGACAGGCATGTAAAAGGGGGTTGAAGTTTTTTATGTGTATCGACTGAATAATTTACAATGACAATGCATTCACTTCTTGATTGTGAAATCTTTAAATCTAATAAAAATAATGAGACCTGGCATATAGAAAGCCACTAAATAATTGTTGTTATTGTAGTTATGAGTATAACAATTCATCTTGAAATTTCTCTCAAGGCACCAAGAGCCTACCTTTCTGACCACCAGAATGTCACTGACTCACTGCCCTAAATGTATTTTTCAAGCCAGGTTTGTAGAACCAAAGCAAAGTGGAAGCTTGCACAGTTTCCAGGTGACCAAAAACAGCTGTCTGGATTGATTCAAAATGAGAGATAAGTTTCTTTCTTTTTCCTTCAGTAGACCTGGCCCAACTACCACAGACCTTTGTGCTTGCAGAGAGAAGTACACTTAGAGATGCGAGAGAATTCACATTTTAAGGACTGTGCCTTTTTGTCTAATTTACTCATGTTTTATCTTCATTTTAAAAAAATGAATCACATTGGGGCCCCTTGGTGGCTCAGTCCAACTCTTGATTTTGGCTCAGGTCAGGGTCTCACGGTTCCTGGAATCAAGCACTGTGTTGGACGGACCCTGCGCTGACAGTGCAGAGCCTGTTTGGGATTCCCTCTCTCCCTCTTTCTCCTCCTACCTAACATGCTCGCTCACTCTCTCTCTCTCTCTCGCTCTCAAAAAATATCACATTAAAAAAATCACATTAATATATTATGTCTGTGTAGCTGACATAAAGGTAATATAGAAAAAGGCAAAAGGAAATTGCCACGGTGTTTTAATTTTGATTGTTAAAAATATGATATAGTTAAAGCTGACTTGAAACCTCAGAAAACAGGTTCTGCAAAATGCAAATTATTTTCAGATAAATGTTAAATTTTCTATGACACATTTATATCCCAGAAGCATCAGTAACTTTGAGTCTGTCCTTCAGCTCACCTCACAGAAATCTCAGTCTTTTCTTGGTCTGTCCTTTAGTAATAGATGGAAGGTCAACAGTGTGGTATATTATACTTAATGTAATGGTTGTATCCAATTCATCCCTTTCTCATCTAATGTTAATTCTTATTAATGTAAGTTATGTGGAATAGATGGAGTCAGGCCATTCATAAACTCCCCTGACTGTAGTTATGAAATATGCTCAACTTCATAATGATGAAAAGTCATATCTGGAAATTCTGAGGGTATCTTCAACTTACAAGTTAACTTCTTTGAGTAAATTAGGATTGTCCTTGGCAAATGGTGAAGGACCTCACTAAATGAAATGCATAATTAGATTTACACTGACATAAATGTATTTCTCTATGCCTCAATTTATTAATTTTTAAAATGAGATGGATTAGATGATCTAATCCTATCTTCTTCCAGTTACAAAAAAAAGGAAATCTAAATATGTGATTTCTTATAGAAAACATTCCATATAAAATTATATTTGTTGTATATAAATGTTAAAGAAGTAAATAGAATATAGGTATATCCTTGATGAAATTCCAGAACAGATTTTCAAAGATGTGGTCCATTAATACTTGACAAAGTAAAATAATAATAATAATAATAATAATAATAATGATGATTTAGCAAGAGTTGCCTAAGAAATTTTATCAAACAACAGTTGCCATTTTAAACAGTGTAATTAGACTAATCCATAAAGGAAATGCTGGAAATATTACCTGCCTTCAGTTTACCAAGATTTGAAGATTTTAATGTGATGATTGAAAAATATGGACACTAAGGTCTTCTTGTGGCTTCTGAGACAAAAAGATTGATTGTTGTTGGTTCATTACCAAGTTCAATGGTTAATTATTGGTTCATCATCTGTTTCCTTCTGAAGAATTTGCCCATGGTCCTGACTGAGTTCACATTTTTATAAATCAATAACTTATAGGGAGTATTAAATTTATAAATCATTTAAATCAAAGAAGCATAACTAATTATATATATATCCAGTAGCAAAAACATGATTCCAAATGTTTAAAGGGCTAAAATGATGAGATTAAAACAATGAAATTAAATAGAGAAATGTTGCCAAGGAGTAAAAAGAAAAAACAATTCTAATTTATCAGTAGTCCCTAGGAATAAGACATAGTACTTTATATGCAGAAAACAATCTCAATATGAGTCAGTAGTGTGATTGGCTGCCTTTCCCTGTCTTCCAAAACGACTGCAATTTAAATTCAGCTACAAGTGTTGAAAACATAAGTATACAGAGGTACCTGTTTGCTTAGTCTATGCTGGAAATCTTTGTTTAGTTCTGGTTACCATATTTAAAAGATAATGATTACCTTTTTAGTTTGGGGTACCAATTTTAAAAGCATATTAGAGACATTTTTAGACAAAAGGGAATTTTAAATATAGTAACTCTTTCGGGAACTTGGCCATATGAAAAAATGAAAGATGATTTTAACCCAGAAACGTAAGGTGTTATGCATTGTGCTTATGTGCATGAGTTTTGGAAAGTAAAGGGGGCCATGGCTATGTCAATATTTGTAGAACTCTGAGAACACAAATTTATTTTATATTTACTTATTTTCCTCCTGTCTTTTTTTTAAAAGTAGAAACATTTCACAAAGAAACAAAGAAATATTAAGATTATTCTTCATAGCCACCATCTTTTTAATCAGGAAGAGAGATTTAATCAGCAAGAAGAGATTTATAAGCTTATTCAAAGCAAACCAAAACATTCTAATAGTGTTTATGTTTCTTCCAGTTAACTCATCTTTATGTATTCAGTGTCAAGTGCATTGACAGACAAATGGTAGATATGCAGTGAATACTGGTTAGCTAAATCAATAATGGAAGAATGAATATGTAATTAGGCAGTGAATGACTTGGGAAGTCCCAGTCACTAGGAAAGTCCCAGCCAAAGCTGGATGACCGTCTATCAGGGACCTAATAGAAAGGAGTTCTAAAAAGAAAAAAAAACTGATAAGACTAGATGACCTTGAAGATACCTTTTACATGTAAATTACATTAAAATTACATGTAAAATTACATTACATGTAAATTTACATGTAAAAGAGATCAAGTAAGTAGGGTCTCCTGGTTGGTTCAGCCAGTTAATCATTAGACTTTTAATCTTGGCTCAGGTCAGGTTCTCATGGTTTGTGAGTTCAAGCCCTGCATTGGCTTCTGAGCTGACAGTGTAGAGTCTACTTGGGACTCTCTCTCTCTGTTCCCCTCTCCTGCTCGCTCACTCTCTCTCCCTCTCTCTCAAAATAAATAAACTTGAAAAAAAAAAGAGATCAAGTAATTATCCCCTACAGTTCTGATAATTACTATAGTTTATGCATCTGAACTTGTTCAAAGAGGCTTAGAAAACAAATGCTTATCAAGGAGAGAGTGATACAAAAAATGTATAAAAAGTTAAGACTTCTGGTAAGTAAGAGCTTGGTAAAGCATTTCATATCTATAAATGGATTACACTGAATTTTATTTGCAGAATTAGAATGCCTTTCAGAAAACAAATAAAATATTTAATTTGAATGGCAATGTAGTATTTCACTTCTGTCATGAATTACTGAATCCTTTCCATAGTTTTGGCAGCATATATAGCAATTAAATTACCATATTTAAAAACAATATATACGTATTTCATTTGGGATCTTAACTTACCATGTAACTTTAATACATTTTAAATTGGAATTATGTGGGGCTTTTTTGTTTGTTGTTCTAGAGATGTGACTGTTAAGAATAGTAGCTACCTCTATTTCATACTTGTTTAACTTTCTCCATTACAAATATTTTAATGCTGTAACTCAAATGTTATATGCTATTAGTTTTATTTTTTTAATAAAGAGAATTTTGGTTGAAGTATTTATAATAAGGCACATTACAGACATTCTTAGATTAACAAAGGAGATATAACGTAGATAAACAAAGGTATTAACAATATCCTGTAGGATACTGAGAGGATTTGTTGTTTTAAATACATTATTGAGATGTGGCATGGGTTTGGATAAATAAAAGATAATGATTTTAATTTATATCAATAAGAAAAACCTGTCATCTGAGGAGCAGTTTTAGAAGAAAATAATGTAAAGAAACACTGGCATAGCATATATATAGTTTAATGGTGTTTGTCTTTTGCTGGAGGAATATGGGTGATTTTTTTCTATTCTTTCTCCATTTCCACAATGAGCATAAACTATTTTAACAAAAGGTAAACTTGGTTTATTTTACTTTTTTGAAGAAAATCTTTACAAAGTAAGAATAAAATAAGACAGCAAAACTCTATTTAGAAAGTGAAATATTGATTTTACGCTAACTACAAAATTATTATTTAGTTTGAATCTCTTTACGTGAAACTGATAAAAAGTTGCCCAGTTACACAACTTAAGGAGATCTGGGCAGGGCAACACTCAGCATCACTAGGAAAGTAATTATTTCACTAAACTGAATCCTTCAAATAACTAAAGTCATTTTTTAAGTAGTAAAACTGTTGGAATGAAACAAATTTACAAAATTTGTTTTTTTTCTCCTAAATCATTTTAAGCTGCCTTCTTCCTTTCTTGATGTGATTCAATGTCTTTCAACTTCCTCTTAATGATTCAGAGAGAGCCTTGTGACTGTCAGTGATTCTGTACTGGAGCACTTGGTGCCTGCTATGATGTAGAGGGGCAGTAGTTACTATCAAGACTTTGGTTTCTTAGTTATAGTGTTTATTCCTAAAAGATTTTCTGTATTAGAGGTTACTACTTCTTATTAAATATTACTACTGCTTCTCTACCTCACTTCTTTCCCTCATCTTCCCCTAGTTTATGGCTTCTAATACTCTGTGCAGTAAAAAATAAGTTAATGTTGGTTGTGTTTAATAATAGCATCATTATTTAGTCATCAATAACTATCTTCTATGGCCAGATACACTTGAAGGTCATTAGATAGCTGTGAACTGGAAGCCGGCTACTCTTGAGAGGGTCTGAGTGACCAGAGCAAAGGAAAGAAGGGTGGTAGCAGAGTAAAACCTGACCAGAGATGAAATAAGGTCCACAACATTCAGTGACATGTGAGGCATGTGAGGATTTTGGTTTTAACCCTAAGTGGGGAGGAACCAATGAATGGTCTTAGGCCAGGAAGCAGTATGTCTAATATAAGTTTTTATATATCACTGTGATTGTACTACAGTAAATATATCTTAAAGAAATAAGAGGGGGAGAAGTAAAAGTAGGGTAGAATCAACAGAGGTTTGGACTAGGTTAGTAATGGTAGATATGCTGGTAAGTGCTAGCATATAATTGATGTTTTGAAAACCATGTCCGTAAGATTCCACTGGATTAGCCATGAGATATGACAGAGAGAAAAAAGATGTCTCCCATGTCTTTGGTTTGGTTAATGGTGATGCCACTTCCTGGGGAAGCAATGAGGAAGTGAATTCATGTGAGGAGAAACTGGTGAGGAAATTACGAGTTAAGACTTTGATATTAAATGTAATCTGCCTGTTAGACTTATAAGCAGGGTTGAAGGTACAATGCTGCTTGTCAGGTGAGAGTTAAGACTGGAGGCATCATTTGGGGAGTTATCACATTAGTAGTAGAATTAAAATCTTAAGACTGGATGCTATCAGCTAGAGGATGAATAAAGACAGAGAAAATCAAAGTATAACAGGGAAAAAAAACCTTGTGTAGTCCATTACTTACATGTCACAAAGAGGAGAAAGATCCATCAAAAGAAATAGAGAAGATACTAATGGGATAAGAAAAAACCCATAAGTGTGTGGGATCCTTTAAGCCAAATGAAGAAATCTCATAGAGAAGGGGGAAAACTGATGAATTATGTCATATACTGCTAAGAGACTAAAAAAGGTGAGTCTAAGAAAACGACCATCGCTTTGAGTTACAGAATCTGATTCTGAAGGGTTCACACATAAGATTCAATATTTAAAATGTGTAATATTTAGACGTTGTCCATCTCCCGAACTTTCTCCCAAACCCACTCTTTATTTAGTTTTCCTATCGCAGTAAAAGTCTCTGGCTGCCCCATTTGCCCCTTTTCAGTGTACTAAAAACCATGGTGGTTCTAACTGCCAAAATATATTTCACATCTACCCCCTTCTCTCCATCTTACTCCTACCACCCTGTGAGATCCATATCCTCTTCTTTAGGAACTACTATACTTGCTTTATAATTAATCTCCCAGTATCCATTCTTACCACTCCTGGCCTTTATAATCTATAATGTAGAGCTCTTAAGATTTTTGATGAATTAATCATGAAGTATTACAGAAAAAATAAAAGAAAGAAATGGTTTCGTCTGAAAATTGCATGAATGGTGGGGTCATTAGTAGAGACAGAGAACTCTGAAGAAGTTAAATTTGATGAGGCCAAAAAGGCAACACAATTTTGAAAAATAAGATTAAGCCAAAGATCTCATATATCTGACTTCAACACTTCTATAAAAGTATAGTAGCCAAGAAGGAATATTGCTTGTATAAACATAGAAATTAAAATGAATGAAATAGACTTGAGAATCTGGAAATAAAATCTTACATATAAAATCAATTAATTTTTGCCAGTGTAATTCAAAGGGGAGAGGATAGTTTTTCAACAAAGTATGTTAGAACAACTGGATAACTTCATGAAACAAGAGGAACTTAGGTACTCTACTCACACAATACACAAAAACTAACTGAAAATGAAAAATAGACCTAAATGTAAAAACTAAGATTATAAAATTTCTAGAAGAAAATAATAAGAAAATTTTTGTGAATTTGGGTTGGGCAAAGAGTTCTTAGATGTGACACTAAACATACAACCCATAAAAGAAAAAAAAATGACAAATTGATCTTCATCGAAATTAAAAACTTTTATGCTTTCAAAATTCACTATTAGGAAATAAAAAGGTAAGTTATAGACAGGAATTAAATATTTGCAAATCATATGCCTGATAAAGAACTTGTTTCCAGTATATATAAAAGACTCTTACAAATCTATAAGAAGATAAATAGCTTACTCGAAGGGGAGCAAAACTTGAACATTCACTAAAGAAGGGATATGAATGGCTAATAAACATATGGAAAGATGCCTTAGTCATTAGTCATTAGACAATAGGGAAATTCAAATTAAAGCCCCCATGAGAAACTATTTCATACCTGTTATATTGACAATAAAAATTTTTTTGAAAATAATAATATAACCCATACCATATGAACCAGCAATTCTACTCTTAGGAATTTATCCAAGAAATGAAATATAGAGCTACATAAAAACTTGTATGCAAATATTCATAACAACAAGAAATGGCAAACCTTATACACAGAGAAAGTAGATTAGATGAGTGGTGTCCTAGGCCTGAGGGTGAGGGGGGAGAATTAACTGAAAATGGGCACAGGAGATCTTTTTGGAGTGAAAGAAAAGGTCTAAATTACAGTGTTTATTCCATAAATCTATAAATTTGTAAATGTATTTACTTATTGAATTGCACACTTAACTCCAGAGAAGTTTACGGAATGAAATAATAGTCCAATGATATTGTTTAAAAATATAACAGTCTTCCCATACAAATATTGTCAAATAATTACTGACAAAGGAACAAAAGCAATTCAATGGTGAAAGAATAATCTTTTTAACAAATGGTGCTAGAAAAATTACCATCCACATGCAAAATGAGTAATCTACACACTACCCTTCCAGCTTCACAAAGTTAACTCAAAATGGATTTTCAACCTAAATGTAAAACAAAATGCTCTAAAACTTCTAGAAGTAGGAGAAACATCTATGTCACTCAAGAGAATTAAAACTTAAGCCAAAACTGGAAGAAAATTTGCAGAAGACATATCTGATAAAAGACTGTTATCCAAATTATACAAAGAACTCTTAAAATTCAACAGTAAGTAAACATACAACCCAATTAGCAAATTAGCTAATATATAATATATAAAAAGATGTTCCACATCTTATGTTTTTGGGGAAGTGCAAAGTAAGACAACAATGAGATATCACTACATACCTATTAGCATGGTCAAAATCCAGAATACTAACAACACCAAATGCTGACAAGGATGTGGCAAATTATGGACTCCCATTCATTCCTGGTGGGAATGCAAAAGTATAAAGTCACTTTGGAAGACAATTTGATGGCTTCTTAACAAAGCTAATCACACTCTTACCATACAACTCAGCAATCACGCTTGTTGGCATTTACCCAAAAGAGGTGAAAACACAGGACCACACAATAATCTGCTAATGGATGTTTATAGCAGCTTTATTCATAATTTCCATCTTTGGAAACAGCCAGATGTTCTTTAGTAGGTGAATGGATAAATAAGTCACAATACATTTGATGTGGGAAACAAAGGCAGAAGGAAATGCCAGATAAAATTAAATTTCTTTATAACCTGCAGCCCACTGACAATACTTGAGGCAGGCAGAGCAAACTGTTTCCCCAGGAACTCCCTACTGCTTAATGCTAGTGATTTGTTAGGGGGAAAAACAATCTTAGCTTGACAATAGCTAGGCCTCCAGTATCCTGGGAGTCTTCTTTAGCATGTGAAAATCTCAATGGAAACTTACCCTGGACTTTACTTCCCCCAACTCCATAGTATATATATATATATATATAACCTCTCTCTCCTCATGGTCCAAAGGGCAACACGGGTGCTGTCCCTGTTCTTTAATAAAACCACCTTTTTGCACCAAAAACATCTTCAAAAATTCTTTATTGGCATGGGCTCTGGACCCAACAAATCCCACTGTCACCCCCCAAAAACCTCATCACATTTAGAATATAAAATACTATTCAGTGCTAAAAAGAAACATACTATCAAGTCATGAAAACATATGGACACTTACGTGCATTTTACTAAGTAAAATAATTGAATTTGAAAAGGTTACATATTACAGGATTCTAACTAAATGGCATTTAAAAAGATATGGAGACAGTAAAAAGATCAGTAGTTGCTAGGGGCTGGAGAGGGAGGGGTGAATAGGCAGAGCACTGAGGATTTTAAGGGCAGTGAAACCACTCTGCATGGCCCCATAATGATGGGCATATATATATATCTATATAGATATAGATATAGATATATATCACTATCCGTGCAATCAGACTTACAGAATACAACACCAAGAGTGAACCATAATGTAAAGTATGGGCTCTGGGTGATTATGATGTGTTGATGTAGGTTCATCAGCTGTAACAAATGTACCACTCTGGTGGGAGACAATAACGGGGGAATCTATACATCTGGAGGGGCAGGGACTATATGGGAAATCTGTGTGTCTTCTGCCCGATATTTATGAACCTAAAACTTCTCCATAAAATAAAGTTCATTAAAAAAAAATCTGTTATCTTGAAGTTTTTAGATGAAGCATCCAAAGCATAATCAATGAAGGAAAAAACTTAAGTAGGATTTTATTAAGATTTAAAACATGCTCCCTGGAGACAGTTAAGAGAATAAAAGACACTCCAGAGACCTAGAAAAAAAGATTCAAAACAGATATCATAACAAAGATCGGTATCTAAAATCTGCAAAGAACTCTTAAAATTAAATAGTAAGATGGGTGGTTCCGTTGGTTAAGCGTCCAACTCTTGATTTCAACTCAGGTCATAATCTCGCAGTCCATGACCTTGGTCTCCCTCTTTCCTTGCCCCTCCTCTGCTCTCTCTCAAAATGAAATAAATAAACTCAACAGTAAGGAAAACAAATTTAAGTAGAAACAATTTTGAAGAGATACCCCCCAAAATGCCAACAAAACATATGAAAAGACACTGAAAATCATGTCATAAAGGAATTGTGACTATTTAAAACAGCAATGGGATGCCTACTATGGTGGCTGAAAACAAAAACCTCACGTTACCCAATTTGTTACTATGCAGAGCAACAGAGACTCCCATTCATTTCTTGGATGAATGAAAAAACGCATAGACACGTTAGAAGACAATTAGGCAAAATCTTACAAAGGTAAGTATACTCTTACCATACAGTCCAGTAACTGTGCCCCATTTTAGTTCAAAACTTATATCCACCCAAAAACCTAGTGTTAATGTTTATGACTGCTTTATTCACAATCACCAAAAACTGGAAGCAAATAATTCTTTCTATAGGTGAATGGATAAAAAAATGTGCTTGACCCATGCAATCAAATGACATTCAGTGATAAAAAGAAACAAGCTTATCAAAACACCAAAAAACACAGAAAATTTAAACGGGTCCTATAAGTGAAGGAAGCCAGTCTGAAAGGCAACATGATTCCAATTATGTGACATTTATAAAAGGCAAAACTACAGAGGCAGTTAAAAGATCAGTGATTGCCAGGGGGAGGAAGAAAGGTGAATCAGCAAAGCACAGTGGATTTTTAGGATGGTGAAACCATTCTGTAGGATACTATAATCGTGGGTGGATAACAATGCATTTGTTAGAACTCACAAAATTTTATAGCACCAAGTGGAACTTAATGTATGCACATTTAAAAAAATAGGAGACCAGGGATCCCAGAAATAAATGCATAGTATGAGAAGAAAATCTAACCATATTATAAATATATGCCATTATCTCACTGACGTGTGAGGGTGGGGAGAAGGTGGTGACCTAAGTATCTTTGGAACTATGTGCAGTCTGTACGACTAAAGAAAAGGAACTGCACATAAGCACTTTACTCTGGTTGATAAAGTTGTTCCCCGTGAGGGTATACTTTAATAATTCCTATGCCATTACACATGCTTGCTGGAACTGAACATCTGTGTAAACGGATCGTGGGAGGGGAAGTCAGGTTTCTTACAGCGGGGGTGGAAATTTACAGATAAGCAAGAGGACGTTAGAACGAGGCATGTGTTGATGGATCAGAGTTGGCAACATCAATGTAGGGTCATGTTGAGCTGAATATAAATACATGTATATACCTACATACATGCCTGAGAACACACACATATATTTCTGTGCTCTGTCAGCTAAGAAGATCTAAAAGAAATGGCATTCTAGTAGCAGTAAACACACCTAGCACTCAGATCTTGCTTTCTAGCACCTTCTCCAATAAAAGGAACCAGAGATTTGGGGGGAAATGGTTTATTCTAGCAACGTGGCAGGAAGGATGTAGGGTGAGCCCGGATCATCTTGTAGTATCGGAAGAAAGCTAAAGAAGTGTCCCCTCTGCCCCTCATTGTGGGCACATGGTAAAGGGACACAGAAACCAACTGAAAGACCTCCCAATGGCCAAAGCAGAAACAATCTGAGTAACAATAAGTAAATAAGGCAGTACCATAAAGTAGTATTAGGCTATAACCCAACATATAAAATAAGTGTACATAAAGACCTGCTGATATATATAAATGACTGAATAAATAAATGAGGGAGTAGAGACAAATCTCCTATGCAGAATAACTCCAGATAATTTATGCAGCTACTCTGCTCTTAAGGAGGTGAAGTATAACATCCTCTCCTAAGTGTGAGCTGCACATAAAGACTGCCTTTCAAAGGGTCAGTTATGGAAAGTGGAGGTGAGAGAAGAGGAAAAAGAAAAAGTAACAAACCCACCTCAGTCTCGTGAGTAAATGCCTATGATGAGATGTGATCAAAATTTAACACTTTACTTGTGTCAACTTCCTCCCAAAAATCAGAACCCCAGTCTAGTCATGAGAAAAACATAGAAATATTCCTGTAGAAGGCATCCTATAAAATACCGGAGTATTTGTTAAGGTCATCAAAAGAAAGGAAAGTCTGAGAAATTGTTCCAGCCAAGAGGAGCCTAAGGCAACAAGACAAAGAAATACAATTTGGCATCTTGGATAGCATTCTGGAACACAAAATGGATGTCAGGCAAAAACTAAGGAAGTCCTAATAACTGTGAAATTTACCTAATAAGAACTTGACATTAGTTTGTCAAATGTACCAGACTAATGTAGGATGTTAATATAGTTGGACTGATTTGGACGTTAGGAAATGATCCATAATATTTCTCAATTTTTAATAAACCTATAACTTTTAAATATATACATATATTCATTTATTTTATATATCACTCCTGCCTACTCTACATTCTCATCTTTGTTTTCCTTTCTTTCAGGACTTTGGGTAATTACTCCTCTGCCTGGAACAATCTTTCCTTTGTTATTTGTCTGAGTAAGCCCTAATCACATTTTGAATCCCACCTTAAATTGCATATTTCATATGACCTATTAGTTGGTTAAACTATATCACTTATATAGACTATGAGCTCCATGAAAGCAAGGATCTATTTGTTCCCAGCATCTAGCCTGAGGATAATATCCAGTATCTAAGAATTTTAATTAAAAAAATGAAAGAATAAATGAATCCTGACCTCTCAAAGATTATTTATTTATTTTTGCTTCCCTTTTGACAGTACACAGGGTTATTTATATTCTAAATTATTGATAGTGACTTCTATAAAACCAATGCGATGATATAAAAGACATTTTAACTAATCATGCATGGCACATATCTGGGATATATAGGCACAAATGTCTAGTTGTTTAACCTCCATGAATGCACAATATTCCAGCCCTTAATCTGCACTGTCATTGTGTAGTACTTTATCAAAGCAGAGTAAAATAGCTCAATTTTTTAAAAATCAGCCAAAACCTTTGAAACTAAAAAACAAACGAATAAAACAACTGGACCACCCAAGCAGCATACTGATTAGTGATTTGCTCTTTGAAAAACGAGCAGCAAAACATCCCAATCAAAGTGGACAACATTTACTTCTTCACTGACAATGACATGTGTATCCACATTGTTAAGTACCTTAGTCAATATTGCAGCTAGGTAATCACCAAAAAAAACTTCATTGTGCGTTTGTAAAGTTAGCAGCAGGCAGTTCTTAAAGGCAGGTAATAATAAATAAAACTGCTAAATGCAGTGTCTTCTAGGATGAAGCTATTATGAAATTCCTAAGATCTCTGTGAAGAAAGAATAGAGGTATCCTCTTTTGAAAGAATAAGGCAGCTTAAAGTTCAACACTTCTTTGTTTAAAATTGAGCTAGTTTAAATAAATGGAACATGATACAAAACTATTATTTTAGGTACTCCAGCATTATTTCTTTAGCTCTCAAACTAGGGTTTCTTAAAACTGTCTAACATCATGAACTAGTTTTAATGCCTTAAACTATGTGTGCTATTATGAGAGCAAGATAGGGAGTGGAAGGAGAGACTGTTGACCTTAATAGAAAATGTAATACAGAACATAATGTTATGATCACCTAAACAAGGTTGTAAACATTATTAAACACCAGAGAGATTTTTATACACCAGCTAGCAAAAGAAATTCTAAATTAGTTGTATATACGCTACTGTCATCTGGAAGAACTTAAATTTGAATGCCAATGATGCTTCAATTTGGCTAATATCAGGGCAAGAATTAAGGTTCAGCATGATTGAAACTGCCATTGTACCTACTTCTTAGACCTGGGAAGTCTTCATTTCAAATCATTCATAACCAGAAAAAGGAAAAAAATAAATAAATCAACCCTCTTTACTGGTTTGTCTGGCAAATGACCCACTGCTTGAGGTTTTCTTATGAGATCAAAGAAGAGGAAATACTGTCACACCAAAAGAATTTATAATGATTAATATTAGTATAATGAGCAGCAAAGGAAGTGATAATAATTTTGCAACTTGTAAATGTCGCCGAGGTTTCCAGTGTGAACACACCATTATTTGCTTCTGCAGAGTAGGGATTTCTGACAAAAGAGGAAAAGAGATGTGAGATATTGTTTCCCTTTTCCTGATAATGGTATGCACCAGGAAGAACATGTTGCAAGACTCAAGCCATCGGAGGCGCCCCTCACCCACCTCACTCCTTTGCCTGTGACTCTAACTTGTTGAGAACTTCACTCCCTGTCAGTTCTGAAACTGCATTCCTGGGGTGTTGTGCTCCTACCTGCTACCCTTTGGGCTAAATAACCTCTCTCCTCTTATGTCATTAGTTCCGGCCACAAAATTACCATCTTACTGTCACCAGTGTGTTTGCCAGCAAACCATGCCTAAGGCTTCTGTTGAGAATGCAGCAAAACTTTGTAAAATATTTGAGGATGAAATGGAGACTTTGAAGCTCTTGATGCTATGCTCAGCATGGAACAATTTTGGCAAAACAATGATTTGAAGTTTGCCTACTCTTCAAATTAGGAGCAACTGTGATGATCTATTATTTTAATGATTTCTAAGTTCAAAGGTAGAAAAGAACTTGTTTTTCCTGGACAATTCTGGTGAAAAGGAGCATTAACTTGTTCCTTGAGTCTTCCTGCCAGTTGAGTCATATCTGAATTGTTCTTTCTTAATGTGATGTGAATGTCTAAAACTGCTAACAGAGCCATCCATTTATTTCCAGAATTTGCAAAAACCCATAAATGTTGCTGCTGAAAGGTGGGCTCCCACAGGAATTCACATAATTCTGTGGTATACCACAGACTTTAAATGGCCCCAAATGCTTTCTTAAAATGCCCTGATGTGATCTATATTTGTGGTAACCTTCTACATAAAGTGCTGGTACAGTGAGAAATATAAATATATACTTAATAGTAAGTTGCTAGCGTGAAAATGAGTGCCTTGCAAATATGACATTGGCTATATCAAGGAGCTCTCTTCCTTGGGCAGGAAACAAATTTTAAAAGGGAATGCATTATTTCATGCAGCCAGATAATGCCAGTTTTTAGTGACATAAATTTCAGCTTAGAGGTCTGCAAGAAATCACATCACATTCAGATGTAGTTATTATTTGGGATACAGAGAAAAGGTTTCCACTGAAGGATCAAGTGTGTCCACAGGCCATAGTGCAAGAGAGTCCCCCCAGGAAATGATTTCAATAGCCATTAGTGATGATATTGCACGTGTGATTCATAACCTATGAGAAACTCTACAGTAAGGACTGCTCATTCTGTTTTATAAGTTTTCTCTAGTTTGGAATCCCAGAGCCTGTTATTTTTTAGGTTATTTCTCATTGTATGACATTTGAAAACTTTCCCACAGGGTTAATTTTCAGTATATATGAAGCATGACCTCCCTTCTTGTAGAACCATATAATATTAAGGTTTTCAGCTAAAGACATTAGTATGGCTGACATATTGCCTTCAAGAGAAAAAAGCAGTCACAATGATCAAAAAGTGTTTTAATTTTTCCCCTTTTTTTCTCAAAGAAGAAATAATCATGATGGTAAACATAATGACTCTTTTTAATTTTACTTAAAAATATAACTCTGCTTTTCTGAAATGATGATAGTTTTTTGCTTAGTATGCTATTCTTTTACTCTATTGCTACTTGCTATTTTGGAAATCATGTTTTATATCTTTACATAGCAACGGCTGGGCAAAATGCCTTGAATGCCTGTGCTTTCTTGTTTGTTTGTTTTACATGTTATACAGTAATATTTACCATCACCTTGCCCCTCATGGCAGATGATTGCTCGTTCTCCAGATGTCTCTTCTATATGTTTAAATAAATGCTACCATCTGATATTCAAATCAACTGATCTGATTTTCTGAAAGAAAATTTGCTGTGTTTTAATTAGTGTAAAGGAATAAAATCAGTTTTTCGTGATTTTTAAAATGTTTCTTCTGTTCCGACCATTTATTGTATAGCAACAATAACAAAACCTTCAAATATCTATTTTTTTTTCAAAATTAGAGGAGTTTCTGAATTTGACTTGCTACTTCATCTTATTCATGGATATCACCCATACATATTTGCAGTATTCTTAGCCTAGTGTCTATTTAATTTTCATTTGAGAAATATAAATTAACTTCATTATTGGAGATAACAATTAAGCTACTCTTCATTTGCTTTTATGTTATTTTGTGCACATTTTAATACCACTTTGTCGGCGGACCCAAGTAATTTCCTTTGTATTATGTTTCAATTTTATGGTGTGCGCTGTCAACATAATTTACTGTAAGGTATATAACAATGATTTAGAGCACTAAAATGCAAAGTCATTATTCAAAAGTATAACTCTTTGCTTCAAAAATATGTTTCCAATCATCTATCTATCTATCTATCTATCTATCTATCTATCTATCTACCTATCTCTATCAACCTACCATGGAATGTGCTGCTCTGAAATGGCATCATAATAACCGGTTGCTCAGGCATTGCAACCATTTGTTGCTCATGTTGACAAAGAATATCACTAAATTGATGGAATCTTAGTAACCTTTGGAAGGGGGGATAGGAAAAATAATTATAAAGATTTTGAAATAATTAGTTAAAGGTGGACTTTCAATGCAGAGGTTTTATTAGGGGTGAGTAGAGCTGATGATATAACAATTTAGAATAGTGGACACAGTGAGATGATGGCTTGGAGTTTCGCCAGTCTTGGAAAACAAACAGTCTAATGGGGCTTCGTATTGAAGTATGAGAAATCTAATGTTCTTAGATTTTGAGGAAATTCCCCAAGTGACATATATAGGCATTTATAGTGTTTAAAGTTGGGGCAAGATTTCCTTGGAAAAGTAAAGTCATGTTAAGGAAAAGGGTTGAATTCTTGGTAGGTAGAATTCAATCATATAACTGGACCTTTTAAATGAGATAATATTTCTGTTTTAGGTTACTCTAGATGTGAATTTATTCAATACATCTGCCTAAATACGGTTTGTTTTCTAAAATTAGAGATTAAAGTCCTTATACATCATAGAGTTTAATGTCCTGAGCACAAAACCTGTTATTTTTTTTTTTTAATTAAGTGACTAGACAGACATTCTAATTCTGGGCAAGGGGAGCACATTAACTTTATAAATGAAGTATATCTTACCAACAAGAAACCTCTCTTTACTCTGTGCATCAGCAGTAAAGTTAGAGTATCAAATCAAAGACTGAAAACTCCAAATCTCTTATTCATTCTGGAATGGTCTGGTTTTGTAATTCCCAGGATAAAGTAATCATAGCAGCTATGTGCTAAACTGAGGTGCATTTGAGATAAATACTAGTAGGCGGCAGTGCTTTTCACATGGCGGACCATTGCTGCAGAATCTTTCCCACTGTGCTTTGTGATTACAGAGGACTCATGAACCTGTCTAGACAAACATTCTGTTTGTCAACACGAAGGAAATAATCAAATAAACAGGAAAATAAAATACTTGGAAACCAAAGTACAGTATTAAAAGAGAAAAATCCTTTTAAGTTCTGTTTTCTTTTCTCTTCACAATGACCTTACATCACGACTTCATTTTATGGACTCCGCACCTGCCTTGCAGTCCCCAGGTTTAGGCTGGGCAGCATCCATCAGTAGATGCCTGAGGTTTCATTAGGGTTCAGAACTTGGGAATAATCTCCTCAATTTTGTGATAAAACCACTGAATTTTTCAATCTTATCAAAGAGTATGTCACCAAAGGCAAAATAAACTCAGATTTAATTTGATCAGGGAGGCTCAGAGATCACTGCCTCCTTCCTCACTAAGCTCCCTCTCACCCCTTCACAAGTCCTGGAGTTGATGGTCTTTGTTTGCCTTCCCGCAATTCGCAACTCAGAATCTGAACAGTAACAGAAAAATAACTCTGTCACAGGACACCCAGATGGCTGCAGGAGTCCCTTATCCTTCGAGGAGGCGACCCTGACACTCTAGTTTGGTGAATTCTCTCCCTCTGATGAGGTCAAACTGATAAGAGATAAGCCATGATTCAGGTATATTTTCTCTTCCATTAAAGGCTTCATGAACTTAATCCAACATCCTGAAACAATGGAGGTTGAATATACAACCCTTCAGATTCTTTTTTACAAATAGAGCCCCAAGAGAATTGTCTATCTGTAACTTCTCCTCCTGCAAGTCTCTGGCAGCACCTTCTTCATCGAGGGCTTTTGATTAAGGTTGCATTAGGATTCTCGCTCCTGGAGGTTTGGCTTTATGTCAAATGTTATTTCTGCTAGAAACGAGCTTGTCTTCAAGCTCACCCCCTTGCTTCCCCAAGTGAACAAATGTTAATATTTTAAGTGAACATAAAATGAACAGAGAATATTTTAAATGATTAAATAGTGACTGCTCCATAGATTGGAAGGAAATTTATTCAAGTTAGGACATCTATGGAAATTTCATAAAATGGATAGAAGTTCTAAAATTAAAAGACAGAAATCACTAGCATAGGTTATGTGTTCCAATGGTTATAAATTAAGTTAGATCTTAAAGAAAAGTTTCTGTTATAATGACTAGTACTCAACTCTCATTTGTATTTTATAACTTCGGTGGGGCCTCTAAGAGTCCTATGTTCTAAGTTTATGTTTTATAATCCCCATTTTCTTAGCTGAGAAATCTTGGGGAAAATGTTTAAATATTTGATCCAAGGACACATAGTTAGCTCTGTGGCCAAGGCAGAAAAATTGCAACAGAGCTGTGTTTGTGTAGTGTATTAACGTGAATCATACTTTCTTGGAAGACTAACTCAATATCATAATATTTCTACTCTAATAGCTCACAGTTAAAAAAAAAAGGTGAAAATCTGTTATATAGACATCTTGGAATCCTTTAAAGTAAATGAAATATTTATAATGATTCAGACCAAGTCCAAAGGAAGGAAACCAGTCTGTTAGCAGTTGGCATATTAGTCGCAGGAAATGAGTGATGACTGAGATGGCCAATGGCCACACAAGAGGATGAAAGCTAAGTCAGAGTGGGCAGGATTTCACTAGAGCTGGCAGGAAGAAGCAGTGGTGCAGAATGGAAAGCATGACTGGCGGGAGAGTGGCAGAATGACTTTCGCTTTTGGTTTTAACACTCCCGTTGGCTACAGCATTGGGTTCTGCTGTAAAAACCACCGCTCGCCTTCTTTCTTGCCTGGAAAGAGGCTTCTAGCAAACAACTGAGGTGTAATGAGGGGGAAATGTTGAGAGTTAGAGACTAGACCATAGATTTCACCTGGAAAACAAGAAGGGGTGAAAAGTTCCTCTTGAAAATAAGAGTCTGCATATTAGTAATGCTTTTAGATGTGTGTATATTTGTATTCTGTCTTAAGTAACTTCTTTTCTTTACAAAGCTATTCAATAAATACTGTATTTTCTACATTTATTGCTTCTTAGCTGCCCTTAAAAGAGAACATCTCATCTGAAATATTATTTTTCTGAGATTTTCATACTGTACTGAAACATATGATGATCAAATATTAGTCTTCCTCAATTATAAAATTGTTTTTAACAAGTCATTCAAAATTACCAAACCATGTATACAATGATAGTCATATTGACTTATAAGACTGATAAGCTATGTCTTATCATAGCTTATCAGTCTTATATGCACACATTACATACATATACTAGATACACATACACACACACACACAATTTTTGTTGCAAACTCATAAAAGACGAAAACTCTACAAAATTCAGATTTGTAATTTCTTTCTGCTTTACTTAGCAAAACCCCATAAAAACACATCCCAAAATTTTATTTCAAGCTTTACTTGATAAAGCTTTTTTACTGATTTTATATTAGTAGATCAGCAAAAACAATGTGATATTAATTTTAGCAGGAAGCAAGGATTATTTTTGTGAGCTGGAACAAGTAGAAACTTAGGGATTAAAAAGATTAAAAAGATAGATTAAAAAGTCAGTTCTGCAAATAAAATACTTCTTTCACACCCCATCAAAAATATTATTGTTTATTTTATTTTATATAAAAGTGTTCTTTGAACACTTTATTGCTTTAGGTGGGATGTCAGTTATTTGTCTTAAAATTTCTAGGTTTGCTTGTTACAAAAAATGATGTATAGATAAAGGTTGAATTGTTTGCTCATTTTTCTATTGAAAATAATCCTAGGGAAGAATTTCTAAAGGGTTGGAGAGGAAACAGTAAGTTGTTCTAACAAAGTGTTTCTATTCCTAATTGGGAAATCTGTTAAAACTGTTTGTCAAATGTCTTAATTAATATGAAAATTTGATTGGGTCCTGGGCGGGGGGGTGTCATTTTCCCTGTGCGATTTTTTAAAGAAATTCTCAAGCAAAGAAGAGTGTAAAATCAGAAGTTGAAGAGAAGAGTTGAAGAGAAGCATGTAGAAGTAATCAGGCTGTGCGTTTGATGCAGAGCATATGAAATAGCTAACACTTTTATTGATAAAAGAGAATCAGCACAGGTGGAACGAAAAAAGAAAATATCTACTGAAAGCAAATTCTGCTTTTTAAAATATTTGAACTTCGACAACTACACATGGTTGAACATAAAATGGTTGGAGAAAATAATGAAACCAAATTGCAGCTGAGGCTATCTTGTCTTCCAAATTTCTTCCCTGCTTTGTTGTGCTGGCAAATCACCACCAGAAAACTGGTATCTTCATTTCTTGATCATTCATTTTTGTGTTCATCTGCCTCAGGCACTGTGTCCAGACTCTCTCTGCTCACATTTGCTCAACCAGACCTGAGCCAATGAAATAAGATATGCTTATGATCATTTCACAGTGAGCCACCCTGCAGGCTGGTTCAGACCATTTCTTTGTGGGAGGACATCAACAATCTAGATTCAAAGGGGATGGCCGTTTAGGGTTAAGGAACAGGGGATGGAGAGAGGTAAAGAAAAAGATTATTTTGTAAAAATAGACGAGGATTCTTTAAGCAGATAATTTTTTTTCCAAAAAAAAAAATTCACGGGCAGGTAGCATGTGATTAAAATTGTGATTTTAAAATGAGTTTATACAATGCATTGTGCAAAACTAGAGGGTCAGAACTCCAGGGATCAGCTCCACACTCTGCCTGCTTTCAAATCTCATAGGGTCCTTTCTTTGTGGGCTTTCTGGCTCCTTTATGAGGTGTCAGAGGAGAGTGGCGGCCAAATTATCTTTGAGGAAATGTAGTTCTGGTGACAGGATAGACAAACGTACCCTATCAGGGTTTATCCATCTCTGTAACCATGGTGCTAAAGAAGGATTCAGTATCTGTGGCTGACTTATTTATTCCCTACCAGAAAAGATGCTTTAGCTGCACATTTCACATTTAGAAGAAACATGATCTTTTGGAAAATTTGCCACCAATTACTTAGTCTCCAGTTTCAATCTATCAGTTGAACGACCTGTCCCGGCTTGTCATAATGTACTGCTGTCCCACTCAGCCACTTGGCAGTTTTGCCACCTTATGACCATTTTAAATCCTGAAAATAAAAAAGTTGCAACATACTCACTTTCATAGCTTTTAAATCCCCAAATTTCTATATACCAAATTGTTCTAACAAATATTTAACAAAGAACATTGTGTAGTGAAATTTAGTATTTGATTTTTTTTCTTTTTAGTATTACATTTAGTTTTCTTTAAGAAGAATTACAAGAAGGTGGGCCTTTTGACTACAGCTAAGTGAGGTCAGAAAATCCTCTCCAAAAAAGCCGCCTGAAAGTTAAACAAAATTGACAAAAACATCCATTTCTGTTGTCTAGAAACTGAGTAAAGGCTTGCAAATTTTAAGAGGCATTGAGGCTTAAAGAACTGCTGAAAAAGAGGCACCTGGGTAGCTCGGAAGGTTCAGCACCTGGTTTGGGCCAGGGTCATGATCTCATGGTTGGTGGGTTCGAGCCCCATGTCAGGCTCCTTGCTGTCCGTGCAAAAAGAAGCCGCTTCAGATTCTCTGTCTCCTTTTCTCTCTCTCTGCCCCTCCCACGCTCAGTCTCTCTCTCTCTCTCTCTCTCTCTCCCTCTCTCTCTCTCTCTCTCTCTCTCCCCCACCCCTGTCTCTCTTTCTCAAAAACAAATAAAAATATTAAAAAACACAAACTGCTGAATGAGTAAGACAGGTAAGAGCAGTGGGAACCTAGTCTTTCTATGGCAGTCCAGGCTCCCATTTCCCCCAGGGTGGTACAGGCTGTGAGGGCTGGCAGATTTTCTGCGAAGGTTGAAGGGAACTCTCCAAATGTGGAGCACTGAGTGACACCACATCCAGGAGCATTGGTGACAGATACAGGAGGATCAACAGCTCTACCTGGGGGACAGGCAATCTGTTTCCAAAGGAGCCAGAGGGACATTCTGTGTTCTGTAGGCCTCCTGCAGTATCTGCTTTCCTGTCTGCTCCTCCCCTCTCCTCCCCATCGTGAACTTCCACCCTTTTTGCTATTCCTCTCCTTTTTTCCTCTTCTTCTCATCACTTCAAACACACACAGTTTTTTTTGGGGCACCAAAAAGTTAAGTCTCCAATTTTGGCTCAGGTCATGATCTCATGGTTCGTGAGTTCAAGCCCCACGTTGGGCTCTGTGCTGACACCTCAGAGCCTGGAGCCTGCTTCAGATTCTGTGTCTGCCCCTCCCCTGCTTGTGCTCTGTCTTTTTCTCTTTCTCAAAAATAAACAATAAAAAATATCTTTAAAAAATAAATAATAAAGATACACAAACAAGTTTTTAGTGCACAGTTCACACAAAAACCATCAAGAGCTGGGTTTGGCCCACAGGCCATAATTTACCTACTGCTACCCTTTTGGCCTGAGGTTGGCACAGTTGATGCACAGAGATGCCTGCAGGTGGAGTGGACAGTAGGAGGAATTCGAACTAGCTGGGCTCCTTGCCAATCCCCCAGGGTGAACGGGTAGGACATAAGAGATAGGAAAATATATTAAAAACAACGAACTATCTTTTCCCATTCTGTCAGTTGCCTATTAGTTTTCTTGATTGTTTCCTTTGTGGTACAGAAGCTTTTTATCTTGATGAGGTCCCAAGAGTTCATTTTTGCTTTCATTTCCCATGCCTTTGGGGATGTGTCGAGTAGGAAATTGCTGCGGTTGAGGTCAAGGAGGTTGTTTCCTACTTTCTCCTCGAGGGTTTTGATGGTTTCCTGTCTCACATTCAGGTCC
>NC_043700.1:16970448-17141273 GCF_006229205.1 Suricata suricatta
ACTCCAATGTTCATAGCAGCAATGTCAACAATAGCCAAAACATGGAAAGAGCCTAAATGTCCATCACCTGATGAGTGGATCAAGAAGATGTGGTATATATACACAATGGAGTACTACATGGCAATGAGAAAGAATGAAATATGGTCATTTGTAGGAAAGTGGATGAACCTGGAGGGTGTCCTGCTAAGCGAAATAAGTCAGGCAGAGAAGAACAGATACCATATGTTTGTACTCATAGGTCTAACAGGAAAACAGGAGAAACCTAATGGAGGACCAGGGGGAGGGGAAGGGGGAAAGAGAGTGGGGAGAGAGAGGGATGCAAAACCTGAGAGACTATTGAATGCTTAAAATGAACTGAGGGTTGAAGGGGAAGGGGGAGATGGGGGAAAGAGGTGGTGGTGATGGAGGGGGGCACTTGTGGGGAAGAGCACTGGGTGTTGTATGGAAACCAATTTGACAATAAACTATTAAAACAAAAGAAAAACAATGAAAGCCAAAGTAGACCTAAAAGCCAAAGTAGACCTAAAAATCACTTGATAAAGTGTTTCTTTATCAACTCACAGATACTAAAGGAAATAACAATGAAATATGGCGACAACTTTATGCTAACAAATTAAATTACTTAGAAAAAGTATACAAATTTCTAAAAAGATAGAAATTACCAAAACTGGCTTAAGAAGACATAGAAAATCTGAAAACAACTATGGGAAATATAGAAATTAAATTAGAAATTTAAAATCTTCTCACAGAAAAAAACCTATGCCCAGTAGCCTCAATGGTAAATTGTATAAAATATTTACAGAGGAAATAACACCATTTCATCACGTACCACAATGTTACCCTCATGACAAAGCCAAAGACATCAGAATAAAAGAAAGCCATAGACCAGTATCCTTTATTAACATGGATATAAAGATCCCTAACAAAATGTTTATAAAGTGAACCAGCAAAGTATAAAAAGAATTATACACCATGACTGAGTGAGGTTTTTCCCAGAAATACAAGGTTAGTCTGACATTCCAAAACTAACTTAATGTAATATATCAATCATATTAAAATCATTAAAGACAAAAACTTATGATCAGGGTGCCTGGGCAGTTCAGTCACTTAAGCATCCAACTTTGGCTCAGGTCATGATCTCACACTTCCTGAGTTCAAGCTCCGCGTCAGGCTCTGTGCTGACAGCTCAGAGCCTGGAGTCTGCTTCAGATTCTGTGTCTGCCTTTCCCCCGCTCACTCTCTCTCTCTCTCTCTGTCTCACTCTCAAAAATAAATAAAGATTAAAAAATTTTTTTAAACCCACATGATCATTTCAGTAAACATAGGAAAATAATTTGACACAACTTAAGACTTATTCATGATTAAAAAAAAAACTCTTAAAAAGAAATGGAAGGAAACTTCATCAAATTGGCAAAGGGAATTTATGAAAAAAACTACAGCCATCATATTAAATGGTATAAGACTTACAGGTGTCCCCCTGAGATCGGTAGCAAGGCAAGGATGTCATGTTCACTTTTTCCAGACACAGTTCCAGTAAGTTCAAGAAGGAAAATTAAAAAATAATAAATAAATAGTAAAATAAAGTAGAAAAGGAAAAAGAAAATGTCAACCAATTAATTATTTTGTTAGTTAAATGCATCTACATTGTAAATAATGAAGTAAAACTTTCCTTAAAGAGTAAATGATTTTAAATGAGGAAAACCTCAAAGAATACATTAAAAAAATCTATTAGAACTAATCACAACATTTAGGAAGGTCTTGGGATACGAAGTCAATGCACAGAAATCACCTGCATTTCTATACACTAGCAATGACAAATACAAAAATTAAATTAAGAAAACGATTCCATTCAAAATTGTATAAAAGTATTAAATATTTTAAAAAACCTTAATAAAAGAAGTTTAAGATTTATATACTGAATACTATAACACATTGCTGAAAGAAATAAAAGATGTAAATAAATAGAGCTAGAAGACTAATACTCTCAGGATGGCAATATTCTCCAAAGTAATATATAAATTCAACATAATTTTTATCAACAACACAATTTTGTTGTTTCTGTTAATAATTGACAAGCTGATTCTAAAATTTTTTGGGGTATTTCCAGAACCTAGACTATCCAAAATAATTTGATAAACACAGAGCTACCTTATTTTGAAAAGTTACTTTAAAACCACAGTAAAAAATAATAAATACATAAAGTGATAAAGTAATCAACCAGTGATATTGGCAAAGTTATAGTCATATATAGATCAATGGAAAAAAAAAACAGAGTCCAGAAATAAATTCATATATCTATGAAAGAATGACTTTCCAGAAAAGTTACATAAACAATTCAATGCAGAAAGTATATGCTTTTTAACAAATATCATTTGTGGCACCTGGGTGACTTGGTTAAGTATGTTGACTTCCCCTCAGGTCATGATCTCATGGTTCCATTTGTGAGCTCAAGCCCCCAAGAAGCACAGAGCCTGCTTTGGATCCTCTGTCTCCCTCCCTCTCGGTCCCTCCTCTGCTTGCATGTGCAAGCTCTTTCTTTGTCTCTCTGTCTGTCTGTCTCTTTCTCAAAAGTAAACATTTAAAACAAAAACCAAACAAACCCCTACACACAAATATCACTGGAACAACTGGATGTCAACTTACAAAAAAAAAAGTATTTCCATACCTCACACTATCCACAAAAATTACCTCCAAATAGATCGTACCTAAACTTAAGGCCTAAAACTATTGAGGAGTCAACATGGAGAAGAAGCAGGGGGTCCCAAAGTGTCCTCATACCTCAAGCAGAAGTACTGAGGACAAAGACTTGGAATTCCAGGAATCCGGGCTACAGAATGACAGAAACATCTCCAGGAGCCCATGGGGACAGGCCAGAGGTGCATGACTGTGACTTGGAAGAGATAAAATGGGTGGCAAAGGCACAGACAGACCAATGGGGAAACTCCTTACGCAGAGACAAAAGGAAGAGAGAGAGAGAGAGGCTGTGGAAGTGTGAATGTATTTGAACAATGTATTTGGACCACATACTGAAGAATGGAAAAAAGTGGAGAGAGTCATCTCTAAGTTGGAAACAGGCTTAGGAGTGAAGACCCAGTGTTGCAGGACTTTCTCAGGACTGGGCCTGCCACCCTGTGCACGCACCTGGAGTGAAGGGGGAGCCAACCCCTGGCGAGCTCAGCAACTTGGTAGGAGGGAGCAATCCCCTCCCCTGAGTGCTGTGGGAAGAAGGTATATAGCAGCCCTAAGGACAAAAGACCCTGCAGGTGCCTGCCAGGCATAGGCCCTTTGTCGGCTGAGGCAGAAAGGTGCTACCCCAGAACTGGGGCACACAGAGTGGGATCCTTCAAGATATTGGGGTTTGAATCCCAGTCAAATGCCTGGGAGGCACAGGAGACTGTGCAGTGGGACAAAGCAGCCCACGCATGCTCACACATTTGTGTAAAGATGGCCTGAACAGTATAGTTTGGAACACCCATTTGTGTAGGAGAGATTGGGGTGTTGCCATTTTTCTCCCCATCAACATTTACATGAAATCCCACCCCCCATACCTGGTGTCTATCTACCAGAGCGAGATTAAAAATGACTGAACCAGAGGGCCCTCCTCCAGACCAGCACAGCCACTGACTCCAAGGCACCATCAGACATCGGTCCAGCAGTTCTGCATCTTCTGATTTGATTCTTGGTCAATTCTTATTATACATATATACATATACATATACACACATATATATACACATATATGTATATATATTCTTCTTTCTTCCCTTCTCTATTCTTGTTGTTGGTTTACCTAAGCAGGTATTTTTAATCTATTCTCTTTACACCTCTTCTGTATCTCCTTCTTTAATTTCCTCTCTCTCTCTCTCTCTCTGGATTAAGCCATATAGTTTCTCTGAAACTCTGCCTGGTCATTTTTTCTTTTTCCCCCCACTCCTGTCATTTCTCTCTCTCTGTGGGATAAGCCTTCTTACACACACACACACACACACACACACACACACACACACCCCGCTTTTAAATTTTTTCCAGTGTTATTTCAATGTACATTTCAAAGCACACCTGGTGGAAGGTCCAAAACACCACTACAAGTAGGGAGATAGAGCAACCACAGTTACAACAACAGAGAACATGCAACACACTCCAAAATACTTCCTGAAGGGTCATTCCCTGGACAGTGTATGAACCCTCTTTAATATAGTAGTGCCCCCAGGTGCAGGACACATAACAAGCTATGACACATGTAAAAGAAAAAAAAAAACAAGCCAAAACGATGAAACAGAAGAGTTCTCCTCAAATGAAATTCCAGGAAGAAATGACCACCAGAGAATTGGTCAAAACAGATATGAACAACATATATGAATAGGAATTTAGAGTAATAGTCATAAGACTAATAGCTAGGCTTGATAAAAGCATAAAAGACAGGAGAGAATCTATTGCTGCAGAGATTAAGGAACAAAGAAATAGTCATGATGAATTAAGAAATGCTGAAAAGGAGATGAAAAATAAACTAGAAAAAGTGACAGCAAGGATGGAAGAATCAGAGGAGAGAATAAGTGAAACATAAGGTAAAATTTTAGAAAATGATGAAGCTGAGAAAAAGATAAGAAAATACTAGACTACAAGGAGAGAATTAAACACCTAAGTGATTCAGTAAAACACAATAATATCTCTATCATAGGAGTTCCAAGAAGAAAGGAGCAAAAGGTTTATTTGAACAAATCATAGCTTAGAACTTCCCTAATCTGGGGAAGGAAGCAGACATCCAAGTGCAGGAGGCACAGAGAACTCCCTTCATATTCAATAAGACTAAGCTATCACCATCGCATATCATAGTGAAACTGGCAAAATACAAAGGTAAAGAGAGAATTTTGAGAGCAGCTAGGGACAAATGGACCCTACCCTACAAGGGTAGACACATATGGGTAGTAGCAGACCTGTCCACTGAAACTTGGCAGGCCAGAAGGGAGTGGCAGGAAATATTCAATGTGCTGAATAGGAAAAATATGCAACCAAGAATCCTTTATTCAGCAAGCCTGTCATTCAGAATAGAAGGAGAGATAAAGGCTTTCCCTGTCAAACGAAAACTGAAGGAGTTCAAGACCACTAAACCAAACAGCCCTGCAGGCAATCCTAAGGGGGACTCTGAGTGGAATGCTGCAAACACTACAAAGGACCAGAGACATCACCACAAGTGTGAAACCTACAGATAACACAATGACACTAAATTCATACCTTTCAATCACTCTGAATGTAAAAGGGCTAATGTCCCAATCAAAAGACACAGGGTATAGGAATGGATAAAAAAACCAAGATCCATCTATATGCTCTCTTCAGAAGACTCACTTTAGACCTGAGGACACTTGTGGATTCAAAGTGAGGGGATGGAGAACCATCTATCATGTTATTTGAAGTAAAAAAAAAAAAGCTGAAGTAGTCATACTTATATCAGACAAATTAGATTTTAAACTAGACTGTAACAAGAGATGAAGAAGGACATTATATCATAATTAAGGAGTCTATCCATGAAGAAGAGCTAACAATTGTAAATGTTTATGCCCCGATCTTGAAACATCCAAATATATAAATCAATTAATCACAAACATAAGCAATCTTGTTGATAAGAATATCGTAATTGTAGATGACTGTAATACTCCACTTACAGCAATAGGCAGATCATCTAGGCAGAATTTCAATAAAGAAACAATGGCTTTGAATGATACACTGGAACAGAGGGACTAGACATATATATTCAGAACTTTGCATCCAAAAGCAGCAGAATACACATTCTTCTTGAGTGCACATGAAACGTTCTCCAAAATAGATCACATACTGGGTCATAAAATTGTCCGAAATAAATATAAATATATTGAGATAATACCATGCACATTTTCAGATCACAATGTTATGCAACTTGAAATCAACCACAAGAAAAAAAATCAGAAAGCCTCCAAATGCTTGGAGGTAAAAGAACATCTTACTAAAGAATGCATGGGTCAACCAGGCAATTAAAGAAGAAATTAAATAATATATGGAAACAAATGAAAATGAAAACACAACAGTCCAAACCCTTTGGGATACAGCAAAGGCAGTCCTAAGAGTACATTGTAAGCCAGGCCCATCTCAAAAAACAAGAAAAATCCCAAATATAGAACCTAACCTCAAACCAAAAGGAACTAGAAGCAGAACAGCAAAGAAACTCCAAAGACAGCAGAATAAGAGAAATAATAAAGATTAGAGCAGAAAAATAAGCAATATAGAATACAAAAAAACCCCCCACATTAGAACAGATTAATGAATCTAAGAGCTAGTTTTTTATTTTTTTATTATTTATTTATTTATTTATTTTTGACAGGTATGAGATGAGTATGAGATGATATCTTATGGTGGTTTTGCTTTGCCTTGACTTTTTATTTTTTATTGCTGATTTTTTAAAATTAGTTTTTAAATTAGGTGCCACATTTTTAGTATACACTTCTATGAGTTTTAACATATACATTCAGGTAACCATCACCACAATGAGGGTACAGAAGAGTTCTCTTGTACTGCCTCTTTGTACTTTTCCCTAATCACTAATCCCTGGTAACCACTTACAGGATCTTCATTCTTATGTTTCATTCTTAGTTTTTTAAAGAATAAACAAAATTAACGAATTGCTAGCCAGACTTCTCAAAATGAAAAGAGAGAACCCAAAATGATAAAATCACAAAGAAAAGAGGAGAGATCACAACCAACACCACAGAAATACAAATAATTATTAGAGAATGCTGTGAAAAAGTATAGGCCAACAAATAGGACAATCTGGAAGAAATGGACAAATTCCTAGACACCCACACCCTACCAAACTAAAACGGGAAGAAATAGAAAATTTTAACAGGCCCATAACCAGTGAATAAACTGAATCAGTTATCAAAAATCTCCCAACAAATAGGAGTCCTGGGCCAGATGGTTTCCCAGGGGAATTCTTCCAGACATTTAAAGCACAGTTAATACCTATTCTTCTCAAGCTGTTCCAAAAAATAGAAATGGAAGGAAAACTTCCAGGCTCATTCTATGAAGCCAGCAGTACCTTGATTCCCAAACCAGAAAAAGTCTCCACTAAAAAGGAGAATTACAGGCCAATATCCCTGATGAAAACGGATGTAAAAATTCTCAAGATACTAGAAATCAAATTCAATAGTATATTAAAAGAACTATTCACCATGATTAAGTGGGATTCATTCCTGGACTACAGGGCTGGTTCAATATTTGCAAATCAATCATTGTGATATATTACATTAATAGAAGAAAAGAAAAGCACCATATGATCTTGTCAATAGATGCAAAAAAAGCATTTGATAAAATACAACATCATTTCTTAATAAAAACCCTCAAGAAAGTCAGGATAGAAGGAATATACCTTTCTCAAAAATAAATTTAAAAAATTTAAAAAAAGGAGGAACATGCATTAACATTATAAAAACCATACATGAAAGGTCCATAACTAATATCATCCTCAATAGGCAAGACCCGAGAGCTTTCCTCCTGAGATCAGGAACAGGTCAAGGATATCCACTCTCATCACTGTTACTTAACATAGTGTTGGAAGTCCTAGCCTCAGCAATCAGACTACAATATGAAATAAAAGGCATCGAAATTGACAAGGAAGAAGTCAAACTTCCACGGTTCACAAATGAAAAGATACTTTACATGGAAAACCTGAATGACTCCACCAAAAATATAATGTAACACTACCTAGCAATGAGATAGAATGAAATCTTGCTATTTCCAACAATGTGGATGGAACTGGAGGGTGTTATGTTAAGTGAAATCAGTCAGGCAGTGACAGACAGATATCATGTTTTCACTCATATGTGGAATTTGAGAAACTTAATGGAAGACCATGAGGGAAGGGAAGGGAAAAAATAGTTTCAAACAGAGAGGGAGGCAAACCATAAGAGACTTTTAAATACAGAAAACTGAGGGTTGATGGGTGGGGAGAGGGGAAAATGGGTGATGGGTATTGAAGAGGGCACTTGTTGGGATGAGCACTGGGTGTTGTAAGTAAGCAATGAATCATGGGAATCTACTCCTGAAGCCAAGAGCACACTGTAAACACTGTTTGTTAGCTAACTTGACAATAAATTATACTAAAACAAAAAACAAGCAAACAAAAAAAGTCTTATGCAAAGGAAAGAGTCTAAAAGAAAAAGAATAACAAGTAACTAAAAAAAAAAAGATCAGACTGTAACTGTTAAGTGGCTTTGAAGTCGTTTGCTTTTGTGGAGGGGTCTGCATATCCTCCTTTATCTTAAATATAATCTATTTTCACTTAAATAAAAAACTGTTGCATATCCGTCTGATAAATATCCTCAAAAATCCTTATTCATTTATGTCAAGAAGTTTTGAAAACTGAAAACAGGGGATTCTTTCAGTTTTCATCATCTAATAGTGTATCTGTTTTAGAAAGAACAGAAATTATTGTTCCTAAATCTTATTTTAGTATCACAGCAAAAACAAAAATCCCCAACCAAATGAATACATAAATACATAAATAAAATAAAATAAAATAAAATTAAATTAAATTAAATTAAAAAACCTGTAAATCTTGGTAGTTTCTTACAAATTAAACATAAGATTACCTGATGATCCATTCCTAGGAGTTAATGTAAGAAAAATGAAAATATATTTTCATACAGACCTATATGGAATTATTTATTATAGAATTATTTATAATAGGCAACAACCGGACACAACCCAAATGTTTATTAATTGGTAAATGGATAACCCCCCCCACAATATGTACAACTGATGAGCTACAGTCAATAATAAAAAGAACTATAGATACTTGCTAAATATGGATGAACCTCAACAACATTATGCAAAAGATTAAATATTTTGTTCTTATTTGTATAAAATGTCCTGAAAAGGCAAGTTTATAAAGACAGAAAGCAAATCAGTGGCTGCCTAGAGCTGATCTCAAGAGCATATCTGACACAAAGAAACTTTGGGGTATTTCATCACCCCAAATATACTCTACATTTGGTTGAACAGATGAAATGTATTCTATAATTACTTTACATGATGGTTACACAAATTTATAAATTTACTAATAATCACTGAATTGTGCACTTACGACATGTGATAAGAAGAATAAAGATTCCTCAAAAATGTCTACTTCCCAATCCCTTAAACCTGTCAATATGTTGCCTTATATGGCAAAAAGAAGTTTGTAGATACAGTTGAGGGGATAGACCTTGACATGAAGAGATTATCCTATTATCTAGATGGGTCCATCTAATTGCTGGAGCCCTCAAAAATGGAAAAGGAAGGCAGAAGAGTAGGTCAGAGTTTCAACATGTGATCCGTCCAGAAAAGGAAGATCATTTGAAGATGAAAACAGGGCTCCACAAGCCAAGGATTTTAATAGCCTGGAGAAGCTTGGGAATGTGTACCGTATTAAGGAAAATTATTTAAACTAGAAAAAGGGTAAAAAAGATAGACATGACATTTTCAATGTCATACCGGAAAACTGTTTAATAGCTTCAAACAAAAATTATTTAATTTTACAGAAGCTTGGACCTATTTTGATCTTGTTAATTTTATTAAGAGTTCAGAGTCTGAGGTAACATACTAAATGGAGAGATTTTGGTGGTTATTTTTTTTTTCCTAGAAAATAAATCTCCAAAGGTTATGGTTTCATTGCCCTGCAATAAGTTTTGTACTAACCTAGCAACCTTATGTCAAGAATTTTTTTAAATGCCTATAAATACTGTGTCCTTCAAATGCTTTACAAATACTTTATATTCCACTAGTTTGCACATTCTTGAGTTGATAAATCTTTGACATATATTAACTTTATATTTGAATGAATCATATTTTTAACTTTTTAAAGTATTGTAACTGGATAATTATAAAGCTTTACTTTTAGGGATGAAAATTGGGGGACATGCCAAATTAGACTTTTTAGTGAAAAACAAATAATAAACAAAAAAAGTTATTCCAACATCTGAATAAACAGATAAAGAATAAATAATAACTATATAAAGATTGACAGGAAAAGGCCTTAAAAATGTTGAAATGTTACCTGATACAGGAATCAACTTTTGCTTTTGTTTTTACTATGTTTATTGCTGTCAACTTATGAGGGTTTTATTAGCATAAATATAATATGTAATGGGAATCTAAGAAAAAATAGCATTGTTTTAAGTGAAGTTGGGAAATTTGACAGGAAGATAAGAAAAACATGATAAGCTTTCCACTTAAGAACAGTATTTCTAAAAGTTAAAATAAGGAAACATGGTGACAACTCATGATAACAATGACAGTTTTGACAGAATTTGTTTGGAAACTGATCACTAAATTTGTTCTAGATGTCTAGAGATCCTAATAGTTGATAATTTGAACAGGTATATAAATTTTTAAGGAATTTTTATTGACATATATCTGACATATAACGTCAAATTTAAGATGTTCAGCATGTTCATTTGATATATTTATATATTAATTTCCCATTGTAGCGATAGTGCCTCTATCACATACATACTTATTTCTTTAATGAAGTGGAAATAATTGATATCTAGTCTCTTGGCAAGTTTAATGATTACAACACAATGTTGTTTCTACTATACTGTGCACATGATCTCCAAGACCTATATCTACACTAGTTGCAAGTTCATACAATAGTTCTCCTGTTTTTATGAGTTTGGCTTTTTTAGATATCACATATAAGGGATATAATACAGTATCTGACTTTCTTTGGTCTGACTTATCTCATTATAATGTCCTCAAGTGATTTTCTTCTTTCTCAAAACTGAATAATAATTCCATTGTGTGTGTGTGTGTGCACCCGCGCTCTTCTTAGGTTGTTTCCATATTTTTGGATATTGTAAATAACAGCAATAAACATGGAGTGGAAATATGTCTTGAATATTGTATTTTCATTTCCTTTGGATAAATACCCAGAAGGAGAATTACTGAACCATATGCTACTTGTTCTTAATTTTTTGAGAACTTCTTTATTGTTTTCCATAGATGCATTCTCACAAACAGTATACAGTCCTTTTCTCCACATTCTCTTCTTGATATCAGCCATTCTATCAGATGTAAGGTGATATCTCATTGTGCTTTTGCTTTGCATTTCTCTGATGATGAGCAGTGTTGAGCATCTTTGGGGAAATTATCTATTTAGTACCTCTGCCCATTTTTAAATCAGATGTTTGTTTACTGTTGTTCTTGAGCTGTGTGAATTCTTCATGTATTTTGGATATTAACCTCTTATTCCATAACCAGTTTGCAAAATTTTTCTCCCATTCTTCAAGATTCCTTTCCATTTTGTTGACTGTTTCTTTTTCTGTGCAGTGGAATTGTTTATTATGACATTTCCATGGTTAAATCTCCTTTTTAAAAATTGTTTAATGTTTACTTTTAAAGAAGAAAGAAAGAAAGAGAGTGAGTAGTGGAGAGGCAGAGAGGGAGAGACACACACAGAATCCGAAACAGTATCTAGGCTCTGGGCCAAAAGCACAGAGTGCGACGTGGGGCTCAAACCCACAAACCGTGAGATCATGACCTGAACTGAAGTTGGCCGCTTAACTAACTCAGCCACCCAGGCGCCCCTACGTGGCTAAAAGATCTCCTGGGTAGAAATTTGAAGTTTACCACATCTCCATAGCCAAGATTTTATTATTTTTACTTCGATTAGATAGTTTCTTAGGTCTACAATAGTAGCTCTGGAAGAATATCCTATGTTTCATATTAATTCTATATTAGTACAATAGCCCTCAAGTGATGGACAATGGATTTTCCTATTAAATTTCAAAATTTCATCAATTCCATAACTGAGACTTATGGTATTTTATATTTACATCACTATGTAAATTATTATGGCTGGGAGAAATATAATAACAAAATTGCGAGGATCTGAGTATTGCCTCATTTTAGTAACTTAAAATGGTTTTGGAATATTTTTAGTCCCAAATGTTGTGTCGCATTGTTTATTTTCCTTAAGTCAGCCTCTCTACTTGCCCTTTAGTCTCTGACAAAAATTATTTAGGCTAAATCCGTATCATGGGGAAGAGATTTGAAAGTAAGTTGTAATTTTAGTTATTCAGTACACCTGTCAAACAAGCCTGCAAAATGGCCAGCTTTAATTAAATGCTTTAAAATAAGTAGCTAAGGGCTAGATGTTTACCCAAAGAAAGCAAAAACACTTATCTGAAAAGCTACATGCATCACTATGCCTATTGAGGCTCATTTACTATAGCCAAAATATGAACGCAACCTAGGTGTCCATTAACAGATGAATAGATAAGATGTGAGACATGTATACACACAGACGCACACACAGTGGAATGTTAGCTATAAAAAAGAATGACATCTTGGGGTGCCTGGGTGACTCAGTCAGTTAAATGTCCGGACTTTCAGTTCATAATCTTGTGGTTTGTGAGTTTGAGCCCCGCATCAGGCTTGCAGCTCAGATCCTGAGCCTGCTTCAGACCCTCTGTCTCCCTCTCTCTCTCTGCCCCTCCCCCACTTGTGCTCTTTCTCTGTCTCTCTCAAAAATAAACATTAAAAATAATGACATCTTGCCATTTGCAACAACATGGATGAACCTAGAGGGTATTATGCTAAGTGAAACAAATCAGAAAGAGACACATACCATATGATTTCATTTATATGTGGGACTTAAAAAAAAGTAACAAAAGCAGAAACAGAGCCATAAATACAGAGAACAAACTGACAGTTGTCAGAGAGAAGGGAGGTGGGGAAAGGCAGAATGGGTGAAGGGCTTCCACTTACAGAATAAATAAAGTCAGTTACAGAAGTCACATGAGTAAAAGGCACAGCACAGGGAATGTAGGCGATGGTATTGCAATGGTGTTTTATGGTGACAGACTGCAGCTGTATTTGTGGTGAGTGCAGCATTAAGGTATATAGTTGGGGAGTCACTATGCTGTATACCAAAACTAATATAACTTTGTGCATCAAATATACTTCAATAAAAAATAATAAATAGGGAAGCCTGGGTGGCTCAGCCAGTTAAGCGTCCAGACTCTTGCTCTCAGCTCATGTCTTGATCTCAGGGTTGTGAGTTCAAGTCCCACTTAGGGCTAAGTAGCTAAGTAGCTAAGAAAATAGGACAATTCGTATGTAAGCATTTCTTTTCTTCTAACCTAGTTTAATTCAAGCTTAGGTGCCATCATAGGTACCACTTCTGGAGTATGTGACATACATTGGGGCCTGTGTTAGACATTCTATGTGGATTTCTAATCCTTGAAGCAGACTTAAAATATAAGAACTACTACTATCTGTTGTTGTTTTTTATCACTGAGGAAGAAAGACTGGCCCAGAGAAGTTAGACAAATTGTGTCTGAGGTCACACAGCCAACATCCAAATCCACCTCTGTCTGAATCTTTAGACTCTTTCCATCAAAAGGCAGGAATTGGGACAGATGAGCTCAGAGCTGATCCTTGTACTTCTTTAGTCCTTTGCTTTTTCAGCAATAAGAGAAGATGGTCAGGTCATGTCGGGACAAACATCTCTTCCAATCTGAAACGCGGATACACTGCATACTGCTTTGCTTAGAGTGTATTCATTTTATGTTCACCACTAGATCCTTTAAGGGAAAAAGAAAAACGGTGCGGTAGAAATTTGCTTTTAAGTCTTTGCCTGGGCAACTTGCTTTCCTCTCTAAAAAGGATGCTGTGTCACAGGGACATTTTCTTCCCCACTGTCATCACAGTAAAATTACCCTAGAATTGTATGACTGACCGCATAGATGTGCATCTGGACAGATTCACATTTTGGTGTCTGAACAGATGCCATTAACCAAACATTGTGATTAAAATAAATGGTATTAAGAATCACTTTAAAATCTATTTTCAAAATATTTTCTCATTTGAGTGTTGGTGTGTTTAATACATCCTAAAGGAAGAATCCTTCTTATTTCCTTAAGAAATAAGCATGGTTAGGTAACTGGTGAACTCCATGAAAATGAAATTAAAGCACTAAGAAATAGACTGTGATAAAATAAAGAATTCATTCTGACGGGGAAAAAAGTTAAGACTGGACTTAAAATAATTTACATGTACCCACTTGGAGCTGAGTTTAACAAAATATGATTTATGTGCAAACCATTTTTTGTTACATAATTTATGAAGCAAAAAAGTGGAATATAGTCAGCATATGGTGACTTGGTTTGGAAGAGAAGGTATAAGCATAATAATTCAGCCTCTAGTTGATGCCATATTTCAATAAAATATCTGTCTCCCCTTTGCTCCCTCCCATCCCCAGCACTCAACCCCCTACAGACACACATGCCTTCACATCTTATGCATTTTCTGTATTGCTTCCCGTATTCATTGTTTTCAGCCTTAGAAAAGTAATGGCTTCTTATTATGCACTTTTCTTTCACACAGGTCAGGTTGTGTGCGGTATGCTTCACCTAAAATAAAGAACTCGCAGGGCTGATTTGTTTTTATTTATTTATTTTCAAATCCCAGCTTTCTTGGGGTCTTTTGTGAAGTAAAGAGAAGGAACAGAGAAAACAGGCCTTGCAACTCTGTTTTATTATTTCAGACACGAATGGCCTTCTATACAATTTGCTTATTGATCTCAATAATGAAGACCAGAAAATTACATCCTCTCTTGTCCGTGGAGCTATGAATCACAGATTGCTCAACCACTGTCAAATTAAACAACTTGCCTGTGCCTGACAAAGGATTCACATGGAAACTAAAATGATTATCAGCCTTCTGTTTAACTCACTGTATCACTTATGTTAAATATGGTTAATATCATGCCACACAGATGTGTCTCTTCCTTCAAGTCAATTTAAGAACCTAGCTTCCAGGGTGCCTGGGTGGCTCAGTCGGTTAATCGTCAGGCTTCGGCTCAGGTCATGATCTCACAGTTTGTGGGTTCGAGCCCTGCATCGGGCTCTGTGCTGACAGCTAGAGCCTGGAGCCTGCTTTGGATTCTGTGTCTACCTCTCTCTCTGACCCTCCCCTGCTCGTGCTGTCTCTCTCTGTCTCTCAAAAATAAATAAAAAACATTAAAAAAAAAAACCTAGCTTCCTTCTGAACCACAGGTGTTTCCTAAAGGTTTGAATCCTGCCTTTTTTGAAAAAGGTTATGCCAGGTATCTCTTTTTTCCTGGACAAATAATGCTCAAAAACAAACGACTTAAAAAAAAAAAAAAGTCAAGGCAAACAAAGAGCACAGAAAGACTGGTTTCTACCAAAAGCTCCCAACTGACACCAGAAACACTAATATTTGAATATCCAAGGATATCCATAGATTTAGTCCATCAAATCCCTAGGATTAAGTTAAACTCAGGCTGATCTTCAGAAGTGAGCTTTCATTCCAAACCACACAATTGTATCATGAAGCTGAATGTTTAAAGGGACAAGACTGACAATGAGATCTGGCCTCCCAGTATAACAGCATCTGGAGTTCTCATTAGGATTCAATAAAGGAGAACATATTTATGAAACTGACCTGAAAACTAAAAGGCTAAAAAATTTACCTGGTCCAGTCTTCCCTTTATATGTGGAATAATGAGAAAAAGTGCAATGTGTAAGTTTAATGTGAATTTTGCCTAAAACCAGTAAATCACTTGGGACAAATTTCTTAGATTTCTGAACTTTAATTTTCTTATCTAAACTTGTTTTAGGGACACCTGGGTGGCTCAGTCAGTTAAGCAACAAACTTTGGCTCAGGTCATGATCTCGCTGTTCCCAAGTTCCAGCCCTGCATCTGGCTCTGGGCTGACAGCTCAGAGGCTGGAGCCTGCTTCAGATGCTGTGTCTCCCTCTCTGCACCTCACCCACTCATGCTCTGTCTCTATCTTTTAAAAATAAATAAACATTAGAAAAATACACTTGAGGGTTTTCTAATAGGTGATTTTTGTAGTTCAAACTTTTTGTATTTTAGTGCGTAGATAATGTCTGAAGCCCATCTTTGTTCTGAAATTTAAAGATACCTTTTAAAGATTTCAATGAGCTCAGACAAATTTCAAATTTACACTTACATTATTTATGTAATTATTCACACAAATTTAACTGTGCTACCTACCTCTGCCCATGTTATCTTAAGTTGGAATACTCATCTAAACTAGGTAAATACTTAACTATTAACATACATCTAGTGAGACCCAAATGAAATTCAACATCAACTTTCTTTTGGGCAGGAAGTTTTCCCACTTTGTTGACCTAAATTTTCCAAGTTTCTGTTTAAACATTCTTTATAGAACATGAAGAGTGTTAGTTGCCATCCTCTTTAAAATCTTTAAAATTTAAATTTCAATAACACGTAATTTCTATAACCTTGTTTGATTACAATAATAGAGCTCCATTTATTTAAATACAAAATCACTGAATTATTTTTCACTACCTTTAAAAGGCAAAAGCTGTGGTAGACAATATATACACCACAGTATGTATAAGGAACAACGTATAATATTGGATTGAGTCTTCATATATGAATTATCAGCTGATTATATAAAAAGGGTAGCTGGAACATTAAGAACAAAATAATTATAAAGACTTTATTCATAGGTCCGCCAGCAAATTCCCAATTTTAAATACAACAATGCTGTTTTGAAAAACTCTCCAGAATGTTAATACCTGCGAGTGAAATTATTCAAAGCATACACAACAACTTTTGTTATCTTTATCAAACAGCATCTTCTGTCTTCAGGTTAAAATGCAATTAGATTTATTTTCAAAAGAATGCGTATTCTTTGAAGCTTGTTTTTTTAGTTGCCTAGTGACATGATTGCTGTTCATATTTAAAAAGAAAACAAACCTCAAGTGTTATGTCATGGTGAGAGACGACATTAAATCACTATTAGAGATGGCTAAGATGCCGTTTAAGGCCAGTTTTCACTAATGACTCTTGTGGAGAACATGAAACCAGCAAGGGCTCCTTGCAGTAATGAACTTCCCTTAATTCTTAGATTTGCTACAGAACCAGTGGGATGATATTATACACCGGCTACTGGATGATTTTGATTAAAATTACATTTTTCATGTTAGAATAAGGTTGTATATGCATGTGTAAAGTAAGAGCTCCCAAATTTGCCATGAAGAACTTATTTTATTATTTCATGTCTCTTTCACCCAAGACACTAGATCAAGACTTCATATTTTAACTAACATAAAACTCTTTCATATTCCATTTATTTCCTTTACTTTGGCATTAGCCTGGAAGTATAATGCCAAGATTTTTATCTCCTAGGCTATCACTAAGCGGTAACCTCTGGAATTTAGAATAGCTTAGTTTTATATTTTTAATCCCAGGTAGGAGAAAATCCAACGGACCGTTGGTCTTTTGATCTATTTGGCTGATTGCCTTCAGATTTGGCCTCCTGGCTTAGGACCATTATTATCCTGCTCCTCATTTTGCTTTGTAGAATTGTTTAAAAACTGCCTGTCAAACCTTTCTAAAAACACTGTACCCAAGGGAATGACACTGGCTCAGTGCTTCAGGGTGATTTCTAATGCTTACAACCTTGACAAGATATAGACTAAGCTCCCTCTTGCCCTTCCTTGGTCCTCAGTGTAGCCTTGAATGGTTTCTAGCTGCCATCCCTTTCTCCTTCCACATGGGACATGACAACCAGGAAAGATCCTTCCTAGAGCCAAGGGACAAAACCACTAAATATGAAAAAAAACTGACTCTCGATCAGCGATGGTTTCAAGACATGATCTTTACCTCAAGGGGAAAATTTGAAAATAAATAAAGAAAACTTCATTCAAAATGGTGTCAGAAAGCCAGAAAGAGGGAGCTCCCATCCACTACCACTTGTCACGGCTCACACAGCCCAGCAGGGAGAAGAAGGATTTCCTACTTCCCAGCAGCAGAAGACTGCCCTCCTTGGCAGCCAAGGAGAAGCGACCACCACTTTGAATTCTCATTTTCCTCCCATGAACATTTCCTCAAAACAACCTCCTTTCAGTTCCTCCTTTCCTCTATAAAAGGATGCTCTTCTCTTTTGCTCTCTGGACCTGTCTATGGCTTGCCATAGTTTGCATGTCCTGAATTGCAGTTTCTTTGCTATTCTCAAATAAACTCATTTGCAGCTGCATAACCTTTTTCGTTTAATTTGTAAGGTTGACAGCACACTGTCTTACTGTAAGATATATTTGATTTTTAGCACAGTGCAAAAAAAAAATAAAGCCCACAAAAATAAAAAACAAACAACCAAAAGCTTTACAGGCATATAACTTTTTTTCTAGTTTCACTTTGTTTTAAAGCTTATTTGTTTTAAAGCAGTTTCTTGACTTAGTAAGCACTGTCCAATTTATATAAAAATAAAGGAAAAAGAAATAGGCAAAAGAATTAGAAAGGAAGAGGCAAAACTGACAATATTAACACTCAATTTAATTTTTGAAATAGATAACCCAAAAGGCTATAAAGAAACTACTAACGATTATAGGAGGTTTTGGTGCAGTTGCTGGATTATTATATAACTATATGAAATGCTATTATAAAACAAGTAGTCTTGGGGCACCTGAGGGCTCAGTTGGTTGAGCATCCAACTCTTGATCTCAGTTCAGGTCATGATCTCATGTTTGTGGGACAGAGCCCCGAGTTGGGCTCCACACTGACAGCACAGAACCTGCTTGGGATTCTCTTTCCCTCTTTTGCTGTCTCTTCTCTGCTCATGCATTCTCTGTCTCTCAAAATAAATAAACTTAAAAAAAATAAAAGTAAATTCTTTCTCCCTTTACTGCTCATGTTTGCTCTTGCTCCCTCTCAAAAAAAAATCCTTTTCTATGTCTATAACAATTGAGAAAGGACTTCCACTTCTGACAACAATGGAAAAAAACTAGGACTAGATTAACTCTCCCACCTAAAGCCACTAGAAACCATAAAAAATACAATTTTTAAAAACAGTTTCAGACTTTGAATAGCAGATAGCAAAACAGTCATTCCTAAGAAAAGAAAAACAAAGGAGAATACTTTATGTGAGCCCAAGATCGATGCCTGGAGAGTGCCAAAGCCACAACATAAGGAATTAAAACAAAATGGAGGCCAGTGGTTTTGATGAGTTGAGGAGTGTGTTTGGTGTTCAGGGCAGACTTCTGAAAGGAGAGGGTCCTACAAAGGAAGAGGATTCTGGAAAACCTTAGAAGAGTCTCCTGAGTCTCCTGCTGAGTACAGGTTTGCACATGCATGCAGAGAAATTATACAAGATAAAGAAACAATCACCAAAAGAGAGTAGTATAACAGTTCTGAGAATTCATAAAGCAAAAGTAGAAACATTTCCTAACTGAAAGGGCATTAGACAGTTTTTAGAGAAAATTCCTTCAGTAATGTGTATAAATTAGCTATAAACTAAGGCTTTTCTGTTTACTGCTGTAACAAAGCTTAAAAGCAACCCTGAAGAGTCTCAAACTGATTAGAAGAAAGGTAATTGTATCCCAGGATACAGACCATTATATTCAAAGGAATACAATATATATTTTTAAAGTTTATTTACTTATTTTGAGAAAGAAGGAGAGAGAGAGAGAGCAAGAGCAGGGGAGGGGCGGAGAAAGAGGAAGAGAGGGAGATTTCCAAGCAGGCTTTGCACTGTCAGCACAGAGCCTTGTGTAGGGCTCAAACTCATGAACCATGAGATCATGACCTGAGCCTAAGTCAGATGCTTAACTGACTGAGCCACTCAGGTGTACCAGGAATACATATTTTGTATAGTATATAAAATATACTATAGTATCATCTCAAGTTAGAGTATGAAGCTAAAGATGCATATTAGAAACTCTAATATTATTTAAAAACCATGCATATTAGAAACCACTAATATTATTTAAAAAACTATGCTAATGAGCAAATGGAGAGAAGATAAAATAATAAAATATAACCAATCCAAAATAAGGCAAGGGAAAGAAAATAAACAACAACAATAACAATGAAAACAAATGAGACAAATTAAACAGATTACAAGATAGGTTTCAATCTAATTATATTGTAAACATTGTATGTAACAATTTAAATATTGCAATTATAGGACTCAGGTGGGATAAAAAAAGCAAGACCTAGCTACATGCTATCAACAAGAAATCCATTTTTGATATAAAGACATATATGCAGTAATACAAATTATAGAAAAAGATATATCATATGTTAAAGCTAAATTTCAGAAAAATATATAACATGCTAAAACTAGTCAAAAGAGAGCAGGAAATGCTACATTAATATCAGAAAAAGTAAATTTCAGAGCAAAGTGTAATTACCAAAGATAAAGAGGTTGAGTTCATAATGAGTTAAATCATTGAGAGAACAAAACAATCACCAATGTGTGTGCCCTTAGTGACAAAGCTTCCATGTACACAAAAGCTAGTAAAAATGAATTGATAAATATACATATCTACAGTTATTATTTGGAGGTTTATCACTCTCTCTCAGTTACTGATAAGCCAAGTAGAGAGTAAGAATGTAGAAGAATTGGAAAACACTATCAACTAACTTGAGCTACTTCACACTATAGAACACTCCATCCAACAACAGCAGAATATAAATTCCTTTAAACTGCATATGAAACATTAACCAAGAAAAATAATAAACCTGATTTCAATAAATGTAAAAGGACCAAAACCATACAAAGAATGATTCATGTCCAAAAATGAATTAATATAAAAATTAATATTACATATTTAAAATATTCATGCATATTTACAGGTCAAACAATACACTGCTAAATAACCCATAGGTTAAAAAAAATGACTACAGAAATAAGAAAGCATTTTGGGGAGCCTGGGTGGCTCTGTTGGTTAAGTGACCAACTTCGGCTTTGGTCATGATCTCATGGTTTGTGGGTTCGAGCCCCACATCAGGTTCTGTGCTGACAGCTCAGAGCCTGAAGCCTGCTTCAGATTCTGTGTCTCCCTCTCTCTCTGCCTCTCCCTTATTCACACTCTATCTCAAAAATAAATAAACATTAAAAAAAAAGAAATAAGAAGGCATTTTCAACTGCATAATAATAAACACAATATATTGAAAGGAATAGAACTAAAGCAATGTTTAAAGAATTTTTAAAATTAAACATGCATCTTAGAAAAGGAAAACTGCTAAGTCAATAATCTAAAATTTCCTGTTTTAAGAAACAGGCAAACAAATGAGAAAATTATGGCCAAAGTTAGCATGAAGGAAATAGTGAAAACAAGAAAAAAAATTGAGATCCAATCCAAAAAACAATAAAGAAAATCAACAGACCTGAACACTGGTTCTATCAAAAGATGAATAAAATTAGAAAATTTCTATCCAGGTTAATGAAGAAAAATGAAATGAAGATATAAATTACCAATATTATGGATAAGAGACATCACTACAAATCCTATGGCCATTAATGGAATAACAAAGATCATGAACAAGTTTATATAAAAAACTCACATGATGTATCAGTGCTGTCCATTATGATAGCTACTAGTCACAGGTAGCTATTGCACACATACAAATATTAACTCTCAATTAAAATGATTTAAGTATAAACATGCACACCTAATTATAAAGACTTATAATGAATAAGAATAAAAATGTAAAATATCTGAATAACTTAAAAAAAAATTTAATGTTTATTTTTGAGAGAGACAGAGACAGAATGTGAGTGAGAGAGGGGAAGCAAGAGAGGGAGACACAGAATCCAAAGCAGGCTCCAGGCTCTGAGCTGTCAGCAAAGAGCCAGATGCGGGGCTTGAACTCATAGACCGTGAGATCATGACCTGAGCTGAAGTCAGATGCCCAACTGACTGAGCCACCTAGGTGTCCCAATAATACCTTTTTTAAATTACATGATGGAATAATATATTTTGATATATGGGTTAAATAAAATATTTTATGAAAATCAATTTTACTTATCCCTTTTTACTTTTTAAAAATATGTTTACTATAAAATTTTAAATTATACATTTAAATAATATTTTTATTGGACGGTGCTATGAAAAAATTCTTTAGGAGTCTCTAACTACGAAAGCTTCTCAAGAAGAAATAAAAAACCTGAATAGTTATATTTGTATTAGGTCAGTCAAATTCATGGTCAAAAAACTTTCCAAAGATAAAATTCCAGCTAAGATGGATTCACTGGTGAATAAATTTTAAAAAGAAATAAAACAAAGTGAATACATTTAAAGAAGAAATAAAAACAATTCTACACAAACTATTCCAGAAAATAGGAAAGGAAAATATACTTCTCAATGCATTCTCTGAGTCAAAAAACAAAAAAACTTCATAAGAAAACCAAAAGAGGAATATCTCCAAGAAACAGAGACACAGTAACCTCAATAAACTATTAAGAACTTGACTCAAGCAAATATAAAAATGATAGTACATCACCACCAAGGGAGGTTTATTCCAAGATTGCAAGACTATCTCCACATTTGAAAATCAATCAGTGTAATTCACCATATTAACAGACTGTTTAAGAAAAAACATGATTACTTCAAGAGTTGCAGGAAAGGCATTTGACAAAATTTAATGTTCACTCCCGATTTAAAAAAACAAACCAGAAAATCTCTCAGGAAACTAATGATAGATATCTATAAACACAAAAACTTGAGCTAACATCATACTTAATGTTGAAAGATTACATGTTTTCTCCTTTAAATTAAGAACCAACGATATATGTTCTCACCAGTCCTAGTCAGCATGTTGCTAATGTTGGGCAATAGGCCAGAAAGAGAAATTTAAAAATGCACAGACCAGAGGGGCACCTGGGGTGGGTCACTTGGTTCAATGTCCAACTTCAGCTCAGGTCATGATCTCATGGTTCCTGAGTTCTTGCCCTGCATGGGGCTCTCTGCTGTCAGCACAGAGCCCACTTCTCATCCTCTGCCTCCATTCTCTGCCCCCACCCCCACTTGCACATGCTCTTTCTCTCAAAAATAAATAAAACATAAAAAAATCCACATATTGGAAAAGATAATAGAAAACAGCCTTTATTCTCAGATAACAGGACTATAGTTCTTCTATACAGGAAATTACAAAGTATCTACAAAAAGCTATTAGAATTAATAGGTGAATGGCAAGAATTAATATGTGAATTAGCAAGTTTGGGGTATACAAGGATTCAAATATCCACTGTATTTTTATCTGATAGGAATCAACAGTTTAAAAATAAATTTTAGGGGCACCTGGGTGGCTCAGTTAGTTAAACGTCTGATTTCAGCTCAGGTCATGATCTTGCGAGTCATGGGTTTGAGCCCCTTGTCAGGTTCTGTGCTGACAGCTCAGAGCCTGGAGCCTGCTTCAGATTCTGTGTCTCCCTCTCTCTGCTCTTCCCTGCTTGTGCTCTATCTTTCTCTCTCTCTGTCTCTCTCTCTCTTAAAAATAAATAAACATAGGGGCACCTGGGTGGCTCAGTTGGTTAAGCGTCCAACTTCAGCTCAGGTCATGATCTCGCAGTTCGTGGGTTCAAACTCCACGTCAGGCTCTGTGCTGACAGCTGGCTCAGCCTGGAGCCTGTCTTCAGATTCTGTGTCTCCCCCTCTCTCTGACCCTCCCCTGCTCATGCTGTCTCCCTCTCTCTCAAAAATAAATAAAACATTAAAAAAATAAACATTTAAAATAATTTTTAAATGAATTTTAAGCAAGTATCATTTACAATAGCATCGAAAATGTCAACTACTTAGGGATAAATCTAACAAAATATGTGTAAGATTTACATGCCAAAAACTATTTAAAAATGATGAAAGATTTCAAAGAGTTAAATAAATGTAGAGATTCTTTATTCATGGAGTAGAGACTCAATACTATTTAGATGTCAATTCACAACAAATAAATCTGTTGAGTCAGTTCAATGTCAATCAAAATCCGATAAGGTTTTTTGGGTGCCTACGTGGCTCCGTCAGTTGGGCATCCAACACCTGATTTCAGCTTAGGTCATGATCTCATGGTTTGTGAGTTCAAGTCCCACAGAGCCTGCTTGAGATTTTCCCTCCCTCTCTTCCCCCCTCTCCTGCTCAGGCTTTCTCTCTCTCAAAATAAATAAATAAAACTTAAAAAAATTAATCCCATAATGCTTTTTTTTAAAGAAACTGAAGAACTGATTCCAAAACTTATGGAGAAATAACAGACCTAAAATATCCAACACAACTTCAAAAAAGAACAGTTATAGGAGGCAAAAACAAAAGGTTGCAGGAAGAGAGAAACAGCAAACCAAAAGTCTGAACACAACATTCTAAGCATGGCTTAGGTTGAGCAAAGCCAAATTTAAACACAGCTTTGTGAGATGAAACACAGATCTCCCATATGTTAATGAGATACCACTAGCAAATACATAACAAAGTTATTGGATTATTTGTACAATTTATGTTCTGGTGTAGGAGATTCTGTGTCATAAAAAGAATATTTATTTTGCTAACTTGGAAAAGTTGCCAAGGTGAACACACACACCTGTTGATACATCATTAATTTAGTAACTGCTCTCAGGTTTGCTTAAAACTGACGATGGGAAAAATCGATGACTTCCCAGTAGGGGGAAAAAATAAACATAAATAGAAGAAAAAGCCTAGGTAGGAATATTAAAGGTTTGGCATAGGTTTTATGCTGCTGAACAGAACTATTTTGCAGATTATTTGGGTGAATTTTCAGAATAGACAAAGAAACAGTGACAAAAAGCACTACTGAATGGGGCAGTCAGTGACAAGTTTCCCTAAGGAGAAATGAGCTAGAAATTTCAATGGAAAGGTGATCGAAATTAAGTATGCATGTCAATAATCTTCAGTCAATGTCTAGGGAGAGAAAACCTTTCTGTACCTCTGTTTTTAAGGCAGTCAAAGACAGCACACAAAAAGTTAATCATTAATGACACCCATTTTTATCATTTTTTTGAAAGGTGGTGCATTATTCACTGAGAATAGTAACTTCAGCCTCGGTTAACTTTAATTATAAGTTCTCACTGTCCAGTTTTGCATTGCCTAGATTTGTTAACCCTTAATAAAGAAGTTAACCAATCCTTCCTGTTTCTCCACTTGGAGCTCTGCTGTCTGAGTTGGGCATGGCCGGTGAGATTCAGCTCAGTCAACAATCCATGACTGCATCTGCCCTGGGAGCTGTCCAGCCTCCGTCTGAAGCCACTTTGCTCTATGAACTTGATCTCTGCCATGTAATTTACATTTTTAGTCAAATTATTCCAAACACATCCTTTAACATTTGTATAAAATCTCACTAGTACTTTTTTGGTGACAGAAATACCAAGCAAAAGTAGAGAATCTTTATTCTGAGGCTTTTCTTAAATTCAGTCACCCAATATGCCAAGTTGATTTGCTGCTGTTGAGGCATGATTCAGGTTCTCTGCTGTTTATGACTCACATCACTTTTGCCCTCATGGAATTTGCTTATTGAACACTCAAGTGACTCATTTGAACTCAATTAGCTACCTCTCACTAGTTTATATATTCCCTTTTTCACCAAGTATGTCAAAGATTATAAATGTTTCATAAATTGTTCTTGATTTTATTAGTTGGAGGATATTCTTCATATTGTAAAGGAGCTAATTATAGTTAAGGAATGAGGACCTTTATAGCTTAAGTTTTAACTCTTCAATAGATTAACCTTAAAAATATATTTGTGGAGATTTCTGATCTATCCACAGGCCTTATCAAATGGGCATGATAATATTTCTGCCTCAATTTACCTGACCTGCATTCTTGCTGCTTTTTTTTTTTTTGGTTGCTCTATTTCAGACTTCTTTGCTGTAATCTTCTGCCTTTAATTATTTTTTAAATGTTTATTTATTTGAGAGAGAGAATGTGTTTGTGTGCAGACTGAGGAGTAAAGAGAGAGGGAAAGAGAGAATCCCAAGCAGGTTCTGTGCTGTCAGCGCAGAACCTGACATGGGGCTCAGTCCCATGAGCCATGATATTATGACCTGAGCTGAAATCAAAAGTCAGATGCTTAATCGACTGGGCCTCTTTATACACTGGTATCTTTGGGAGTTCTAACTGAACCTCTATTCTTTTCTCATTCTTTACATACTCGATGGGTGATTATACACTTGGTTGATTTGGATTACTAGATATATTATTAGCTCCAATCTTTATCTGTGCCTACTTTTTTGCTAAGCCTCAGACACATCTGCTTGCTCAGGCAAGCACAGGATTGTCCTGTCATGTGTCTCAATCTCAGCCTTCCAAACTAATTGCAAGGCCCGCTGCCTCCCTCTCTACACTCCTTACTCCTGAAGTGTTCCCTACCTCAGAGAATGGCATTTCACATGCTCAAACCAGATTTCTGGGGCCACTCTTTGCCCTTTATCACCCCACGCTTTCCATTCCAGCAATCACAACATCTTGGCATTAGCAGACAAACCAGCCCCTGACCTTCTTCCCCATGAACATCACCACATGTCACCATTTCTTGTAGCCTCGCTGTAATTTTCCCTCATGCTTCTAACTTGGCCCTGCTCCAATCCATTTATCACAATGTAGCCCAAGTGATCCATGTAAATTTCAAATCTGATTAGGCCATTTCCTTGCTCAACACCAATCAATGATTTCTCATGGCTCTAAAGTAAAATTACTTAAGATGGTTTATAATTTCCATCCCAATCTTACATTTCTAACCTCATGGTTCTCCCACCAAGATATCTTTTAACTCAACAGTCCTACTATTCTGAATTATTTTCATTTCCTACAATATACTATTTCTGACTTCCAACATTTTACACTTGCTGTTCGTTCTAACTGATACATTATAGACATCTTTCCCATGCTCACTTCCAACTAATCCCACTTATTTTTATCTTTCACAGATCATCTTAGATATAATTTCTCCTGAAATTATTTCTTTTGATGCTCAAGGCTGATATAAATGTTTCTAATGTGCTTAATTTTATTTAAATTCAAGTTGGTTAACATATAGTGTAATAATGGCTTCAGGAGTAAAATTTGGTGATTCATCACTTACCTATAACACCCTGTACTCACCCCAATAAGTGCCTTCCTTAATGCCCATCACTCACTTAGCCCATCCCCCAACCTGATACCCCTCCAGCAGCCCTCAGCTTGTTTTCCATTTTGAAGAGTCTCTTATGGTTTGCCTTCCTCTCTGTTTTTTTAAAAATATTTTTTTAATGTTTATTTATTTTTGAAAGAGAGAGACACAGAATGTGAGTGGGGGAGGTTCAGAGAGAGAGGGAGACACAGAATCAGAAGCAGGCTCCAGGCTCTGAGCCATCAGCACAGAACTTGATGTGGGACTTGAACTCACGAACTGTGAGATCATGACCTGAGCTGAAGCAAATGCCTAACCAACTGAGTCACACAGGTGCTCCCCTTCCCCTCTGTTTTTATCTTATCTTTCCTGTCCTTCCCCTATGATCATCTGTTTTGTTTCTTAAATTCCACATACGAGTGAAATCATATGATATTTATCTTTCTCTGACTTATTTCACTTAGCATAATACATTTTAGTTCTATCCACACTGTTGCAAATGGCACGATTTCATTCTTTTTGATCACCAAGTAATATTCCATTGCATACATATATACCAGTTCTTTATCCATTTGTCTGTCAGTGGACATTTGGGCTCTTTCCGTAATTTGGCTATTGTCAATAGAACTGCTTTAAATACTGGTGGGTGCATGTACCCTTTCAAATCAGCATTTATGTATTCTTTGGATAAATATATGATATTGCAATTGCTGGGTCACAGGGTAGCTCTATTATTTAATTTTTTGAGGATCCTCCATACCGCTTTCCAGAGTGGCTGCTCAACTTTGTATTCCCACCAGTAGTGCAAGAATGTTCCTTTTTCTCCATATCCTCGCCAACATAACGTTTCCTGAGCTGGTGATTTTAACTCTTCTGACAATTGTAATTGTGGTTTTGATTTGTATTTCCCTGATGAAGAGTAATGTTGAGCATCTTTTCATATATCTGTTAGCCATGTGTATGTTTTCTTTGGAAAAGTGTCTGTTCATATCTTTTGCCCATTTCTTCACTGGATTATGTGCTTTCTGGGTGTTGAGTTTGATAAGTTCTTTATAGATTTTGGATACTAACCCTTTATCTGATATGTAATCCGCAAATATCTTCTCCCATTCTGTCAGTTGCCTTTAAGTTTTGTTGATTGTTACCTTTGCTGTGCAGAAGCTTTTTATTTTGATGGGGTCCCAACAGTTCATTTTTACTTTTGTTTCCCTTCCCTTCAGAGACATGTCTAGTAAGAACTTGCCGTGGCTGAGGTCTAAGAGGTTGTTGCCTGTTTTCTTCTTTAGGATTTTGATGGCTTTGGTCTTACATTTAGGTCCTTCATCCATTCTCAGTTTATTTTTGTGTATGGTATAAGAATTGGTTTAGGTTCTTTATTCTGTATGTTGCTGTCCAGGTTTCCCAATACCATTTGCTGAAGAGTTTGTCTTTATTCCCCTGGATATTCTTTCCTGAGTTGTCGAAGATTACTTGAATATACATTTGTGGGTCCATTTCTGGGCTCTCTATTCTATTCCATTGGTCTATGTGTCTGTTTTTGTGTCAGTACCATACTGTCTTGAGGATTACAGCTCTGTAATACATCTTAGTCTGGAATTGTTATACCTCCAGATTTGGTTTTCTTTTTCAACATTACTTTGGCTCCTCTGGGTCTTCTCTGGTTCCATACAAATTTTAGAATTGTTTGTTCTAGCTCTAGGAAGAATGCTAGTGTAGATTGTTTTGGGTAGTATTGACATTTTAACATATTTGTTCTTCCCATCTGTGATCATGGAATGTTTTTCCATTTCTTTGTGTCTTCTTCAATTTCTCTCTTTAAAAAAATTTTTTTTTAATATTTATTATTGAGAGACAGAGACAGAGTGCAAGCATGGGAGGGGCAGAGACAGAGGGAGACACAGAATCTGAAGCAGGCTCCAGGCTCTGTGCTGTTAGCACAGACCCCAATGTGGGGCTCAAACCCACAGACCACAAGATCCTAACCTGAGCTGAAGTCAGACATTTAACCAACTGAGCCACCTAGGTGCCCCTTATTCAATTTATTTCATAAGCTTTCTATAGTTCTCAATGTAGTTCTTTGGTTAGGTTTATTTCTAGGTATTTTGTGGTTTTTCAGAGAAGAAAATGGGATCAAATCTTTGACTTTTCTTTCTGTTGTTTCATTATTAGTGTATAGAAATCAACCAGTTTCTGTACATTAATTTTATATCCTGAGATTTTACTGAATCCATGTAGTTTGCTTTAATTTCTGTATAGTATCAATTTTTATACCATACTTTAATGATAGTCAAAAATTTTTTCTTCCTCGCTATACCTGAAAGACCCTCCCCTATCTAACTTACTGTTATTGAGGTTCTTCCTTCTTCCCTCCTTCTTTCTTCCCTCCCTTCCTTCTCTTTCTTTTCCTTAATTTCTTTCTTTTTTTGTATAGTTAACACACATTACATTAGTTTCAGGTGTACAACTTAGTGATCTGACAAATTTATTCATTATGCTATATTCACCACAAGTGTAGCTATCATCTGTCCCGTTACATTGTTATTACAGTATCACTGACTGTATTCCTTAATCTATGCCTTTTATTAACATGACTTATTCATCCCATAGTTAGAAGCCTGTATCTCCCATTCCTCTGCCCAACTCCCCACCCCTCTTCTTTCTGGCAACCATCAGTTTGTTCTCTGCAATTATAGGTTGGATCCTGCATTTTGTTTATTTATTTCTTTTAGATTCTGCTTATGAGTAGCATAATATGGTATTTGTCTTTCTCAGTCTGTCTTATTTCACTTAGCATTATGGCCTTTAATTCTATCCATGTTGTCTCAAATGGCACAATCTCATCTCTTTTTATGGCTGTGTAATATTTCACTGTGTGTGTGTGTGTGTTTGTACACAAGTACACACACATTTTCTTTATCCCTTTGTTTATTGATACACACACAGGTTGCTTCCATACCTTGGCCATTATAAATAATGCTGCAATAAACATAGAAGTGTAAATATCATTTAGAACTAGTGTTTTAATTTGCTTTGGGTAAATACCCAATAGTGAAATTATTGATCATATGATATTTTCATTTTTAATTTTCCAAGGGACTGCCAGTGTTTCTGACAATGGTTATACCAATTTACGTTCCCACCAAATGTGCACTATGGTTCATTCTCCACGTTCTCACCAGCACTTATTATTTCTTGTCATTTTGACTTAGTTGCTATAACTGATGTAAGATCTCACTGTAGTTTCTATTTTCATTTCCCTGACAATTAGTGCTAGGGAATTACCACTGGTATTGAACACCTTTTCATGTATCTCCTGGCCATCTGAATATCTTCTATGGAAAAATGTCTATTTAGGCCCATTTACTAAATTGGATTATTTCTTTCTTTCTTTCTTTTTTTTTTTTTGGTGTTGGGTTGTATAAGTTCTTTATATATTGTTATTGAGATTCTTTTTTTTTTTTTTTTACTTTGAATGCTTATTTGTTTTTGAGAGAGGGAAAGAGAAAGAGAGAGAGACACACACACAGTGTGAGCGGGGAAGGGGCAGAGAGAGAGGGAGACACAAAATTCGAAGAAGACTCCAGGCTCTGAGCTGTCAACACAACGCCTGACTTGGGGCTCAAACTCGTGAACTGTGAGATCATGATCTGAGCCAAAGTTGGATGCCTAACTGACTGAGCTACCCAGGCACCCCGATGTAACTGAGATTCTTAACTGGAATTCCATGTTTTCTTTAAAGGTTTATATTGGATTTGGAATGACTTCATGGGTGATTCTGATATGCCTTTGGAACAAAATCCCTGCCTGTACATTGAAAAATACTACTTATTACAATTCCTGTTTGTTTCTTTATATTCTGCATTAAAATGTACGCTCTATAAGGACAGTGACTCTGTTAACAAATTTTATTCACTGTTGTATACCCATTACCTGTCAGGTACTTTGCACGTATCAGAAATTCAATAAACAGACGATGGAGTAATCAATGGACAATTCCTTTCCGTACATGAAATGTAGGGAAGCCAACGACCCCAGAGATGTCAAGTTTGTGTCCACATAATTAATTTCTGCTGTTACTCCAGGAATGTGACCCAAATTTACTAGACTCTGCTTAAGAACAGTAAAGATTTTAAAAACTATCAAAAGCCTTAAAATATGCATACAGCAATTCTAATTCAGGGAATTTGTGCTGGTGGAGTAATTAAGAATTAGCATCAATATTTAATTATATAGCATTTTTATAATAGTGAATATTGTGAACAGCTTAAATGATAAATAATAAAGGACTAATTACACATTTATATGATGAACTAAACCCATACAATAAAACCCATGTTTTAGAAATGTATTTATTGGTAGGAAATATATTCTAATGATACATAACAGCCACAAGATATTGCCAAACAGTACACATATGATTTCACATGTTAAATTATATTTGTGTATTAAGTATATCAAATAAAAATAAGGATTCACTAATACTTAATCTTATACACAGGTTTCATCACCCTGGGATAAAATAATTTTTTTAACATTCTCTTTATGGTTTTTGTCTTTTGTTAATTCTTCTTTTACTCTTAGAGTGTGTTTCAAGTATCATAAAATGTTCCTCAATATTAAAGAATGTGTGAGCCATAGAGGAGTCTAGCTCAATGTTTACTGAGATTTTCATTCATCACTTTTCTATTAACTTAGATATTTCCTGAGGAGGACCACACAATTGCCTCTTCTCAACAGAAGTTGCTTGTAAGAAAATTGGAGGGAACAGACAGACTTTGGTATAAGTTGTGGACATTTCCTGAAGAATAGTGTCTTGTTGATGGAAGTCCACTCTTGTTTGATCAGATGACAACCAAGGCGATGGTGTCCACTAGATTAAAAAGACAGTCTTGCTGTGGTGTTGCAGTAGAAAATACTTAAAGCTTAAACTGATTTCATAACCAGAATTTGCCTGACAGGGTTCTTTAGTAATATATAAAGAAAATGGTACTTTTCAATACTTTAAAAATATTTGTCTTATTTTTTAAGAGTGTTACTGTCAGTGTTGCTAAAATTTAAATGATCGTCGTTAAGAATGCTTACAGAAAAAAAAAAAACCTCTTCTATCCTTAACTGTGTTATTTAGACTTATTGTCTTTAAACTTTAATTAAATTCCTTCTAATACTTCTGTTACAAATACACTAGTAAGCACTCGTTACATACTTTACCAAAACTTTTGCTTTAGGGTAAGATGAATATTGAATAGTTTATTTATTTATTTATTTATTTATTTATTTATTTATTTTTAATAAATGTTACCATTACTATTTCTTTTTTCTTTAATATTTTATTTATTTTTGGTACAGAGAGAGACAGAGCATGAGATGGGGAGGGTCAGAGAGAGAAGGAGACACAGAACTGGAAGCAGGCTCCAGGCTCTGAGCTAGCTGTCAGCGCAGAGCCTGATGTGGGGCTCAAACCCATGAAGGTAAGATCTGACCTGAGCTGAAGTCTGAGGCTTAACCGACTGAGCCACCCAGGCGCCCCTGAATAGTTTAGACTGAAGGAGCTTTGAGGAATCATTAGTGTGATTCATATAAAGAACATACTGAATTAAGGGTTCCTGAATGGACACTGCTATCTTTTGAGTTCACTGTGGTATCAAAAGAAATTTAATGACTCTACTGAAATAATATTCAGCTTGAGCAAATTTGTCTGCCAAGCTATTTTGCTAAAAGATGTTATAGTAATAATCCTCTTCTTTAAAATGAGCAGTAAAAGTAAAAGAAATTAATATAAATGCATGTAAAATAATGTCAGTTTCTCAAACTCTAGAATGCTTGCTTTGTTAAGCAATAGTTATGATTTCTATTTTGATTGTGACTCTGATAACATCCAGGCAGATTCATTCACTGCATAGGTTGCTCACAGGGAATTAATAAAAGTATTTCTGCAGCCGCAATAACTAATCCAGGCTATTGCAGAACTATTTAACTCAGTGCAGACAGAACTTACTAAATGAGCATTCAGGAACCCAAGAGATCTCATGGATCTATAGGAAGCTTTTGCGTCATCCTGTCATCTGCACAAAGATGGTCCAAGGATGTGTGACTGTGTCCATATTAACATAATGAGTCATTTGAGATATTCCACCTAGTCTGTAGCCCCCAAACATGCCACAGTTGTCCCTTTCTGTCACTGACATGCTAGATCTGCCCTTTACCACACCATCTGCTCTTAACCACAACTATCTATGCTTCCTCAATCACTCAGAGCTAAGTAGTCACCCCTATCTGACATATCCAGGAAGTCAAAAGTATATTTAATAGCAATCAAAGTAACACAATGAGGAAATGAGTAGGGAATGCAAATAACTCACAGGGTACTAAATATTCTTTCATCTCCCAATTTTCCACTACATTTGATTTCCATGTTCATCTTCAACTTGAGCTTTTAAGATAATAATGCAATGCTGATTCATGGTCTTAGATTATGCAAAGATAAAATAGACTCTATCAGATGCAATACTCTTCCCAGGTCCCTGCTCAGCAATAAAGGATATATATTCCTGCTGAGGTCAATCCTCAACTGTCAACTCTCTTGGAATTGGCTATTGGTGAGGAAAACAACCTCTGTCAATGCTTCCAACCCTTCTTAGGGGAAGTTTTTCCCCAGTTTTTGGTTGATGGAGCTCAGCCTCTTCTCCCATTCAGGTGTGCCTTTCAGAAACAGCTATTAGGGGAAAGTCTCTCAATGGGCAGAGCTTCAAGCAGTATGCTTGGTCATCTGGTTTGTACAGAAGGAGATATAACTACAGGTTGGAACATATGCAGAACTGTGGGTGGTGATGATTAACCTGGAGACATAGGGGTCTAGAGGGAGAAAGATTAGATCACAGACAAAGGTATCTGGAGTAGTAGCATGTAGATGGAACTATAGAAGTGACTACAACGTATGAGAATCTTTGAACGGTGTTTTAACACCCATCAGAAAGCATCTACACTGAAAGGGCCAACAAAACCAATGCCTCAGCCAGTTGATGTCAGCCAGCTTCTGTCATTGGCAATGACAGTGATACCATAAAGGATACATAAAGGGAGTAGCTTTGGTGGAAGGGATGGAAGCTGTACATGGGATTAGCAGTGTGGGCTCCCTTTCATCAAAGCTGGTCTAGCTCCTGGTGCTACCATATATCAACCTACTAGAAACAAAGACAAAACTTGGTCTACATCACATCATTCCTGGAGGAGATCAGCTAGCCAGCTAGTGGCAAGTTGTCCACAGTATACTCCTTTCTTCCTGGAAAGGCAGTGATTTATCTTGACAGTAATAGACATACGTTCTGTATATGGACTTACTTCCCTGCCTGCAGGGAGAGCTTACAGTGTTGGATTCAATAATAGTCATTTCACTTATCATGTCAGTCCAAGGGACACACTTTAAAGCCAAGCAGGACCATCAGTGGTTACATGATGATGGAACCTACTGGTCCCATCACGTGCCCCATCACCCAGAAGATGCCAACTGGAGAGAGTGACAAAACAGCCTGTTTAAACACAAATAGAGGTACAAACACAGATGTAGCAGGTGTGGCCCTGAAACCACCTGGAGTGCTGAGGTCTAGAAGATGTAATAACATCTTCCAGGACACAGCATATATCCTAAATCACTAAGCATTATATGACTCCAGGTCTCTATAAGTAGCACATGGTGAGAACCAAGGAGCAGAAGTAGAAGTGGCACCTTTACCAACTCATTACCCCTTTGAGGAATGTGTGCTTTTTCTCTCTGAAACTCTGGAGTCTGTGGGTTTAAAGATCTTGGTTCCCAAAAGGGTAACATTTCTGTCATGAGAATGTCTTCATTCCATTAAAATTTAACCGATGGTTACCACCTGGGCACTTTAAATTTCTTATGGCAAGGGACCAGCAGGCAAGAGAGGAGTCATCATCCTGATAGGCATAATCAACCCTGATTGTCCATGATCCTTCTTTGCAAGAGGTAGAGCTGCCATTACAGGGAGGCTGCAATGGACTGAATGTTTGCATACACCCTCAAGTTCACATGTTGAAATCCTAACCCTTAGTGATAGTATTTGGACATGGACCCTTTGAGAGGTAAGTAGAGTCCGCATGAATGGGATTCGTGCCCTTATAAAAAGGACCTTAGGGAGATCCCTTACCCCTTCCACAATACTGAGGACACAGGGAAAACAACATCCATGTATGAACTAGGAGGCATAGACTCCCCAGACACCAAGTCTGTTGCCACCTTGACCATAGACTTCCCAGTCTCCAGAACTGGAGAAATAAATATCTGGTGTTTAAGACACAATACCAGTCTACAGTATTACTACAGTCTATAGTATTTTTGCTATAATACCCTGAACAAACTAAGAGGCATCTGTGAGGCAATCAGATAATCCACTTTCAGAATATCCTTGACAATTTGTGTTAGTAAACAGACATGTTCAATAACTATAGCCTGAGGAAGCTATAGGGCCCAGTGTCCCACATCATTAGATAATCCATCCAGAAGAGAGGAGGTGATATTTGAGGAATCTGGAATGGATAGCAGAAGATAGAAACTGGGTATCAGGTGTGGCTTGAAACCAGCTGCAGTGGTGAGGTCCAGAATTTTCCCTCAGAAAGCCCATTGGAATCCTTGAAGGTGCTACTCCAAACTCCTATAAAGTAGAACACGTGTAGCAAGTAATGAACCATAGTTGATGCTGCTGTGCTCCCCAGACACTTCTTCCAAACTGAAGGACCTACACCTACCCTTCCCTACAGAGCTCTTAAGCCTCACCAAGACTGCCCTTGACTAAAGAAAGCCTCTCACATAAGGACACACTGTCTTCCAGGGGACAACCTGTATCTAATGACTGATTGATGTCACTGTGTAAATTTCCACTGCCTTTGCTTAGACTCAAATTCTGAAGGACCATCCCAACTTCAGAAATCCTCATGGGGTGAGCTGAGGGAGCTGGATATCTCACTCATCCATATATTGTTTCTTTCCTTTCCCTACAGGTGTTAATTTTCAAGTATTTGTCAATAAGCTTCCTGCATACTAATCTCTGCATGAGAGAAAATTTCCCAAGAACTGCTGTGGGTCGATGGTTTTGGCTATTAGACTGTTGTGCAGTTGGGAAATGCAAAGTCTCAACCCTGGAACACTCTCCAGTTAACTCAAATTCCCTGATTCTACACAAGTAGTAATCCTTCCTTTACTGTGGGGTCAAAGGCTCTACTGAAATCTCAGGGGGAAGAGCCTTTTCTGTCTAGTTTTGAGTCTATTTCTCTGGCTAGGAGTGTTCTTCCTAGACCATGAATCTGAAGGCTTCAGTTCTCTGTCTTCCAAAAAAAAAAAAAACCAAAAAATAAATAAATAAAGTAAAATAAAATAAATCAGAACCTATCAGTTTTCATAGAGCAGCACTGCCCAACAGAAATACAGTGCACATCACATACAGAATTTATAGTTTTCTGTATCCACATTCATAAAGGTAAACATGTAAAGTTAATTTTAATAATTAGTTTATTTAACCAAACATATCCAAAATGTCATCATTTTAACATATATTCATTATAAAAAATATTAATGAGATAGTTCACATTTTTTCTTTTTTTTGGCACTAAATTTACTGTACGTGGTTTGTAGTTTATTTTTACACCAGATCCCATTTCTGGTTAGCCATATTTCAGTCTCAATAGGCGCATGGGGCTAGTGGCTGCCCTTTTAGACAGTGCATTTTTTAGGGCCTTAGCACCATCAATTGTCTGTCTCTGAGGAAGAATGGACTTGATATTCATATGCAGATCATTGTAGACTCAGAGTCCTAAATCAGATCCAGAGTGTCAATGCTTGTTTTAAAATGGTAATCACTTTAAATGTGAGTCTAGACGTTGATTTGGAAATTTTGGGGCCTAAACCTTAGGGTGCAGGCTTGACCTGCCGTGTTACGGTGATTAACACACCTCGGGAGTGGTTGAAGACCTTGTGATTGAGAATGACAAACACCTTTAATTATAAAATAGCAGTGTGCTGACTCTTCCTGGCTTTTAGATGATGTATTTGTTAGAGTCATGAAGTTACCTGTCTTTAAAATCACTGAGAGTTAAGTTCAAGATAATTTATTTGACTAAAACACTACAATAATTATGTTATGTGACCTATGGGAATTGATATCAAATACTCTATTAAAAAAACGAATTACGTCATTCGCGAAGTCATCTTACTAGGGCTGACTACAAAACTGATGAAACAACCCTGTTTTCTAAATTTATATGTCCTAGATTTATTCTTATTCCCAAACTCATTTTTTAAAAAAGTAACTTTAATTTTTGGTATAAAAATAATAATTACACATTAAAATATACTAGACTTGGGGCACCTAGGTAGCTCAGTCAGTTGAGCATCCAACTCTTGATTTTGGCTCAGGTCCTGATCTCACAGGTTTGTGGTACTGAGACCCACATCAGGCTACATGCTGACAGCACAGAGCCTGCTTGGCATTCCCTCTCTCCCCATCACTCCCTGGCCCTCTTCCCAACATGTGCATGTTCTCTCTCTCTCTTTTTCCCTCCCTCTCTCTCTCTCAAAAATAAACTTTAAAAAACATTTAAAAATACAAAATAAAATAAAAAAGATTTGTGTAATGACTCTACAGTTACATTTGCTTGAACATATTGGGTATAATATGTGCATATAACATAATACTATAATGTTTAAAACTGCTGTCTGGGTTCATATTCTAGCCTCACTATTTAGTAGTTGTGTGACCTTAGAGCAAGTCACTGAAACTTTTTTTATTTGAGTTTCTGTACCATATTGGTAAGCATTTAAAAAATACTATACTTCCCTAATTACAGTTGATGTGAAGATTAAATATTAAATGTCTTAATAAGTATAAGACATTTAAAAAGTACTTAGCACAAAGCTAAGTACTCAATCCATTATTGATTTTGTTTGTTTGTTTGTTGTTGCTTTTTCCCCAACCCATTACTGAATGCCTATTATACACAGGATAATGAGATGTTGTACTTCAATAACTGCTTGAACATACATTATCCCATTTAACTCACACAACAACCCTGAGATGTAGCTGCCTCCAACTTACTTATGAGCAAAAGGAAGGCCAGAGGATTGGAACAATTTGTCCAAGGTCACACTGCGACATAGTGGTCAGGCTAAGGCAGCCAAATTCAAAGTTAGTGAAAACAATCATGTAGTTATCTTACTATTGCTTCATAGCCTTTTATTTTTTTTTCACTCCCAGATTTATTGTGAGTCTTTCAGTCTGGCAATGTCATATTTGGTCCATTCTCCAGAAGTCAGGAGATTAGATTTGAATCTCCATCAATCTTGTTCTTGATGCAACAGGCAACTGAAATCCTTTCTTAGAATATATATCAATATAAAGCTTGATTCTTCCAGAGGCCCCACGAGCCATCTCTGAGTTTGTTGATGAGATACCTGTTCTAGCTTACGCCACAGATATTGCTCTTTGAATTTTTTTATTCAAACGAGCTTGCACACTTTTATTCATTTGAGAACAAGATTTTCTGCAAATCCATCTGAGACCTACAATATATGCATGTGGATTTGTATTAAAAACAAATTCACCACTTTGCCCTTCAGCTTTTTCTCAAAGTCTCAAGGATATCAAACTAAACTTTGTTACCTCACAGGCTGAAGGCCATTTCTATATGATAAAATAAAGCTACACATTTATTCACATGTAGTTTTTAAAGTCTTATCACAGAGCTGTTTTCTCTGCAGCAAGATTTAACTTTCAAAATCCAATTAGATGGTTTATCACATTGTATTTAACACCACATCATTATTGCTTCATATCAGGCATCTTCCTTTGAACTGAGTGAATTTAGCAGAAAAGAATCCATCTTTTAATAAAAAATTTTAAAACACATAAAATCTATTTAATCTATTAAATGTAAGTTATATTTAATCTAAATTCTTCACTTGCTAAAATCTGTCTTTCAGAGGTATATTTCTTCAATTTTCCTATCAGAGAATACAGCTTTCTGAACTGAGGAGTATCTAGTACCCCTTCATTAATAGAAAATTACTAAGCTTAGTCATGATGCCTGATAAAACTATAAATGATAAATTCTTAGAAACCACAGACAGATAACAATGAATATCAACATTTATAAGAAAGGAGAATAATGCTTAGCTGTATCATAATCTATTAGGAACACCTAATTTGTTTTAAGCACAACTATAGGTTCATGGGTTATTTTATTTTTATAAAAGATTTATTTATTTATTTTTTTGAGATAGAGAGCAAGTGGGGTAAGGGAAGAGACAGAGGGAGACAGAATCCCAAGCAGGCTCCACACTATCAGCACAGAGCCTGATGTGGGGCTCAAACTCACAAACTGAGAGATCATGACCTGAGTCAAAAGCAAGAGTCAGACGCTTAACCAACATTAGCCTCTCAGCACTTCTTAAAAAAAAAAAAAACCAATTCAAAAGGAAAATCAATTTAATTACCAATATAAAATATTGTGAAATGGAGTTAATTTATCGTTTTTAATGTTTCTGCACTTATTTTTAATGGCTAATTTTTTTTAAAGTAGAGTCACTGCAGGGCACCTGGGTGGCTCCATCAGTTGAGCTGAGTGTCCCACTCTTGATTTTGGCTCCCAGGGTCATAGGATTGAGCCCCATGTCCAGCTCCATGCTGAGAGTAGAGCCTGCTTAAGATTCTCTCTCCTTCCCTCTGTCCCTCACCCCCACTCACGTTCTCTCTCTTTAGAGAGAGAGAGAGAGAGAGAGAGAGAGAGAGAGAGAGAGAAACCACACTAGCCATCAGGAAATTCCAATAAAGGCCACAATAAGATGTCACTTCACATGCACTAGGATGGTTATAATAAAAAAGACCAATAATATCATGTATTGACAAGGATTTAGAGAAACTGGAACCCTCCTATACTAGTCGTGGAAATGTAAAATGGTAAAATTGATTTGGAAAACAAAGAGTTTGGTCCTTCTTCGTGTGGTTAAACATACAACTACAATATAATCAAGCAATTTCACTCCTACGTATATACCTAAGAGAAACAAAAAAATATATTCACACAAACATTTGTACACAAATATTCTTAGAAGCATCATTCTTAATAGCTCAAAGTAAAAACAACCCAAAGGTCCATCTCATTAGTGAAATATATCCATAGAGTGAAATATGATTCAGCAATCAAAAGGAAATAATTACTGATACAATATAAGTGACCTTTAAAAACATTATGCTAAGTGAAAGAAGTAAATAACAAAGGACCACATATTGTGTGATTCCATTATATCATGTTGAGAACAGGCAAATATATAGAGTCAGAAAGTAGATAAGTGGTTGGCTAGCACTGGGGAAGATGCGGGGGTGGGGGGGGGGTGGAGGCTAAGGGGTACAGTGTTTCTTTTTGCAATAATGAAAATGTTCTAGAACTGATCATGGTGATGGCTGTACAACTCTCTGAATATACTAAAAGCAATTAAATTATACTCTTTACATGGGTAAATTGTATGACATGTGAATTATATGACAACAAAGCTGTTTTTTTTAAAAACAGCAAATTAGTTCACTATTAGATTAAAAAAGATCTTTTCCTTCCAGATTTGTTTGAAGATCTTTACAAAGTATATTGTATGTAACACATTGGATTAACAGAAAGGACTTAAATAATGCTGGATTGTAAATATATTAACTAATTCTTAATCAAAATATATGCTATATTTATGGTGTTCAGTACGTAATTACTCTTTGCATGAGTTATAATATTTTTAAATAGTATTCAAGTACTGCAGTTATAAAAAGTCTCTGAAATGAGTATTCCAGTTATAGAAGTATATCCTTTAAGATAATTAAACATATGTATAGTAATTTTATTTCAAGGGTATTCACTAATATTGTTTCTAATAGTAAAAGTTAAAGACAACTAAAATGTTCAACAGTTATTATTAGGTTAGACAATATCACAACACTCCATGATACAATATGTACATATTTTAAAAATTATGGAAATAACAATTAGATAAGTGTTTTTAATACAGAATGTGGTGAACAAAAAAGGTTTTAAATAAGCATGTATAGTATGATCCTTTTTTTTTTAAGATATGCTCAAAAAAGTGTTCTGTTAATAATAGTGGCTATCTCTAGACAGCAGGATGTCTAGAGAAGTGTACGCCTTCCCTTTTGTCTGTTCTATATTTGTAAGCCTTTCCTTTGATGGGTATCTGTTGACTTGGTAATCTCAAGGATATTTTTAATTGTTTTTTTAAGTAACTAAATAGCATTTTAGTGTGTCAGCAACCAGCAGAAGGTACTGAATCATTCCCCCAATATTTCACCTGAAGGGTTAGCTCAGGTTATCCTGAAAAGACATAAGAAATGTGGGACCTGATAGAATATATAAAAGGCAGAGGAGCTGTCCTATCAACCTGTTTTTACATGAGAAAAGGAGAAGATTCATCATGAACTGATGGTACTTAATACTCATCCATCATTGTCTAGTCACTGTCACCCCCCTACTATCCTCACCTTGTGGAATAAATGACAGACTGTGTATTTCAAACAAGGTTCCCAGTTGTAAACAACAACAACAACAACAACAACAACAACAACAACATGAGTTTGGCTATTCTAAGCCAAAGGACTGGACTGAAAGTAGGTAGAGGGCTCAGAGAATGAGTATGAGGTAAGAGGACCTATTTAGAAGACCATTAAGAACCAAAGGGGATCTAGAAGCCAAGAACTAATAAGTTACTGATGGGATATCACCACCCAGTACCACCGTACATCCAGGCAAGAAGAGCCCTTGTCCTAAGTTCTGGGTTTTAAAGGATACCCCTTGGCCCTCTTCTGAATATGAGCTTCTCTATGAAGGAAAAGTCTATGAAGCAAAGGGAACATCAAGTTCTGCCTTCTTGACCATGCTCTGGATACATAAGATCCCAGAGTTCCTTATATCAACAGTCCTGAATCCACCTCCAGGACTACACAGGCTTCTTCACAGGCTCTCCCCACTCAAGAATGGACCATACATGGGTGTGGCCAAGATCCAACTTTCTGTTGGGGAATATAAATGGAGCATGCAGAAGCACAAAACCACTTAGAGAGCAGGTTGAAACTAGGAACACAAAGAGAAAGAGAAGGGCCTACAGATCAGAGCCAAGCCCCAGGGGCCCACTCTCTCCAAGCTTCCAGAACCCAGCATGTTTAATGGCATGTGGGCCTTCATGTGTATTTTTGGGCCTTGCAAATGCTTCCATTGCCAGACACCCCTAATAAAAGGATATTCTCATCATTCTCTTATTCTTGCATATTTTTTCCATTAAGATTCAGTGTTAGAAATAAAGTTAACTGAGCCCAGTTAGTGAGCCAGACTCTTACTGCCAGGCATTGAGAAGAAGAGGATCTGGCCCTTTACAGTTTCCACACTGGAAGGCAGAGCTGACCCACTGGACCACACACATGGGGATAGTTTACTCCTTCCATTAATTAGGACAGGGAAGTCCATGCTAGATAGCCGAACCAAACCAAACACAAATAGGTAGCATTGGTATACCCAGTAGCTTAGGTAGCTGGGTAAGCATCCGACTTTAGTTCAGGTCACAATCTCGCAGCTCGTGGGTTCGAGTCCTGCAATGGTCTCTATGATGAAAGCTCAGAACCTGAAGCCCGTTTCTCCCTCTCTCTCTGCCCCTTCTCCACTTGCACTCTGGCTCCCTCTCTTTCTCAAAAATAAATAAACATTAAAACAATTTTATTTAAAAAAATGCAGTTGGAGGGGAAGAAAATTGCCCTTACTTAACTAACTATCCCGGGTCAAATTAAATTAGGCCCCTTTCCCTTCACACATGACATAACCAGAATAACACCTGCTTCATGGGATTGTTGAGAGCATTAAAAAGATGATGCATGTAAAAAATGCCCTACAAATTGTAAAGTGCTATCTGAATTATCATGTTAGTGTTACCACACTGTAGGGACAGCTCTGGAGGCTGCTAATCAAGAATTAAGAGAAATATACTAAAAAGCAGAGACACTTGACAATAATGAAGAGTGCTCACAGGCATGGTTGTACCTGGTTAAACACTGTCCTGTTCAAATCTTTACATTTCGCATGCTCCTGCTCAGTCTTAAATTAGAATAACTATCTCTCATGTAATCTGCATAATTTCCTTACAACAAATTTTCAGGCTTCATTTGGTCATTCCCATAAACTCAATATACTCTAAGCAGGGTGTTAAGTATATTCAAGGATTTCACAATGAACAGCAGACGTCTAGCTACCATTAAAATGAAGGGCTGACATTGGGATAAGGCCACAAGGAAGTGTCTACTGTGACTGCTCTGGAATTATAAGTATTTCTTTGTTTGGCCTTCAGAGGACTGATCATCTGATACAAATCTATCTCATTTACTAATAAGATACTTGAAATAAAATGTTGAAATGCCCATGTATATATGTTTATCAGCACTAGAATCTATCTTAGCACGGAGTTTACAAAAAGAATGCTTCTTTGTTAATTGCCTCCATTTATTATCTATGCTGGATGCATAAATTTTATGTGATAGTCATTTTTCAGTTGAACAGAGGATAAGCTACAATGTATTGGAGAGCTTGAAAGGAAACTTGACATCAAGTAGAAGGTAAAAGATTTAAAAAAAAGAATGGTTTTGTTTCAGGAGAAGACGTACATCCAAAGAGACTGCTGTCTGAGGACACAGAGGGATTTGGCTAAGAAGCTGACTTCAATGTAAAAGAGATGACAGACAAATATCTCAGGCAATTAGAGAATACACATTTGAAAGAGAGTAGATCATGATGGATTTAAGACATGTTGAAGAAGCCAGGAAAATAAACACTGGACTAGTGTAGCCTGAATTTGGAACCAGGAAGATCTGTCAGAATCTTATTTATTCCTTATAAGTAGGAAGGACAAATTGTTCAAAATGCAGTATCAACAGAGACCTCTGTAAAATTTACAACAAATTTATTATTCAGTTGTTTTTCCTCTTTCTCTTTGGAAGAACCATCATGATGCCTTGTTGAGAGAACACCAAATTTCTTTTAACCTTGCATTGTTATAGTGTTGGTAACTAGAAGAACTAGATTTATAAAATGTTATTACTTGACAGATAAATTTAAATGTTCCCACTTTGGATGTTATGTCTCCCTCTTCTGTTCCTCACCAATGAAGTTTTTCTAAAGCCAATGCATGGGACAAAGTTGTTCTGGGAAACATGGTGGTTGGAGAGATGGTTATTGTATGAAATGTGAGCATGTTATCTTATTATACATAACATCCAATGTTATTTATGAAAGCATGCATAACTGCCATAGGGTTCTGGTCTTCCTCAGTAAAAACATCCATCTGGCACAGCATCACAATAAAGGTGACTCTGCAGCCTGAAGTTACAGTAAAGCCACCACCCAGAACTCTCCCCTCCCAGATACCTGCTTGGTGCTTTCTTATCTTTTATTCAGGTCTCTCCAATGTCACCATATCGGTGAGGTCTTCTGTGACAGCCCTGTATAAAATATCAACTCCAGCCCCTAAACAAGTGCTTTTTCTATTTCTTACCCCAGATTATTTTTCTCTATAACATTATGACTACCTGATGAGGTGGGTGTGAATTTGTTTCCACATTAGGTGTCACTCTTTTACTACAGCCTTGAGTGCCCAGCACCACTGGCCCGGCAGTCCAGTGTGGGTGGGACTTTCATGGCACCCAGTGGTGGCTCTCAGATGAAAGTGAAGGTGGAAGAGACCAGTACGTCATGAGGTTTGCAGGGCCCTGTGTTGGCCACTCACAGGGCCCCTGGGTAGCCCAGCAGTAGGAAGCTTTACGGGAGCTGTGGCTCCATTGGGGCAGTTAAAAAACACAGTGTTCAATCATAAATCTTGTTATGATTTTTTTCTCCTTTAATTCAAACTAAAGTTATTTATTGAACCAAATAAAAGTCTGTGGGCTACTGACAAAATGCCATAATGTTACAAAATAAATTTCAAAATAAAATCAAGCAAAGGCATATCAATTCATTGTCAGAGTCCTGGATTAAATTCCCACTTTTTTGCTTGTGTTTTCACACATCTACATTTTGGAGAAATCACTTCATGGGTTGTTCAAACAGGAATTAATGCCTGTTAGTGTGTTTCAAATACCACTTTGTAGGGAGAAAAAAGGGTTTTTTGAAAATGTCATCATTCTCAAAAGAGCAAGAGCCTAAGTAAAGCAGAATGCTAAGATTGCCTAGTTGACAAATGGTTACAGGGCAATTTGATCAAATCTACGTGCCTTACTTACTATGAAGCATTGGTGATTTTGACCAAACCATTTCAACCTTCTTCCCTTTCTTGTCTTATTATTTACCCCCCATCCAAGGGAGCTCAAAGCCAGCATATTTAGAGAAGAACTTTTAGCTTCTCAGCTATAGGAGCAATGTGATGTTGCAGAAGAAAAAACTCCACTGAGTGAGCTGAACTATAAAGTATGATTAAATCTCTTCAGTTGAGAACAAATCCTAACATGGATATTCAAAGTTCTCCTGATATGGCCTGTGTCTTTCAATTACATCTCTCAGTGTTTCCCAACCTGCACACCATTGGACTATCCATGAAAACATTTTTTCATTTATCATGACTACTAAGTTTTATTCTTGCCTTTTCTTAACCCTAAATGCCCCCCACCCCCATCTCACTGCACCCAGGGTACATACCACTCAGCACCTCTGCCCACATTGTAACATTTTCTAAAATGTTTTTTCTCAAGTCAGAATTGATAGATCATCTGCTTCAAAATCACCTGGGGTCCTTGTTAAGGGTCAAAATCCAACCTATTGAATTGGATCAACTGAGGCCATGCTCAGAAAGCTGAATTTTAAACAAGATGGCTTGTTTAAGCACAGTTAAATTTGAAATCAGTTCTTTTGTTTTCCATGAAGTCCTTCTTATTAATACAGTTCACAGAGCAATTTCTTAATCCTCCTAATTTAGAGCTCTTACTTCCTAAACCACTTGTAAGAAACTTCCAGTATTCTGCCTGGTGGCATTTCTTACTTTGCTTAGTGGTTTTATAAATTTTTTGTATTAATTTTAACCTTTTGTTTAATGTACACATGCAGTTTTCTTCCCAATATTCCTGACGAGGAAATTCTGATGTTCTGCTACCTTTCTGCATCAGCTATAGGGCCCAAACATTACCCTGTGTATATGAAATGTATAATTCATATTGATGGACTGACTTCACACTGGACTCATTCTGGATAGTCTTCTAACTCCACTATGGACTTCTCTTCTGCTTAGTACTGTTTCCCAGGGTTTTGTTTTGACACACTCCTCTTTTCACTTCATACCTCTCTTTGAATAAAAGGCATTTATGTGGCTTTCTGTGGCTGCCCTGTGGATGAATCTCTAGACAAGGCTCTTCTCAACTCTAGATAAGTATATAAATTGCTCAGCGACTTCTCTCCTTAGATGTCCAACTGGCAACTCATATTCAGCATATCCACAAAATAACTCCTTATCTTTCCCCTCAAACTCTGTGTCTATATCTGAATTCTTTCAGTGAATGGTAGAATTGTCCTTTATATGACTCTTACCATTGACCATGGAAGACTTACTGCCTAATGCCTCTAGGTGTATTCTGAAGTCAAACAGACCTGGATCCAAGTTTGGGCATTTAAGGACAAATGACTTCATGCAATAGTTATGCAATCTCAATCATTCTAAATTTTCTGAATCTCAGTCCTCTGTCTTTAAAATGAGTATGTTAATACCAACTCTATAGATTTCTTGTAAAGATTAAATGAGATGATTATGAAACACTTAGTATATGACTGGCTTATGATATGTATTCAGTTAAGAGTAGTGATTATTATTCAGGGCTTGATCATTTCTTGCACTGAATCTACGTCTTCTGAAGGGTTCTCTGTCTCTGGTCTTGCTTCCCCCAAATGTACCTTCACACAGCTGGCAGAGGCAATATTCAAACCACATATGTAGTCAAGTCAATCTCCTGCTTCAAGCCCTTCAATGACCTTCCAGTGTTTTCTTGACAAACAACCAAGTCCTTCATTAGCCCTGACTGGGTGCCCACTGTTCCTCTAACCTCACCCTTGACACTCACAATATCTGGAATTTCTCTTAGAGGTAGACCCAACTGCTCTGTGTCCCTCCAGTGAGTCACACAGATCAAGCCTTCCTACATTTGACCTGGATGTCTAAGGCAAGGTCTGTTGTTCCAGTTTATCAAGTTAATGCCCACTCACATCTTAGGGAAACTGCCTTGATAATTTAGATCCTCCTGAATTATCTCTTAGCATTGTGTGTTATGTCCACTGTAGGGATTATTACATTTTGGTGTGGATGTGGTTTACTTATTTATTTCTCCCAAGGAATTAAGTCATGTCCAATTCATCTTCTGATTCCAAAGTATTAGACATTGTGCCTGAAACACAGTAGGTGCACAATGGCTATTTGTTAAGTAAGTGGGTAAATATGTTAAAATGAAATCTAAGTTACTGGGATAATAAACTCTTTACCAGCTCACTGAGATGCTCTTTTCCTGACTTATTGTAGTTGATGCTGATAGGATCCAACTTCAAATTTTAAGATTGGTTGGGGCAATAGAGTGAAAGCAGTCTACCTCTTTTCAGAAATAAGAATTGTCACTACTATATGCCCTCAACTCACTTTATTTCAAAAATGAATGTAAAGGAAAATATCTCAAGAAAGATTATCAGTACTCCTGCCTCTTATCAGCAAGATAAAATCCACTACACTTCATTTAGAAACACATCCTAAGTGTCTGCTTCTAGGTAAACAATTCAGCTGCTAATTTTTACATGTACTGATAAAATTCAAAATGGGCCACAAGGCAGAATATCATGACAGTGACACCAGATTTTAGGAGGTACAAGTACTTTTCTTTCTGCAGAATTTTTTATCAGAGGCAAACCAGGCTTAGAAAGTGTCCAGCTTTTTTCTTTTCTTTCATGAGTGTGGGTCAGGAGGATTTGGGGAGTGGATCAACAGATTGCCCTCCGTCTCCTACTACATCAGTGTGCCTTGCAATGGAAAACAGACAATTTACTTCAGTTCTGCATTTCCAGAACTTCTTTCGGATCAATAATTCATTATCTGTTATATTTGCCAATATGGAAAATGTTCAGGATAGTTGCTATAATTAAATGAAAATCTATTGTTTACAGACTGTTATATGATTTGAGATTCAAAGGGATTTCTTCCACTTATATTTTGTGGGATTAGCTTTGACCCTTGTTCTGCTTGTCAGTTACTCTTTACAGAATATGCAATTTTAAGTGCCTCTCATTTAGATAGAAGCCTTGACATATAATACAATGGATCATTCACCTTTTCCAAAATAGTTAAAATTATTTAGCAGATTTCCTGGCTTCACAGACCACTGTTTTCTGTCAGGTAGGAAGTACTAACCTGTTGGGAGATCACCGGCCATTAGATATAATTAAGTTTCCCCATCTTCTTTTTCTTAGGAGATGGATTTTAAACAACTACTATAGAGCCCACCATGGTCTGTGATTACATTCTATTAGACATGATGGAGCATCTACACGGAGATGGAGATGGAGAAGACAGCCATCGTTATGAAGTGAGTTTAGAAACAAATTCCCATGAGATCTGATAATTATCTCATGGAGTAGAGATTATCTGCCTACAGTAAGAGGATTTATTTCGCTCATTACTGTTCTCATAATAATAGCTTGCAGCATGATATAAAAAGGAGGGGAAAGCCAACAGTCTCAGGAGAACAGAGACACCACTTCAGTTCTGTACAGGAAATCAGCCACAAGAAGACAAAAACAGAGGGTAAATAACCTCCTCTGGTAAAGAACTTGATCAGCTTTCAGTTATCTTTCATGGTTCACACTGATATAATCAAACAGAAGAGCAGATTGTTAGGATTGTTCGGTCTCTGGCTTTCATTCCCACATGCAGTCTACAGACCCACAGGATGTGTTTTTTTATTTATTTTTAAATTTTTAATATTTATGTATTTCTGAGAGAGAGAGGGTAAACAGGGGAGGGGTGGAGAGAGAAGAAGACACAGAATCTGAAGAAGGCTCCAGGCTCTGATCTGTTAGCACAGAGCCTGATGTGGGCCTCGAACCCACGAACCGTGAGATCATGACTTGAGCAGAAGTTGGATGCTTAACCGACTGAGCCACCCACGTGCCCCATCAGCAGGATATGTTTAAACCAAAGTACTTCATTACCTGCCCCAAATGAGAAATGTAGTGATGGACAAACCCACTGAGAAGAGAGAGCAAGAGAATGGAAAAGAAAGAGAGAAAAGGGGGAGGCTGGCTTACTGCAACCCTGTTTCATGAGGAAGAGATGTCTGTGACTTAGCCGTTCCATGGTTGGTAGGAAGCTGGGAACAGCTTTGAGCAGAAGACAGGAGGATTTAAAGCACATCTCCATAATGCCATATTTGTATGTATGTTAACATGGCCTTTCCAAAGCCAGAAATGTAAGTGTATCTTGTATTCTGTGCCACTCCAAATATGTAAATAAGGAAAATGGATAATTGAGAGCTGAGAGCTCTAATACAAATATTCCCATAAAAAATCAGGATCTGAACATCCCAGAAATGTATATGTGACAAGGCATTATGGGAGCACTAGGCCCCACCCTCCCACTCTGCAGATGAAGACCATATATCAGAAAGGAGAATCTTAACCCAAACTGACTGTTCTTTCCCCATCAAGGTATGCCAAGGTTATGTGTAAGTAAAAGACAAGTGAGTAGTATGTGTCTGTGTATATGTGTGCATGTGTTTTCTTGACCTTTTTAAGAGTACAGTGTTTCTATGGACCTGCTGTATTTTGTTTCCAAAATATGAAAAAAGGTTTAGAATGCTACTGGATGGAAATAATATAATGATGTTTAGTATTGCACACCTGGTAGATTAACAACTATGTATTTTTCCTATGCATCACATTTAATCTTCTAATACTCTTGTGAGGAACACCCCATTTTCTAGGCGAGGCTCAGAGACTCAGGACGATTAGGGGTCTCTTGCCACATGGACAAGGAAATGGCAGTAACTGAGTTTAAACTTGGGTCATTCAGATCCCACAATCTTTTTCGCCTCATCGCACTGCCTTCAGTGTATCTGTTAGTGTAGCCTCCGGAAATTCTATTTGTGAAGTTACTGCAGGTGTTTTAGGAAGGGAGGAAGTAGTTGGAAATAATGGTACTGTGACTCCAATTTGTGACTTCTCATGAGATTACCTGTTGGCAACATTTAACAAGATGGATGACCTTGAGGGCCATCTGAAGGGAATGAGCAGGCTCAGTTACATCTCCAAACACGTCTCTGTACTGTCTCTCTGGACATAATTTACTCTTAGAGCATAGCCCCATTTCTCCCAAGAGAGGCTACCATGTCCCTTGAGGCTTTCTAGGCTCGAAGAGTTGAAGGACATTTGGAAGCTACCTTTGAAGCTTGTTCACACGTGCCTGATGATGAATTTAAGTTTAGAGAGTGTTAGGACTCACAGTATTGTGGTCTTAATAAGGTAGCCACTCAGGGTTCACTTGTGAATAATAAAAGAGGCAAGTCAGTCTTTGTTGTTTTTCTGAGGAAGAAAATAGGTTGGCCTGCCAGCCTGATTCTGGAAAGAATAATTTATCAAGTGATCTCATGTTTGAGAACTTCACAAATAGAATTTCCTGAGGCCAAGCTGATGGATGCACTGAAGGCAGCTTGATGAGGTGAGAAAGATCGTGGGCTGCGAAAAGGTAAGAGTTAAGAACTTTGAAACTTGGTCTGCATTAATTTTCTACTAGCAAACTACCACCACCAGTGTCTTCCAAAATGCCAGTTAAGGCATTTAACAGGATTCTAACTTGGAAAAATGGGTACCAGACATAAGTTCATTCATTGTCTTTGTGTCATACATGTGGATACTAGAGACACTGCCTTTCCCAATCAGTTAAATTTACGTTAATATTATTGAACATAAAGGGAATAATCCACTCTAAAATCAGCTTGAGGCACATGGGTGGCTCAGTCGGTTAAGCATCCAATTTCAGCTCAGGTCGTGATCTCATGGTTTGTGGGGTCGAGCCCCATGTCAAGCTCTGTGCTTATGGCTCAGAGCCCAGAGCCTGCTTTGGATTCTGTGTCTCCCTCTCTCTCTGCCCTGCCTGTTCATGCTCCATCAGTTTCTCTCTCAAAAATGAATAAATAATTAAATTAATAAATAAGTAAAATTAGCTAATTTATTGAGAACAGGAGTTGAAAAACTGCTTCTATAAAGATCCAGATAGTATTATAGGCCACATCTGATAAAACTGTATCTATTTTTTTCATAGTTATTGGCAGCAATATCTTTATCATGTGAAGGGCTTATTCATTTACAATAAAGAACAGAGTGGAAAGATAATTTGGGTGAGATTATTTGCCCAGGCAAAACTGTGGATGTGGCTATAGAATGTAGAATGTTCTAGTACTATTGCCTCTTTTCCATGCAGGATTTACCTTCATGCTCACTGCCTGAGAAAACATACTTCATGAGTCTCAAGATCAGACACAGAGCACAGGTGATTTGTTAGAGAAGATTCTCCAAGGACGAATTACAGGGGAGCCAAAGGAAAGGGGTTCAGAGTTTTTCTATCCTGGGATCCTCGGCTTGTACAAGACTCCTCAGTTAAAACTCCGTGTTGTGCTTTCTCTGGAGACAGCAAGACTGTTTTCAACATGTGAATTAATATCAAAGTGCATTTTTTGTTTTTAGTTTTTTAATTTAATTGTTATGTAAAGTGACTATTTTCTATTCAATTTGCTTACTTGTCTCTGAATACTGTTACACTGTACGTTAACCTGTCATCAAGTAGCAATATCTTACAAGAGAATGAGGCACCAAGAGGCAGAGGAAAGATAATGGTCTTTAGGGTCTGGGTACTTCCATGTGCAAAATATCTGAGCACAATTTCCCTCTGCACCGCAGTGGCCTCATCTATGAAACATCTATCTAACATCTAAAAGTGATTGTGAAAATTAATGCTAACAGAAGTCAAGGGCTTAGCATAATGTTTCACCCATCATAGAAAGACACACAGTGGTAGCTGCTATTATTCTAATATAGCAAAGTGCTATTTTTATAAACTATGTCAGGTTTATTTCTTTTTTAAATGTTTTTAATGTTTATTTACGAGAGAGAGAGAATATGAATGTGAGCAGGGGAGGGGCAGACAGAAAGGGAGACAGAATCGAAAGCAGGCTCCAGGCTCTGAGCTGTCAGCACAGAGCCCAAAGCGAGGCTCAAACTCATGAGCTGTGACCTGAGCCAAAGTTTGGATAAGTTTGGAGGCCTAACCGACTGAGCCACCCAGGTACCCCTGTCAGGGTTTTTTGTAAGGCTGAACCAAACAGATGCCATGACAGGCTTTGTGACCCCTCTAAGCTAGAAGGCCTAAGGTCAGTGGCTCCAGAACCATTTGGCCATTTGGCAACCATTTGGTCATTTGGCAGTGATACATTGCCCGGGGGTATCCAATCAGGAAAGCCCAGCTACCTCACCCCACATTCCTAAGGGTGAGGCCTGCAGATGGGAACTTTAGATAAGATCCTGTTACCTAGTGTTAAAGTTAACCCTATAGTCACCAAACAAGACCCTGAACTCGCACTGTAATTGGTTAATTTCAAAGGTACTCTAAAGGTTGTAATTGGGTCCCGCCAAAAGTAACGAACGCTCTGAACAGTGTGTATGGTTAGAGCTGCTGCCAATACTGTTGTACCATTATGATTGGGTCACTGTACCTATGTCACAATTTCTTGTAACTCCCCCTTCCCAAACCCCATAAAAACCCTACTTGGCCCTTGTTCGGGGCTCTCAGCACGGATCCACTGCGTTGGTGAAGGCTGTGAGACCGAACTTGGGCCCGGCGAGCCTAAGCCGTAATAAAACTGCCCTTTGCTTTTACATGCGTGCCTCCGTCTCCCTGGCGGCTTCTGGTTTTGGGGTGATATTAAAATCTTGGGCATTACAATTTCTATCACTTTGTAAAGCAGTCGATAATAATGGCTACTGTAACTGTGGTCTCTTCTTTTCTCTGAGGTAATACAGCTCTAAAAACATAAATCCTATGACTCTTTGGAGCAGGGCTTTTCATTGTTCATAATGCACACTACTTTTTAACCTCATATCTCTCATTTGACTCATTACCTTTGATAAACTAAGTTTCTAGTGAAAGTTCAGGAGGTAGGGACCTTTTCCATGCATAAACAGTGGTTCTGTGCTGTCCAGACATCAAAAAGCTTACATGTATGTCACCATACTTGATTTTTTCTGGACTCTATTTCTGCCATGTTGATGGTGATAGAACAGAGTTTCCTCTGTGTTTATATACAGTAATCTACGCATTTATGAAAATCAGAACTAAGAATATACTTTGCTTACTTCCAGATACAAATAGGGATCCTTTCTCCTTAATGTGTAATCCTCCCATATAATCAAAACTGGCTGTCTTACTAGGCGAAAAAACCTGTCATTCTATAATGATTGGACTAGTAAGCCCATCACCTCATTGTCACTCGCGTGCCTCTTGTCAAATTTTTTTGAAAAAAATAATAAACAAATAATCCCATTTATAAGATTCATACAGAGACTATTGAATACTGAAAATGAACTGAGGGTTGAAGGGGGAGGGGGGAAAAGAGGTGGTGGTGATGGAGGAGGGCACTTGTGGGGAAGAGCACTAGGTGTTGTATGGAAACCAATTTGACAATAAACTATTTTTTAAAAATTAAAAAATAAGAAAATAAGATTCAGACATTCAAAATGCTGGAAAGAACTGTACCTGGGGAAAGACCAAATATGATTGTGTGCAAGCCTCTTTTTAGCTGTATGAAACTCACCCAGAAAGGAGACTTTTTATCTTTTGGAATTTTCTCTTGCACTGTGACCTAAGAGCTATAGCCGGGCGCATCTTGGCAGTGGAGGCCCTCAGACAATCCTCAATGTGTGCTCCCCACCTTCTCCCAGGAATTGTTGCCTGTTGTCTAGAGGCAGAACCAGGATAAATACGATGAGCATCAGAAGCTGTCCTGGAGGGGAAGTTACTAGATAACAGTCTGAGATGCATGTAAAAGTAAGAAGATAGAGACCCAGTGGTGTTTGAGGAAAGGGATGGAAAAGTTATGAGCAAATTGCGTGTGTCGGTGGTCTTAGACATCTCTTTTATGTTTAGTACAACATGATTCACCCACCTGACATTGACACTGCCCAATTTGTAGCTCTGTGTGCCCCCCTCAAACCAAACGCCCAGGGAAAATAGCTCTGGATGTGAATACCCTGGTAAAAGCCCACGTGTTATTAGTAACATGCATTTTTAGCTAGAGAAGACAGACTCAGAGGCGTGCAGACACTCTCCCACATTGGCCTTCCATAGAAGTGTAAGTGCTTCTCCCAGGTCTGCCATGCTCCTTGGACTCACAGTGCCATTCCCTCTCGAGCTGAAGGCACTTGCTGCGCATTCACCCATCCAGCATGTTCTTTGCCTTTTCAATAGCTTTAATTTCTCTTTCTTCTTCTTTCTGTGAAATAACACTCCAAAACTCTTTCCAAATTTAAAAGTACCACTCCAGGGTCCTCGTGCACTTTTCAGTCTTTTTGGCTAAAAAAGCTGCTAAAAATCTTAAATACGTGGATCATGAGTTCTGACTCTATTTTCTCCCATCTACTCTCTCCTCAACTTCCTAAAATCAGGGTAATTTTCTCACATGCTCCCCAAGGGTGCTCTCTCAAAATCAATAAAGCATTGTCTTCTTTACAATTGCAGGACATCTCATTTGTTCTGATTTTTCTCCACATTTTTAAACCACATTTTTAGAGTATGTTGGCTCTTTGGAGCTCTTTTCTCTTCTGTGTCAAAAGGAATAGACAGTTCAGGGTTTTCATCTTGGTTCACCTCTGCATTTCACATGCACGGTTGCCGATCATCTTTGGAAATAGACCAGGTAAAAGACAAGGTAAATACTCTCTCCTGGCAATTGATCAGACTAATCAAGAAACATGCCTAAAGTGATGACCGTTCAAGCCCCTGGACAGATAGGGAAGCTATGTTGCACAGCTCGATGTGAATGGTGTCCGGTAGTTGGAGTTGCGTCCTGCATAGCTGCAAATGGGCTCCATGCAGAGGTAAACTCAGAGAATGTCCATTACAAGCAAGGCCAGAACCTGCCACAAAAGCATCTCAGAAACATTTGCCATTATATACAGTTAAGCTGGTGACCAAGGCCTCTGTGGAGTGCACAAGGCCTCCAAATTGTCACTGATGAGCAAACATGGGCCAGAGAGAGTGAGATAAAGAGAACACCTGAATGAACCAGCTGTTTGTTAGGAAGGTAATGCTACAATACCTTTCGTTACAGAACTAGAACCAGGGCACCTGGGTGGCTCAGTCAGTTAAGTGTCTGACTTCAGCTCGGTCATGATCTCATGGTTCTCCCGAGTTTAAGCCCTGCATTGGGGTCTATGCTGTCAGTGCAAAGACTGCTTGGGATTCTCTCTCTCTCCTTCTATCTCTCTACCCCTCTTCCACCTGCATGCTCTCTTTCAAAATAAATAAACAAAAAAGAAGAATTAAAACCAAATTAGTCATTTTAGCCACAAGTAATTTTTTGCTTGATTTCTTCTTTGAAAGGATCATTTGGGAAATGGTTAGTACTACTGATATTTCCTGCAGATTAATTCTACCTTCAAAGTGTTCATAAATGTCAGGATTAACACTATTATACATATTGGTTATATTGCACAGAAGAGTATTTTTCCCCATCATCATTTGTTTCTAATTAGAATTGTGTACTGTTCTTTTCTTGGAGGATATAGGATTCTAGAACTTCAGATTCGTCTTCAAGAGCACTCTTTCTAATCCCTTACAAAGGGATTACAGAGTAAAATTTTCAGATGTATTTTTCATCCTAAAAATATTATAAGTCCTCTGAAGATTTTATCTAATACTGAACTCTAGTGCAAGAACTTTAAGTTTCAAAAATAGAAATATATTATATGGAAGATACTGGTCAGTTCTATTAGAATACCACAAGGACCTCCTCTCCTGCTAACAAGTGGTGATCTATCTCTCCTCTTCACCTTCATTTGCGGGAAGTAGAATTTATTATCATAATGGAATCCTTCACCTGAGTTCTAGCAGTTAACTGTCAGAAACACTTCTATTTTTAAACTTCTTTTCAATGATACAATCCATTCAGAAAAGAAAGTAATCCTGATGTTTTAAAGTAATTGCTTAATTGAATGTTTCACCCTCTTTTTCCCATCCCGTCCCTCCAACACACACACACACACACACACACACACACACACACACACACTGGATAACACATTCTCTCTCTTTTCTTTCTTATCTTGTCTCTCTGGGTTTTTGTTATTGTTGTTGCTGTTGTTCTTTTTTTAAGGTTTATTTATTTCAAGAGAGAAAGAGAGAATGAGCAGAGGAAGGTAGAGAGACCGGGAGAGAAAATCACAAGCAGGCACCATGCTGTCAGTGTAGAGTCCGACACGGGACTCAAACTCCCAAAAATTGAGATCATGACCTAAACTGAAATCAATAGTTGCTTAACCAACTGGGCCATCCAAGAGCCCCTTGTCTCTCTCATTTTTTTTATATCATCCATGCTGTGGATTCATTCAGAATCCAGTTTGTTTCTCAGTGGCCCTTGAAGTGAGCATCAAAATTGTAATCAGTATGTATTATACCCATCCTTTATGCAGGTCACCTTCATTTCCATGGATTCCATTTATAATTCTTGGCTCACTATTATATTTTCCTGTGTAACTTTCAGTCCTTCAAAGCTTCTTACATGCTTAGCATATTTCTATACATATCTATCTTTAATTCCCAAGTGCAAAGAAAATAAACACTGGCAGCATTTTCTGCCTTTGATCATGGGTCCCTCTGTTCTTGCATCAGGAAGATTTTAAAATTCAAATAATAAATAGAAGATAATGGAAAAATATTTTAAACAAATTTTTAAAGAGTACTGAGGTACTCTCTTAAATGTTCAGTGAGAAAGGCATGAGGAATTTGATGGATACGTGATTTATGTGTATTTAGCAACTGGTTAAATGGGACACATAGTTTTACCTAGGAGATAAATCCCGATTTTATGCCAAACTCAAGAATGCTATCTCCAGAACAGGAGATGGGAAAGGGAGATAAACATCTTCAGACACTTGTGGTAATAACATAAATTAGTAAAGCATTTCTTGAGGACAGCTGGGCAATCTATGTTGAAATCCTTAGACTGGCAATGACGAGCACCTGGAAAATGTAATTCATAAGTAATTGAACAAAAGAAAGGCCTTTCATGGACCCAGGATATAAATGAGCCATGAATTGAGAAGTATTAATTTTAAATTTTTAATAGAGAAGAACAAAAAGTGGCTGCTTTCACAAGAAACAATCCAAGTCAAGATAAAGGAGAGAGGCTGACTTGGCATGAGTGAACAAAGTAGAAGTAACAATAGCTGACATCCGGCATATCCGTAAGCAGTGCCTTAAAGATTCTGCATTAAAAAATTGATTAATCCAGTGGGCTATAAGTAGAAAGAGATAGAGGTAGGCTATAGAGTTTTCTCTTTAGTAATCAGAAAAATTAAGGCACAGTTGCCATCAGGCAGAGAATTAAGATACCAGTAATTTTCTTTTACCTTCATCTTTCTCTTAAATTCATACATAATTGTTGCAAATATATATTTTAATAGCATTGTTGAGGTATTATCACTATACAGATATAACTGGATATATTTAATATGTGCAATTTGATGAGTCTGGACATAAGCAAACACTAGCAATACTATCAGCATATATATATATATATATATATATATGCCCTTGTGTCCCTTTGGTTGTTGGTGTGTGTGTGCAGGGACATAAGAACACTTAACATGAGATCTGCCCTCATTGTGAAGTGCACATACTGTATTCCTAACTTACTGGCACTGTCTTATACCACAGTGTCTAGATCATACTCACCTAGCAATGGATCTCATAGCCTAGTTTCTTTCATTCATGTTTTTAAAATTCCTAATGTTCCTTCCATGCTGAACTATCTTAATCCAGTTCATCTAACATTCACAGAAAATCTGTAGAATGAGCCAGTTACCTTTTGAACATGAGAATTTCAGCTAGTAGAACAGAGATGGAGAGGCACTGAGCGGTGCACACTCTGGCCTTGCTAGGTGCTGGTATGAGTGTGCAGGCAGGTGAATTCCATGTTTACTCATGCCCGCTTGAAATTTTCAACACCGAATAACTCCAACAGGACAAAATCAACACTAATCTTTGTCTACAATAATACCACTTCCCTGGAATGCCGGGGGAGGGGGGAACCAATCCCAGGCAAATAGCTCCCTTCACGACTGCACTTTTGATCACTCTAGTCTCCCCAATTATTCTTTTGTTTGCTCATTTATTCCTTCATTATGCTGTATTCTCAGCAATGTCTCATACTTTACTAAGTTTTGGGAATATAGATAAATAAGCTATGGTTGCTTCTTGCACAAATACACAGACATCTATGTAAACAGAAAATTACAAATCAATATAAAAGAGTCAATATAAAATACAATCAATATAAAAGGGTAGAACAGCATAATGATCAAGTCTGGACTTGGTGGGCTAGTTAAGAGTTTCAGAACTCCCATTTGTCATTTATGTATGTTATGTGGGTAAGTTACTTGGCTTCCATATAGATATGCTTCAGTTCTTTATCCTTAAAATGCGGGCAAAATGCCTACATTAGAAAGTTTTTGTGAAAGTTAAGTTAAATGAAACAAAATAGTATTTATAAACAGCTAGCACAATATTCAGGACACAATGGCAACCAAATATGTAAAATATGCTTTTTTTCCCACTCATTTCAGTGAAAAACTTGAAATTGGTTCAGTCCCTGCTTGGTGGAGTGGAGGATGGTTGGGGAGAAGTTTCTTGTCACACCTATGCTATAATACAAAATAGAAAGGTCCCCTACAATCTGCCCCTGGCCCTTGGTACAGGCAATTCTTTTCTCTCCAATCTCTTTCTTTTAATCTTTTCCACACACACATATATATCAAGTTTGGGGAGCAGAAAAATTTCATTCCCAAGGTAACACACAAATCCTTCTCTCTCTCACTTAGGTCAGGCTCTCTGCCTTTCAGCGAGCAAACCGACGTGGGGAATAGATGGAGAGCACACATAAGTTTGTGGGACGAGCCTCACAGAGGTTAGCTGAGCAGAGGAGTCTCTAAATCTGCTGTGCGGGTGGTCAGGAAGGCTTCCCAGAGAAATCTTCTAAACTGTGTACTGTAGAAAAATAAGGAATTTTATGCATGGGTGGAGCAGACATGGAACAGTATTCCATGCAGAAGAAATAAATCACGGAGAAGCACTGGATCGCTAATTACATATCTGTGTATAACCCATCTGTTTCCAGCTGGTGGATGCAAATAACATTTTAATATGCAAAGCACTAAGACCCCTACGAGCCACAGTAAAGAGGATTGGCCCGTCACTTCCTCTATATATTCTCAATCCCCTGCTCTGTATCTGGGAACCGCTAGGAAAATGTCAAAGATGCTCATAGAGGAACCCACTCACATTTCGTTGTTCCAACTTTCCCTCATGGAAACGCACTGCCTGCTCTGGTCAAGTGGCACAGACCACCGGACCCATTGTCAGGGCAGCCGTGACCCAACACTTTTGGGCCCAGAAATTACAGTTATTCCACCATGGCAATGCACTGCTTGAAAGTAGTAGCCGCACTGGTTAGGGGCAGAAAGAACAATCAGATTTACATTTCAGAAACATCATCGTTGCTTCTTGGAGGGTATAAATTTAGGGGCAACAAACTGAGTGCTCCTTCCCGTAACCCAGGCACAAAATTATAGTGCCCGGAGTGTGTAGTGGCACTTGTGCTGGAGAGAAGTGGAGAGATGTAAGAGATATTCAGGAGGAGAATCAACAGCACTTTGTGATCAGAAACCAGAGCTATAGGAGAGCAGTCACAGATAATTTACTAGTTTCTGGATTGAAAATTGGATGCACAGTGGTGCGGCACAGTAATCCTGGGAAAGCTGAGTGTGTGTGTGTGTGTGTGTGTGTGTGTGTGTGTGTATGTGTGCGCACACGCACACATGTGTGGATGGTGGGTGGGTATTTGGGACAAGGAAGCTGAGACAATGACATACGGTTTGCAGTCAGAGTTAGAAGTGCCTGCAAGACAATTAAGTAGAGACTTTCCTCCAAGCGTTACAAGCTTGATCCATTTCTTTGCTCATGTTTGTTTATTTTTGAGAGAGAGGGAGAGAGACAGAGTGCAAGTAGGAGAGGGGCAGAGAGAGGGAGACACAGAATCCAAAGCAGGCTACAGGCTCTGAGCTGTCAGCACAGCGCTGCCCGACATGGAGCTGGAACTCAGGAACCATGAGATCATGACCTGAGCCAAAGTTGGATGCTTACCTGACTGAGCCCCTCCATGCGCCCCTCTGTGCATTTCTAAACAATTAGGATGAGGCCCTCCCCTTTAGGAACCCAGGCCAGCTCTCTGCCTATTTCTTCTATGCCACCTTCCCAGCTTCCCAGACCACACTGGCCTCTCAGCACCCGAGCCCCTGTGGGACCACTGTGTGTGGCAGTTCATCTGCCGTCTAGCATATGCACCCTTGTATCACATATATTTGTATGGTATGCAGTACCACGAATAACATATGCTCCCTGTATTACATATGCATTATTGCATATACTACCTTGTGTTACAACAGTGAAACATCTCCTCTCCTCAACTATAAAAAGGATGAAAGCAGAGAATTGGGATTTTTTTCCTTTTGTCACCACTAGCTAAGCTGCTGGAAAAAATCAGAACATGCAAATGTCCCACATGATCAAAGACTCGGGGAGAAGAATGAGGAGTTCTATGTGAGTAGGACACATTAAAGGAGACAAGAAGATTGAGCTTTCTGCATTGTAGGGACCTCTGTTGACAGTGGAGAAGGGAAAGAGTTCTTTTGTAAAGAAAAAGAAAAGATCTGCTTTGGAAATATTCAAAATATGAGTACAGTGATGGAAGAGAAGTAAAGAAAATAAAGTGAGGATGACTTTTATAAAGAAAGTATGGGAGAAATTACAAAATACTGTGTATTAATGATACGAATACCTAGCCATTCTACAATGCTTGCTACATGTCAGGCATGTAGTCTACACACGTTACCTATCTTATTACTTTACCTATCTCATTACTATGAGTATCACAATCCTATGAATCAGGAACTATTATTATCCTCACTTTAAAGATGATAAAACTGAAGTATCGAGAAGTTAAGTCACTCTCAGTCCATTCATGTTGCTACAGCAAAATATCATAGGCTGGTAGTGGGTTGGGGGGAGGGGAGCAGTGCTCCTCAATGACAGAAGCTCATTTCACAGTTCTGGAGGATGAGAAGTTCAGGATCAAGGTGCCGGCACATGAGTTGTCTGTTGAGGGCCTGCTTCCTAGTTCATAGATAAATGGCTATCTTCTCACTGAGTCTTCACATGGTGGAAGGCTTCTGAAGGAGCTCCCTTAGGCTTTTCATAAGGGCACTAATCACTAATGCAGGACCTAATCACCTCCCAGAAGCCCCACCTCCTAGTACCTTCACCTGTGAGGTTAGGATTTCAACACAGGAACTTGGGGGTACACATTCAGTCCAATGCAGTCGCTCCCCCAAAATCACACAGCCAGAAAGCTTAACCAAAGGCAAGATTCTAATGTAATCAATCCAGGCCCTGAGTCCAAATAGTCTTAGTTTTTAAAGAAATAAACAAATACAAGGAAAAAATCATTCTCAATTTAGAGAAGATGGCTGCATCAAGAATATAAGCACATCAAATGTTTTAATGTGTGTGCTTTCCGTGTGATCTGTTCCTAAAAGAAGCAAACATTTTACCATATGAAATCTAGCATAACATTCTTAACAGATAATAATAATAATAGCCACCATTTATTAAATGCATATAAGGCTAGTGCTATGATATATAGCACTATATATAGCTATATATAGCTTCCATATATTATTTCTAAGTTCGCCTGACTTCTGTCAAATAATTATTGGTCCTCTATTATAACTAGAAATACTGAGTTTTAAAATGGTTAAGCCATTTACATACAGCAAGTGGAAGGACAGAGCTGGGACTCAGGTCTATGCCTGAGCAATCTCAAACTCCAACCTCCTTCCACCACCTCTTCTGCTGCAGAGTAGATGCTTACACCTCCCCAAAATTCCTAAGGGGAAACTCTAGCCCACTATGTGATGGTGTATTAAGAGGTGGTAATACCCACCACTAGGTGATGGTGTATTAGGAGCTGGGGGCCTCCAGGAAGCAATCGGGATTAGGCGAGGTTATGAGGAAGAAGTCTTCATGAATGGGGTTAGTGCCTTCATCAGAGACACAAGAGAGCTTCCTTCTCTCACTCTCTGACTGAGGACACAATGAGAAGCTGGCAGTGTGCCACCTGGAAGACAGCTTCACCAGAACTAGACTTTGCTGGCATCCTGATTTCCAACTTCCCACCTCCAAAGCTGCAAAAATAAATGTGTGTTGTTCATCAGCCACCTGATCTATGGTACTTTGTTATGGCAGCTCGAACCTAGCCAGCCTGAAATACAGCTCTTGGACACAACTGTTAGCGGTCATCGTAAGCTCCAGCAGCTCCCGGAACCCCATCTGAGTTTCAGTGGCTGAGGAAGCTTTCCTGGTCTGTGTGTTGTGGGAAATAATTCAGCGTCTTGGGCAAAGGTGGCTACAGAACTGAACCCAGACAATACACAACATTCCTCCTGGGAAGAATAAAGTCCCAACACACAAATGTGAAGAATAATGTTAGGTAACATATATGAAAAGCTGTAGTAAGCTTATCAATGTCAGTCATATTCTGGAGCTATTTTTAAAAAGGTGATTTTTTATTATTAAAGATATTCTGTACATTCTGTCAGTACAGAAGAGACAAAAGGGACTAAAACTTTAAAAATTGAATGTCATCCACATTTTTAGCTTGGAAAGACGGTAGAAAATTGCTGCATGAATCATGTGAATAGATAGAAAGGTAAGGTGAAAAAACGGAGCAAATCTTAAATTTGAAATGAGAAGATTCGGTCTCTTCCCCAAGTTCAGCAAAGTTGCTATGTGATATTTGAGGAGATTCCTAACTTCTTAGCACTCTGGTTTATTTGGTTGTAAACTACAGAGAACAGTACCTATTTTACAGGGCAAGCAAACAAATAATACACATGCAAGGCTTATGTGTAAAACAGAAAACATCTATCATTATTGTCCTTAACTCATATTTCCCCAGTGTTACACCGAACATGCTTTTACATGCATTATTTCATATGGCCACACAGTGTTATAAAATGTTTAAGGATATGGTCCCGGGATATAAAGTTTCCAACTTTAACATCTGAAAATAAGAGCCATAATTTAAAACCAAAGTATTATAAGAGCAATAACACTTCTTTAAGACTGAGCCAAGTTTATTTTTAAGCACATTTTTACTGTTAGCTTCTATTTCACCACGCTGTATTCAGTAAGAACAATTTTAATAATCTTTCTGTCAGCAAGTCTTTTATTCATTCATTTGTAGAAGATAGGTGCTGTTATGTTCTTAACTGTTCATTTTTCTACACATAATTATCTTATTGTGAAAGTCTGTGTTTTTGTAAGAAACACTAACTTTATCTCACTGCTTACCACAACTTCTAGCAATCAGACAGTGAAATGAGATCCACCTAAGATGATTAAAGAGTTAGAAAATATGGCATAAGTAGAAAGGTTAACACAATTGTACTGGATAATTTTTATCTTTTTTTAAGTATAGTTTGATTTAACACTGCCAGTAATATTCTCTATCTTCATTTTTATGGATAAAAATGGAATCTCCACTATTACATGAAAAATCTAGTTTAGGAAAAAAAATACTTTTTGACAGCATTTATACAGAGACAACATAATTTAGCTAAAAGAACTGGGTATTGAAAAACCTGTATTAATGACCCAACTCTACCCCTTAAACAGCAACTTGATCTTGGCCACGATTTTTGAATGAACTTTCCCTTACTTATCTATAACTGGAAAAAGTACATGCGTTTCTGCTTCAACAGTTGTGAAAATCAAAATGAGAAAACGTATGAAAAGCACTTTGTAAACTGTAAGGGCTAAACAAACAAAGCTGTTACTGAGTGTGAGAATTGGTGGCAGACATTAAAAAAAAAATCTTCCAAAGTAGGTCAGTCTCATCACTCTGGGTGGTTCTATCCAGTCTTCTGCAAGAGCAGTAAGAAAGATTATGTCAACGCTATGTAAATACTTTGTCACAAAGGGAAATGATTCTCCTTGCATATGTAGCTGGGAACACAGAGGGTCCGTATGCATTTGACAAGATATCCTATTCCTAGCACTTTGATTGTCTTATATAAAAGCCTTATAAGGGGGTGCCTGAGTGGCTCCGTTGGTTAAGCATCCAACTTCAGCTCAGTTCATGATCTTGCGACTCATGGGTTCGAGCCCTGCATTGGGCTGTGTGTTGACAGCTCAGAGCCTGGAGTCTGCTTCAGATTCTGTGTCTCCCTCTGCCTCTGCCCCTCCCTCTCTCAAAAAAATTAACAATAAGTCTTATAGGGATAGTTGTCTTTTTCCCAACACTTTTTTTTTTCATTTCTCCTCTCCTGCTGGTGTATACTTCTTTCCTTGGGCCACACTACACCCCCTTACTCTGCTGCAATCATCCTGTCTCCTCCAATGTGCCTTCCTTCATTCAGTAAATCCTTACTCACTCATGACTGTGTGCCAGCTGTGCCTCCCAGCCCCTCTGTCCTGTTGTGGTCACGCACTTTATAGTGACTCACCTCTTCCCTCTCAATTTCCAGCCTTCACGACGAAGTGGAGTACCCAACACTCTAAAAATTGATTTTCAATCTAAGGATAAGAATGTCCCACTGTGGCTACCTAGTCACTTGAACCATGAACTTTACAGATTCACAGATGTTTTATTTTTTAGAAATTCCTTATGTTATATTATAAAATTTCTCATCTGGTTAAGTACTGTCAGGAAGATCATTCTACCAAGATATCAACTCACGCTATGTCTTAGGCATGTCTTGATTTCTCTTTCTCAAACCCATGCTACCACTCATTAACTAAACCTGAAAATATCTTGTTTTTCCTTTCAGCACCAGAAGCACTGTATTTTGAAATGATTTTTCTACTAAAGTGTATTTTATTAAGTAATATTTTTTTGTTTTTAAAATCAGACATATCTATTTAAATTCATGATCAGTGTGAGACAACTGTATACCATAGAGTTGATAAAAGTGCAGCAAAGAATTTTGTGCTTTTTATGAGCCTGAGCTGTTTTATAGAGGACAAATCTATGAGTCCCATTTGACTGTTTGGAAATGTTTAAGACAGCTCTGTTACAATCTGAATGCTTGGGTCTCCCCCAAATTCATACTCTGAAGCTCTAACTTTCAATGTGATGGTATTTGGAGCTGGGGCTTTGGGGAGGTAATTAGGTTTTGACTAAGTTGTGGAAAGAGAGGTAAGATTAAAAGAGCAGGAAAAGAGAGTGTCCTTTGAGGAAGAAAGAAAGAGATTCTCTCTCTGTGTGTGCATATGCACCAAGGAAAGGCCACGCGAGCACCTGGTGAGAAGGTGCCCCCTCTATGATTCAGGGAAGAGCTCTCCTCACCAGAACCCCACCACGCTGGTGCCCTCATCTTCCACCTTCCAGCCTCCAGAACTGTGAGAAAGTAAATGTTAAGCCACACAGTCCATTTTGTATTTCTTGATTCCATCACAGTAGCCCAAGCTAACTGAAGCGTGCTCCTACAACCGCACTGCTACCCCGAAGATTGAGGAATACCAGGTCGTTCATTAGAACGAGACCTCTGAAGCAACTTAGTGCTTTTAATTCTTTAACACTGACTACGGTGTGTGCATTACAGTATGTTGCTTTCAGTCACCCAAAATTAGCTTGAGCCATTCTATTTAGTTAAATTGTTCGTTACCAAATGTACATTATTCTGTGGCCTCAGGGAAAAAAACATTCTAAATACTTTATTGTTCTTGGAAAAAAATGTTGTTTATGATAAAGTATCAATAAATGCTCCATTTTGGGGGAAATATTTTTTCTTTTGGATAAAATTATAGTTAAAACATACTGAGAACCTAAGTACAATGGGTGTTTGCGTTCCCTTCTCCTAACCACTCCCAAAACTTTGAAAGATAAATGTTCCTATATGATAAATGAAGGAACTAAATATCAGAGAGGAAGACGTTTGCCCAGGGTCACTATGCTAGTTGGTGGTGGAGCTAAGATTTGTGTCCCTATGTTCTCTTAATTCTCAAGTCCCTAAACTTTTAAGTAGAGTTCACAGTTACTTATATAACAATCTGAACCCCATTATGACCAACATTGGATTTGGTCTCTGGGAATCAATCAGAGTCTTAAGAAAACTATTCATATTTCAATGCCCTAAACTCAGGCAAATTTTCTAGTGGAACTGAGAATCTGGGTCCCAGAGGTTAGGATGTTTAAGTCAGTCAGTCCATTCTGTTCATGCCTAAGGTAAGTGACCAGTTATCCAGGAGACTGTAAAAGGAGGAAGAGTCCAGGGCACCTGGGTGGCTCAGTCAGTTAAGAAACCAACTCCTAATTTCAGCTCAGCTCATGATCTCATGGTTTGTGAGTTGGAGCCCTGTGTAAGGCTCAGCACGGCCTGAGGCCCTTGACTTCTTGAGCACTCTCTCTCTCTCCACCCCTCTTCTGCTTGTGCGCTTGGAAAAAAAAAAAAGAATTATCAAATTATCCATGAAGGACTGGGACAATCTTGTTTGGAGAAAAAAAATGACCCCATACCTTTAACCATGAGTAAACCTTGACTTTTTCATCTGACTCTTACATAACGTTTCCATTAAGCTTTGGCAGAGGATTTCACTAACTACACTCTTAAATCACACACACAGACCCCTGGCCCTGCTACTTCCTATCTGCATGACCTTTGTCTTAGTTTCCCTATTTATAAGTTGGGACTTAATAACAGTACTGATTCTAAGTAATATTACAGAGATTATATACCTTAATACAAATAAAACTCATAGAAAGTTTCCTGGCACAGTAAATGTTAAATATTATGATGGTAATTATCATTTTTAGAATGTGAGCAATGATGTTTTATAATAAATGCTCCAATAGAAAAATATTTTCCTGACTTTTACTTGAATTGGTCTAGATTGCATGATATAATGTTCATTTACTGCTCCATTCTCTCTGTAATCACCATTTCCCAAAACAATGATCCTTTCTCAGTCGGTGACTCTGACAGAAAGAATTGGAGTGAGATTTGAAATCATAGCCAACAAATCCCCATGGACATAGGTTAAAAACGTATTGACCCCATCAAGTTAACAAAATAGATACTCCTCAAGTTGAAGACAAAAGCAAAGGTCAAATTAACATAAAGAAGTGTTTGCTAAGATAAGAAATAAATATCAGCCAAAATAAAAACAACTCTGAAAAATGCAAAGTAGAAATCTGAAGGGAATGAAGGGCTAACATATAAACTAGAAGGATGTTTCAAAAAATCCAGAGAGGATGGGAATACAGAATGAGTTTGCCTTAAAGTAAAAAGGGGTCACATTCTTTGGAACTGCACTGAAGGAGCTGTGAAAACGTGATCTCATAAGCTTCTCAGAGGCACTGCTTTTGGTTAGTCTTTAGTAAGTATCCCTCTATTATACACATTTTTATGAACTCCTGGCTTTGGTATGATAGTAAGAATAGATGTTATAGCCATGAATCTGCCTTTACTTTGTTGCCCATCACTGTGCTTATGTGTGCTGGGCAACAGATGACTGATGTTATATTCGTTACATCACCTTGTCTTAAAGATTTTGACCCAGTTGAGAAATCACTGGCGAATCAAGCAGACTTAAAAACATCAGCTTTGGGGGCGCCTGGGTGGCTCAGTCGGTTAAGTGTCCGACTTCGGCTCAGGTCATGATCTCACAGTTCCTGGGTTGGAGGACTGCATCAGGCTTGTACTGACAGCTCAGAACCTGGAGTCTGCTTCAGATTCTGTCTCTGTCTCTGTCTCTGTCTCTCTCTCTCTCTCTCGCTACCCCTCCCCTGATCACATTGTCTCTCTCTGTCTCTCAACAATTAATAAAATGTTAAAAAAAAATACATCAGCTTTACAAATGAAGAGAACTCTATTTTGGTCTTCAGGCTGCTGACTTGTCTTTTAAACTAGATAGGCACAACTGTCCCTCACCCATCTTCACAGGTGGCTCCCATTGAAGGATCTGACACTATTGGATTTAGAGGAAATACAGCAGCAGATCATGGGTCCTCAAAGTCAGACAGACTGGAGCGAGCAGAGCCTGGCTCCGGCGTTTACCCCTTTTATGATCTTAAGTAAGTTCTCTAAATTCTCTCAACCTCACGTTACTCTTTTCTAATGTGGAGATAATAGATTTGCCCTAGATAAGAATCACAGACTTCAAAATGCACCGTGCGAGCTTATGCATTTGTGTATCATGTAACCGCACAGAGATTTCTGATGTGAACCTGCTGTGTCACAGGCTGGCCAAGCACTTAGCCTCCATCACGTACAGGGACTGTGGCCATCAGAGTGCTGGGCCACTGGTAGTGGGGGGGGTTGTCTCAGAGTTGTTGAGAGGGTCGAGGGTGAGGGGAAAAGCTGAGCCATAGAGACCTGTGATGGCAGCACAGGCTGTGCTGCTCCCACTCCAAAGGCCCCAGCCCCGACAGCAGTCTGGGCTACTGGAGGGGATTCTTCTAGGACAGCAGCTACTCCCCTCTGCCCTGCTGTTGCGTGCAGCCACCCCTCTGTCCAGGCTCAAAGCTGTCCCTGTCCCGAGGTGAGGGCTTCAGAATGCATGTCCCTCTTCCCCTTTCCTCTCAACCGCACCACAGCCCTTTCTGCTATTTGTTGCCCCAAGTTACCCTTGTTTGATCCACTAATTCTCTTTGGCATTTCTCCTATTTTATCTGGAGACCGTAATTTCTAGACTCTGATTTCTTCCAAGAATTTAGACTATGCAACATGCCCTCTCCTGAGACACTGTGGTGTCTTCGTGAATGGAATCGATGGGTGAAAAGGCAGGTGTAGAGGGGGCAGAGAACTGACTCTCTCTCTCTCTCTCTCTCTCTCACACACACACACACACACACACACTTATATCTGAATATACTAGCTGGCCACTGCACCTCTGTGCTGCTGGGTGGAGATAAAGCAGGTAAATGTGCCTTGCTTAAAGGACGTTAATAGCATAAGGTGTATTTTATTGGAAATAATGCATATAAGTGATGGATCATTTACACTGAATGAGATGAAAACCACTAGAGTGCAAAATGAAGACTTCAGATCGAAGTCTGTTTATATGTGTGTGTGCACCACTGGTGTCTGAATATATGTTTAGAATATTTAAAACAAATTCAAGTTAGAATGGCTTGCTGATCGATACCCATGCACTATACCATATCCCTAATATTGTCCTAATATGATGACGGATGTGAAATAAGTTTAACACATAGAAATTATAAAAATATTCTTTGGCTATTATGAGGAACGCATTTTGAATTATTTGTCAGGACAACTTTGATTTCAGTCTTCAAAAAACTCTCCTTGAAGACTTGACACTTTTGTCAAATAGGTTCACACATCACACCAGCATGTCAGAGTGAACCTGCAGTGGTAGGGAGTCTGAAATAAGAAAGTCATTCTAAGGGACCCTGAGCCTCCAGTCATTTCCTCTTTCTATGACTGGCTGTTCCAGAAGAACTTCAAAGAGCTCAGGGTAACTCCAAGAGCTGAGGGGACGTTCGCACAGAGAAGGGGCCAGGTTTCCGAAAGGGGCATTTTCTTTCTCTAACGTGACTCAACTTTCTATTTAGGGAGCCACAGCAGAACTAAACACTCAATTATTTGTGTTCATTGTTCTTCTCAGTGTTTTTCCTTTTACTAAGATTAAAAATTATACATAGAAAGACAGCAGGCATCCCTTATATGCCAATTAGAGGCAAAAGGAAATCAAAATCCAGCATCTACAGAAAGGATCACCATGGAACATTCAGCCAATACAAATCCAAAGAGGATAGCAAATGGTAGTTGCCAGTCTCAAAACAAGTCATTTGTTTTCCTCTAAAGGGGCAAAAAATGATGACGACCTACCCAGTAGACTGCACGGAAATAGCATATCAAGGTCACATAAAAAGTGTTACATTATGGCAAGTTAGCTTCTCACAAAAATCAAAGTGGAGTTTCACTTTTATGAACTCCAGCCATACCACTCAAATTCTTTTGTGTTGCTGGATTCTACAGGTTTTTTTTAAAAGTGGTTTAATGGCTTAGGGCTGTAACTTGGGGTTTAATCATACTATTACATAGAACTTGTCTTATTAGATACTTTGTGAATGAATATCCTTTCACATTTTTCCAGTGTCATATTTCAGAAATGTTGAATGCGGATAGCAAACCGTTCTCAAATGTTGAATCAAAATCAACACCTAGTTTGGGTTGCTGGCAGGGTTCAGACATTGTACTCATTCAGTCAACTCCACGGGCAGAGGCCGAGTCTGGGAGTCCCTTCAGAGGCATGCATCTCTTACATAATCCAGGCCTTGCTTGCAACCAGATGTGGAAAGAGCAAATTATAAAAATTCAAAAAGCATTTTCATCATAATGCTCAAGGGCATTTTATTGCCATTCAGGGGAAGGAGGTTCACTCCCTCCTCACTATAAAAACACCTGCAGATGATTTTCCAGTGTAGATTTACCAGCTCAGTTTCTAACCCATAGGGTAGAGAATAAGGTACTTTGTTACAAACCTTAAGTGCAGTGTCAACATGCTGAGACCATGTCCCTGAGCTCTTGTTCCCTACAGCACAGAAGAAAATGACCCTTTAATGTGTGCGCAGTAGAAAAAATATTTGTATTAAGAGATTTCTCTGAGACTTCGGTGCTGGGAATTAAAGCTATATCCATACACATAAAATAAACAAATGGCCCCATGGCCCATCTGCTCATTTCAGCTGTCTTAATGATCAATGTGGATTGTTGCACAATCGATTCAATTGCAGCAATCAGTATTATTCACAAACTCCAGAAAATCTGGTGTAAATGAGATGGTTGGGATGTTGGAAAGTGTTCTCGCTTATCAAATATTTGATTTAAGAAATTTTGACACATTAAAAATCATCAAATTTTACTGACATTTTTTATAGTTTGCAATTTAATCTTTTTGAGTCAAAATTTAGGGTCTTTATATAATTTGAAATTCAAGATCATCTTTTTGAAATGTAATCACCAATAATTTTTTAAAATATCAGTTACTTATAATAATTCTTATGTGAAATATATATATTTGATTTAAGGAACTTTGACATATTAAAAGCCATCAACTTTTACTTAGTTTTTTTTTAATTTGCAATTTAATCTTTCTTTGAGCCAAAAGAGTCAAAATTTTGACTCAACTATTGGGTCCCTATATAATTTGAAATTAGAGATAATCTCAAAATCTAATCACTGATAGTTTCTCTAAAATATTATCAGTAATTTACTGTGATTCTTATCATGTGAAGTACATATTTAAAACTCAGAAGACTGGGGCACCTGGGTAATTCAGTTTTTAAGGGTTTGACTTCAGCTCAGGACATGATCTCACGATTCGTGAGTTTGAGCTCGGCATCAGGCTCTCTGCTGTCACTGCGGAGCCTGCTTTTGGATCCTGTGTCCCACTCTCTCTGCACCTCTCCAGCTCTCTCTCTCTCTCTCTCTCTCTCTCTCTCAAATATAAATAAACATTAAAAGAAAACTCAGAGGATGAAATAGTTCCCAAGAGAGTATAACCTAAATGTCTAAAAACCCATTGCTTGGTTCACAGAAACTTGTATCAAAGTCCAGTCCTAGGAAAAAAAAAAAAAATCTCTGTAAAATTTTCCTTAGTATGTATCACATGCAAACATGTCAAATTTGGCAGCTTTTTCTAGGGAGTTTTCCAATAATCAGAGTCAGCAACCAAAAAGGATTAAAACATTCTTATATCTAGGCTTTTCAAAGACTGTCTTGTATGAAACTTTGATTTTGTTCTATATTGTGAATATCAAAGAGATTAACTCTGATAGAAGCCACTTTGTTTGGTAAAACTATACTGAAAACAAAAGGACTCCAAGAAAGGTATGTAGTACAGGGATCATTACTGGCCACACAGTGGAGTTTTAACAATATCAAATATCTCAAAGTCCATTGAATTCCAGGTAGATTTCTGTGATAATACTGAATGCAGAAGAGAAAAGAAAGACCTGTAGCCTTCATGAGAAATTGTTTATTAAGATAAATATCATTGGGGCTGTTCTGCTGGACACATAAGGGCTATCCTCTAGGAAAGTTTTATTTCTCTATTAAAAGAGAGGAGATTCTGATATCCAAAATGTCAGGGTAGCACAGTATTCTAAGATTACAGACTATCTGTATTGCCAGTTCATTTCTACTAGAAACGAGTTGTATTCCTTGTGGAATACAAGAAATGTATTCCTCTAAGGCAGCAGTTGTCAAACTTTTTGGTCTTAGAATCCATTATACTTGTGAAAATTATCGAGAAACTTTAAGGAGCTTTTGTATATGTGGGCTGTCTCTTCTGATATTTAAAGTAAACATAAGGTTTTTAAAACATGATGACTTATGCAAACTTTGAAAACTTCACTGTAAATGTGGGAGAAGAGAATGGCAAACAAATGTCTCATTATTAAGATAGTCAGAGGGCGTGTGGGTGGCACAGTTGGTCACGTGTCTGGCTGTGGATTTCGGCTCAGGTCATGATCTCACTGTGTCTGAGATGGAGCCTACGTGGGATTCTCTCTCTCTCTCCATTTCTCTCTGTCCCTCCCCCCTTAAAATAAACAAACTTTATATTTATATATATATATATATATATAAAGGGTTTTTGATGTCAAGAACCCCCTGAAAAGGTCTTGAGGACCCCCAGGGTCACTCATTATGAGAAACACTGCTCTTTTTTAATGCTTATTTATTTTTGAGAGAGAGAGAGGGAGACAGAGAGACAGAGAGAGAGAGAGACAGAGCATGAGTGAGGGAGTGGTAGAGAGAGAGGGAGACACAGAATCTGAAGCAGGTTCCAGGCCCTGAGCTGTCAGCACAGAGCCCAACACAGGGCTTGAACCCATGAACCATGAGACCATGACCTGAGCCAAAGGCAGATGCTTACCTGACTAAACCACCCAGGTGCCCCGAGAAACACTGTTCTAAGTTCTCTGTTTCTCACTTTCAAAGAGAAATAATCATCACACAGATTAATTGGGAGGATTAAAATGAAATGACATCATATAAGGTGAAAGAGTTTTATTAATTTTGTTTTACATATACAAGCTTCTCCAAGCTTTAGTTTATCAGTTGAAAAAATGGATACAGTAATATCTGCCTTGCAGGGTTGTTGTGAAAATTAGTAGTGATGTAGGTCTAACTCAAAAGTAGGAATTAAAAAACTATAAGGTTTGTCTAGTTTATTCAGCTTATTTCTAATTTTTAATTAATTATGAAGCAAAGTTAGGAAAAACATAATTAGTGGGAACAATTTTTTACTTCCTATACCATAATGATCATATAGATAGGAAACATATAATCATCACCTGATTATTATTGTTGCTACCCAAAATGTTGTGTACCAGATACTGAAAGATACACGAAGAACCTGAACTTGCACCCTGACACTGGTGTTCTAGATAATACCATTGAGGCAAAAGAATGGCTCAAAAGAAATGAATTATGGGTACTGAATTTGAGTATCCACAGATAAAACGAATGATTCTCTAATCAACATATGGAGAGACCCGGGGTGCCTGGGTGGCTCAGTCAGTTAAGCCTCCAACTTCAGCTTAGGTCATGATCTCACAATCAGTGGGTTCAAGCTCTGCATCAGGCTCTGTGCTGACAGCTCAGAGCCTGAAGCCTGCTTTGGATTCTATGCCTTGCTGTACCTCCCCTACTCACATTCTGTCTGTCTGTCTGTCTCTCTCTCTCTCTCCCTCTCAAAAATAAATAAACATTAAAAAAAATATAGAGACACCCATCCATCAAGAACACCACCCAGCTACAGAGAGTGCTGGAATAGTTGTTAGTATCTTGCTCTTAAATTTGATTAGTGATATGAGGGGTGCCTGGGTGGCTGAGTCGGTTAAACATCTGACTTCAGCTCAGGTCATGATCTCACAGTTCGTGGGTTCGAGCCCCTCATCGGGCTCTGTGCTGACAGCTAGCTCAGAGCCTAGAGCCTTTCTTCTGAATCTGTGTCTCCCTGTCTCTCTGAACCTCCCCTGCTCACACTATCTCTCTCTCTATCTCTCAAAAATAAATAAACATTGAACAATTAAAAAAATTTGACTAGTGGTATGAGAAACAATGATTACTAGACATTTGGCAATAGCCTTCAATATGTGAGATGAAAACACACCTCCATACACTCCAATAGCTAGATAGGTAGCTATACGACAGATGATAGATAGATAGATAGATAGATAGATAGATAGATAGATAGGCAGACAGACAGATAGATGGTAATAGAATTCTGTAGTCAGACTGCTTGAGCTGGAACACTGGCTCTGTGCTCTCCTAAATGATCTTCAGCAAGTCACTCAAACCTTCAAGTCTTAATTTACCTCATCTGTGAAATGGGGATAACAACAATTTCCACCTATTAAAGGTGATGATTACATGAAAGGAAGTGTTGCATGCAGACTAAGCACCTAATAAACATTTCCATTACAAGTGACCAAAACAGGGTAGGGTATAGGTGAAAAGCAGAATCTTTAAGCTTGTTTGTATTACTGGGGACATAAAGTAGAAAGAGAATGTGGAGCCATATGGTCAGATATCTTGACTATTGCCCACTAACATAGTGTTAGGATACATGAGAGCTCTTTATAGACAAAAATGTTTACTTTTGCCATCCGGCAAAATTTCCAAGGGTCACTGGAAACACATTGCCCCCAACAAAAAACAGCTCTTGACTCTTGAATGCATGGTGTATGAAAAGACCATAATGGTCCAATATCTCTAAGTACATTCAGTGGTTCATGTTAAGTTGTGAACACTCGATAAATGCAAAATTAATATGTAATTAATTAGCAACAGCAAAGAGCCTCTTCTCTGTCCTGCACAAATAGGGATTCATAGCTCTTTCAATCCACTCAGGGTCCCTTTCCAAGCCTCAGAAGGTTGGATATTGTGGCAATTAATTATTTAAACACATTATGAAGGATTATGATAAGAGGCAAACATAAAATGTAATAAACACTTGCTAACCAATTTATTTTAATAGTAGTTTCTCTAGCAAGCCAGCAGATTTTTCTAGGACATCACCCCTTCCCATATGCAGCTAAGAGAGATCCGGGGAATTGCCTTTAAATGCACCCACTCATCATTCCCTACACAGTCATGAAAAGCCCACTACTGGACCATTTATGTAGCCTAGCTAGAAGAAAAGTTTAGCTTCTTCAACTCTTTGGAGCATAAAGGAACTAGCTTCCTAGACCAATATAATTACGCATTTCATTAAAAATATCAGCAAGGGGCAAAGAAAATAGAAACTGACACCGAGGAAGATTAGGTAACACGGCTTAATAGGAGAGCTTTTATTCATGAATGATTGAAGGTTTTAGATATGCGTCTCTTTCCTTAGCAGAATGTCATCCTTAGAACAAAAATAGTCGCAGGACCAAGTATAGCATTCACTTAAATCAATCTCAAATTCTTCCTCAAAGAGATGTCATCAAAAATTGATTTTCCACCAATAAGTTAAGTCTTTGTAGGTATCTAGACTCCTACAAAATTGATTTTCCACTAATACTTAAGTCTTTGTAGGACCTAGACTCCTGTGTTCCAGGTTCTGCTGCCCCCAGTACATTGATATTTCCCCGGATAGCTTTTTAAGGGGAGGGTAGTTAACGTAGCATCGGAGAAGGCTATGCTTAATGGAGATTAGTTACTGCCACTGTGGGCCTCAAAATGAACTTCATTCAATTTCATTCAAAAAATTATATGGAAAAGCAACTAGTGGAAGATTTCAGCCTTGGGTAGGCTAATGCAATATGCACGTGTATATACTAGTGTGCATGTGTATAGTCTCCAACTCCAAAAACCATGGATTTTCTATAAATGTATACATTGCTACCATGACCAAAATTTTCATAACACTTGTGTACAGTAATTGGAAAACTTGGTAAGTATCTGTCCTATAGAAACGTCCCTTTACCCATACAGAGACACTGGACAAATAGTGTCTTGCTAAGAATCAAGTTAGGGCTGAACACCAGTAAGTTATTGTAAAGGAGTAATCTTGATTTGGCTGTACGAGTTTTACTTAAAATGTTGTACTCTACAGATACTACAAATTATATGGAATAAGAAAGTCCGTTTCAAGAAAGTTCCTCTTGGGGCGCCTGGGTGGCTCAGTTGGTTAAGTGTCCGGCTTCGGCTCAGGTCATGATCTCAGGTTCGTGGGTTCGAGCCCCCTGTCGGGTTCTGTGCTGACAGCTCAGAGCCTGGAGCCTGCTTCAGATTCTGTGTCTCCCTCTCACTCTGAACCTCCCATGCTTGTGCTGTCTCTCTCTGTCTCTCAAAAATAAATAAAAGCATTAAAAAAATATTTAAGAAAGTTCCTCTTTTCCTCAACCCCAAAAATCTCTAAATACTCAAGACACTATAAAAACAGTAACATGTTAATTGGAAAATTCTAGACTTTATAAAACATTTGTTTACACATAAAGAGTGTGTGTGTATATATATATATATATATACACATGTATAACATGTGTAATAACAACAACAAAATGAACCCAGGTAGGGTAAGTATGACCTGGTGAGAGGAAAACTTTGTAGCAACTATAGCTGAAACTTTATTTCTTCCATAGATGGGCCTCAGTTAATAATATCTTGTTCTAGGGGCACGTGGGTGGCTCAGTCGGTTAAGTTTCTGACTTTGGCTCAGGTCATGATCTTACAGTTTGTGGGTTCAAGCCCCATGTCAGGCTCTGTGCTGACAGCTCAGAGCCTGGAGCCTGCTTTAGATTCTGTGTCTCCCTTTCTCTCTCTGCCCCTCCCCTGATCATACTCTCTCTGTTTCTCAAAAATAAATAAATGTTAAAATTTAAAAAATTGTTTAATGTTTTTTATTTATTTTGGAGAGAGAGAGACAGCATGACCAGGGGAGGATCAGAGAGAGAGGGCGACACAGAGTCTGAAGCAGTCTTCAGGCTCTGAGCTGTCAACACAGAGCCTCACACAGGGCTCAAATCCACGAACCGTGAGATCATGATCTGAGCTGAAGTCAGAGGTTTAACCGACTAAGCCACCCAGGCGCCCCTAAAAACTTTTTAAAAATAAATATCTTGTTCTATTTGCTTGCTTATAATTGTTGTTACTATTTTAGAATAGTATAGTTCTAAATAGCATATATTTCTCTCTTTTCATAATGATTTTTGGAAATGTGAAAAACAAAAAGTGGTTCCCCCTAATCTGTGATTGTTGAAATCTGACAGAAACAGTAGACCATACTTTGCAATAAGGCCTCTTGTGAGCACTGGATTCTAATTAAAGCCTTCATCCTTGGTGATTAACTGTCCAATGCTGACAGGACTTATACTCAGAATGAATGGCTTGCTTTAAAATGGAGCAGCATGCACACGCGCGTGCATGCGCACACACACATACACACACACACACACTTTATGTGTAAACAAATGTTTTATAAAGTCTAGAATTTTCCAAGGCAGTTCCAATTTCCAATATCTTTTCCGTTGTAAGATTATATCTGACCAAGTGTCCAAATATGGCTACTCTCTAATTTATGCATCATTACTTGAGATAGAGCCTGCTGTAGACCTGAAACCAACAGTCACAGGCTGATAAATTGTTTGGAAATCCTTGATAATATTTCTAAACAAATATAATGGATAATAATGACTTAAAGGTCAAAACTCTTAGCTAGTCTTGTATTTTCTAACATTCCCCTGCATTTAGAGGATGATTTCAAAATAAGAAGCATTTGGAGTTTGCAGAAAATCTTCCCATGTCACATTATTTTTTAAAAAGTGTTTGAATGCAAAAAGAGTTGACCTATACTTGATGATCCATTTGATTTTATTACCCAGTGTCTTAACGTGGAAGACAATGACAGCCCAACAATTCATCTTCTGTTCTCTTTTCAGATTTCTTTTATTTTTAATTTGAAGAAAGAAAATGCCATTTTATTTCCTGCTTTCTATGGACTCAAAAGTCATAAAATTGTAGAGGAGAAAAATTGTCAATTTTTTAAAGGTTAAATGCCTGAAAATTAGAGTGTCTGAAAGGGCAGATTCTGAATGGATTCAGTGCTGAAAAGTAGATAGCACTGGAGAGGAAACTCAAAGATGAATGTTGAACAAAAAGACTGGGCAAAGAGGAGTATGTAAAAACAGCTTCAGTGACATCCTTCTAGGGATCTATCGTTATAAGTTGCACGGAGCTGCACTGGGTGTACACATCTCTTTGACCATGTCATAGAGAAATGCAGTTGTGATCGGAAGTGGACTGCTGTCAGGGAGAAATCTTCAGTAAAGTAAAATTCCCCTTTCCTCCTGCCCTACAGCTTTCCTTTTGAGGCACAGGAGGGGAGCGTTAGAGGAGGAAGAAAAATCCTGGGACATCAGACAGAAGACCAGCTACTAATGGCCGAGCAGAGTTACTGCACTTTTTGAACTGCACACAGTAGACTTACCCAACGCAAGCTCTACAGCTATATCTCCACGTGGGAAATGTATGATGTTCTGGCATACACGTTGGATGTTTTTTGTTCTTGCCAGTGCTGAAAACAGTGGGGAGCCCAGGGAAGAAGGAAGGAGCATAACTCCTTCAAGCATGAAGTGTTCACCCTTTGCTCCCGGAAACACAGGCTCACGAAGATTTCTCTAGAGCAGGTTTCTGCCCTCAGCTATCTTTGTAAAACATGATTGCCAGGGTTTTTAGGAATTTAGTCTATCCTGGCAATGTCTGCCCACCTGTACTCTGCAGTTGGTCCTGTTCCTTTTCTCATATTGGTGCTGAAATCCCCTTTGTAGTCTAAAACTATCCAAAAAAAAAAAAAAAAAGAATGATTTTTTTTCCCCAGTGTGAAAGATGCTGGAAGCCACTAAGGTATAATTTGGTGCAAAGCTGTCACCTTATGAATCTTTAGGCAAATTCATGCATAAAATGTGTAAATACCCATTTAATGAGCCAGATGTTTCTGGTGTGTAAACTATTCCTTGGGAATTAAAGGAATCTTTAGGACATTTTGAATTCCTTCGGCATATTCCATAGCACCTACCCTCCCTAGGAATAATAGAAGTATTCAATAATCTGAATTAATTAATACTGACAAGTTAGGGAAGGAGTCCTTCAAAGGCATTTATTGGCATCATCAACAGAAAATCTAGGAGATAATGCTCCATCGTGCCCTGGAGAAAATAAAATAAGATATGATACAGTGCCTGGCTTCAAGGAACTTCTTATCTAGGTGAAGATGCAGCAAACACACAAAAAGATAAATAACAACCACAAAAGCACTATACGTTACATGTAAAACTAGAGGTACTGTGACACTGCGAGTTAGAATAAATAAATCCCCATTTCTAGCACAGAGCTCCTAAGACTGTTAGGATTTCTTAAATGATAAGAGTGATAAAAATATATTTTGTTTTGTTACTAAAGTGACTTTTGGAAATCACCTAAAGCTAGGGGCTGGTTGCCTGGGGAAGCTACCATGTGATTAGAGTGCTGGAACTTACTTTCAGTCCCACCATGATTTCCAGAGAGGAGAGTGGGCTGTTGAATCAATGGCCAATGGCCAATGATTTAACCACTCAGGCCTATGCAATGAAGCCTCTCCCCAGAGGGATGGGGTTCAGAGGGCTTCCAGGATAGGGAACCAGAACCCCCGCACGTGGCACCATGCCCCAAACTCCATGAAGACAGGCTCCTTTGTTCCAATGTCACCCTATGTATCTCCTGATCTGGCTACTGTTTCATATCCTCTAATACCCTTTGTCATAAACCAGTAATCTAGTGGGTAAACTAGTTTCCTACGTTCTGTGAGCCATTCTAGCAAATTAACCAAACCCAAGGACAGGGTCTTGGGAACCTTTGATTTCTAGCCAATGGGTCGGAAGCAGAGATAACAACCTAGACTTTTGACTGGCATCAGAAGTGGAGTCAGTCTTGTGAGATTAAGCCCTTAATTTATTTAATCTGGTGCTATCTCTGGGTAGACAGTGTCAGAATTTAGCTAAATTATAGGCCCCCCCTGGCTGGTGTTAGAGAAGTGTTTGATGGTATGGGGAAACCCCCCATGCATTGAAATTGGGCACAGAATTTTAGGTACAGAGAAGTAACTTAAGAACTAAGAATAGTATATATTACTGTGATTGGCAAGGACTTTAAAAACCTGCTAGCTGAATAACTTACTAATGCCTGAATCAACTTTAAAAATAAGAGTTTACATTTATTAAATATGTGTTACTGTGCCAGGTGCTATGCCAAGTATTTTGAATTTATATGTTGAAAAGATTATATTCATTGTTTACACAATCTCATGAGTTGAAATTTTTTTTTCAATATGAGGAAAACAAAACTCAGAAAAATTAAATAACTTGTCTGAGATTCCACTGTTAGCAATTGACAGAGCCACAATCCAAAGTCAGGTCTTTCCTATCTAAGGCCTGTGCCCTCCATAATGGTAACAGAGTCACTAGCACGAATGATAAGTTTTGGCTCCTTCCCCCAGTTATGAGACTTGGCACCTTTCCGGTAGCTCATTCTATCACTGGCTATTGGGGAGCCTAGTAAAGGTTTCATAGGTGTGAATGTTCCAGGAAGGAGAAAGTCAACAAGTTCATTAGAGAGCTACTAATTAGTTTTAAAGAACAAATTCTGAACACACATGCAATATGTGGAATGTAGATTTATATTCTAGTTGGAATGACTTTAGGAGGAACTCAACTTTGAACTATCAGGGTCACCCCTGGCTTACTAAGAATTGCTGATTAAGAATACTGTGATCTTTTCTAATGGTCATTATTTTTTTTTTTGAGAGAGAGAGAGCACAAGGTGGGAAAGTGCAGAGACAGACAGACAGACAGACACACACACACACACACACACACACACACACACAGAATCTGAAGCAGGTTCTAAGCTCTGAGCTACAGCACAGAGCCTGATGTGGGGCTTGAACTCATGAATTGTGAGATCATGGTCTGAGTTGAAGTCGGATGCTTAACTGACTGAGCCACCCAGGAACCCTAAGAATATTGTTATTTTTTAAAAGTTGTTTATGTGACATTTTAACAGATAACTGAAGTATGGAGGAACCCATCAGGAGTTGTGCAATATAACCCAAAGAGCTACAAATGTAAATTTAGAGTCATGATTTAGGTATACAGCGGTAATTATTGACCATTTGACAGGAATCCTTTGGTTTTGGAATTTACTTTTTATTCAACAACAATTTATCCTATATCCATAGTTCTCTCTCACATTTTATCTTTTTCTCTTATTCATTGGTTTATTTAATTTCAAAGACAACTAGATAAACCAAAGTCATGATTATACAGATGTTGAAGTGTATCCTGAGATCAGGGAATTATTGACATTTCAATAAGCAGCAAATAAAAGGGGAGCAAGCAGTTGGTTGCTTGTATATAGATGGGTTATTGGTTGGAATAAACTTCATCTTATCTTTTTTTTTTCTTAACTAAGCAACATGTCCTCTTTTGTTGCTTTGTGAACAATTCACCAAAGAGCATAATTGTTGATGCACTGGTCTTTGATATCCCTCACTAAATCTGTGATTTAAACAGTTTGAGGTGGGGGAGGGGAGGGGTCGGGGGAGATGGGGCACTTGGGTGACTCAGTTGGCTAAGCGTCTGACTCGATTTCAGTTCAGGTCATGATCTCGCAGTTTGGTGGTTCAAGCACCACATCTGGCTCCATGCAGACAGCACAGAGACTGCTTGGGATTCCCTCTCTCCCTCTCTCTATGACCTTCCCTCCCCTCCTCTCTCTCTCAAAATAAATAAATAAACATTAAAAAAATAAAGTATTTTTTCCAACAGCCTAGGTATCTGGCATGAGTCCCTATGTGAGTCCTGTATGTTAGGAAGCTAAGAAAAACATGCTTCACAACCTCATGAAAAAAGTATACATATATGATATGAGCTCTAACTTTGTGGAGGGCTTTTCTATAAATGTGAATGAAAGACAATGTTTTCTAGTACAATCTTTTCCTCATTGTATAAGGTTCTTTGTAAGACATAACAAATTCAGTCTGGCTCTGCAAAATAATAGGGCATGGGGTGGTGGAGTGTTTGAAGAATATTTTAATAAATAAGAAAGATAGGATTATTGATTAAATTGTCTTTAAAAAATCAAATCACTTCATTGCTCCAAACAGCAATGGATTCACCATTCTATACAAAGAACAAAAAGATTTTCCAACATTGCATTAAATGTCTTGCATCATCTGACCACGATCACATAGATCTGAGTTAGTTATGGAGGACCTCACATGGTATAATATATACAAAGATTATTTAAGGGGAAACAGAACAATAGAGGTTAAGAGCTAGGGACCTAGAATGCATTAGATCTTGGTTGAATTGCCGCCTCGCATTTGCTAGTTTAGTAACCTTAAGCACATTAAACTGTCTAAGCCTTGTTTTCCTCACTAAATGGGGATAATGATTCTACCTTTTCTGTAAGGTCATAAAGAAGATTAAATAAGATAATGAACTTAAGTACTTAGCTCAGTGCTTGGTTTTATGTTCAGTACGTGTTCTACTTTGCTTTTGTAGGCTGTACTATTGTTGTTGGAATTTTTAGTATCTGATTTCTCATATATTTGCCCTTGAAGTTCCATCTGACTAGAGTGCTTTTTTGTCATCTTCCTGGATGGTCAAATTCAATAAATCTCCCATGACTCAGCTCATTTACCATCTATACCACTACATTTGCCCATCTACTGTAACTAGAAACTAATTCTCCTTCCTTAAGAGCATGACCATTGTTACTGTTAGCAACAGACATTTGTACTTAATTTGTTCAGGCTTATTTAGGTATTTACCCTTCATACATTTCTCAGCTATATATATAGTAAGCTCCTTGAGGTCAGGTACTGTAACTATTTACACATATCTAATTCAATTTCTTGCACAAAGTTGCAAGCAATGAATATTTGTTGTTTAAACAACATACAATAAATCCAACGGGCTCTCATCATTGAATTAAATGGCTACAAAACGTCTTGGCTAACATTTATTATATGTTACTGTGAATGTTCATTATGTCCTAGGCATTTTTCTAAACACTTGACTGTTTCATTTCCTTCAATCCTCACACTGACTCTACGAGGTTATTTTTTAAATCACTTTAGATCTGGAGATACTGAGGCACAGAAGCTTCAAAAAGCTTTCTCTAGTGTGATAAAATAAAGTACATGTACATATTCATCTCTGCCCCAGGTTCCTGGCACAGAACTCGTAAACCCCTTGTCATTTCCTAAGTGATAAGAGCACGAGGAAGCATCTTTGTTCTAATATTTGGTCCTTGAGTCCAGTTTCTTACCCAGAGCTCCTAAATCCCTTGGAACTTCTCAGGTGATAGGAATGTCTTTTGTTCTAATGAGGTAATTTTTGGTGGGCTTCTGGGTAGCCTCAGATGGGGGCTAATCAGGGAAACCAAGCCATGATGAGACAGTTGAAACTTTCAGCCCCGTCCCATTCCACTGGATGTTCATCTGTATCCTTTGTCAAATCCTTTATAGTCAACTTGTATATGTAAGTAAATGTCTTCCCGAGTTTTGGGAGCCATTATGGCAAATTACTGAACCCAAGGAAGGTTCGTGGGAACCCCAGTTTATAACTGGTCAGTCAGAAGTACAGGTGACAACCTGGGACTTGCAGTTAGCATGTGAAATGGAAGCAGAACACAGTCCTGTGGGGACTGATCCCTTAACTTGTAGGCTCTGATTCTATCTCCAGGCAGTATGAGAACAGAATTAAATTGTAAGACAGCTAGGTGCTGTCAGAGAATTGCCTGATATGTGGAAAACCTATATGTCTGGAGTCAAATATATCAAGTGTGAAGGCAAAGGAGAAACACAGAGATGTGCTGCTGTTGCTGCTATTGTTGTTGTAACTCACACCAAGATTATATAGTCAGTAGAGGATTAAAGCAGGATTCAAACCCAGTCAGATTACCTTGAGATGGAGACCATGCATTTAACCTCCACTCAATACTGCTAAATAATACAGTCAGAAATTATCCATAATCAGTTTTATTTACAAGGATATTTAAATTCAGAATTTGAAAGCACTATGAGAACTCCTGATATTATCATCTTTTGAGCTTCTTCTAAATTGGGCTAGAAACCAGGAACCAGAGAAATAATACAGAACATTATTATATAATAATATAGTATATACATAGATACAGTAGATGACATTGTCCTACTTGAATGTTTCTTATAAAATGCAGGGAATGTAACCTCAGCTCCCTAATAAGAAATCAAGTGTAAATATAACATAAAAAAAGGATTGTCTTGCCAAAAAAAAAAACCTAGGAGCACATAGTGAAAATAACAATATATAACGCATTTTGAGTAAACAGCATTTTATGCTATTAAAGTGGATTTTTTCTTTTATTTTTTAAGTTTATTATTTATTTTGAGAGACAGAGACAGAGAGGGAGAGGGAAAGGGAGGGAGAAAGGGAGAGAGAGACAGAGAGAGAGAGAATCCTAAGCAGGCTCTGCACTATTAGCACAGAGCCTGACCTGCGGCTCAAACTCATGAACCGTCAAATCATGACCTAAGTCGAAGTCAAGAGTCAGATATTCAACCCACTGAGCCACCCAGATGTCCCTAATGTGGATTTTCTTTTTAATTAAAACACACTATGGTTATTCCTATTGAGAAGGGGAAAGCAGTTCCTGGTGGCTGGGGGATGGCCCAGCACCATGAGCTAGGCCTTCGTGTTCTCCTGACAAACATAAACCACATCACAGAGACTCATCAGCTAGTAACAAGGATAGATCAGCACCGAACTAGCACCACTCCATAGTCATGTCTGAACCCAGACACACACAGGAACATTTCCAAACCACACGAGTAACCGAGCATCCTCTTAGCCTGGCTAAACTGAGGGCTGCTGCCTCTTTGCTGATTAGAGCTTTAGCCTCCTCCATGCCTTGACTTCCAGATAAGAATTATTAAGATATGAATCACAGAATTACCCTTGCTTCCCCAAGGCATCCAATCCAGAGCAAACTCTTCTTTGAGCCCTTGTCAAAATCAGTTGACACAAGCCCAAATCATCTGATAACTTCTCTAACATTCTCTTCCTGTGTCCTCCATAGTTCCCTGTGGCTCACATTCATGTGACACGTCCATCAACCAGCTTTACTCCACAACAGGTTTCCTGCTGCTCTCGAGCTAGGTGAGCACTAACACTATTGCCATCACTATTTTATTGAAGAATATGTCTCGGAAACACTAAATGACTAAAGTGGCAAAATTATTGTTCAAGTCTCGATTTAAACCCAGTTTCTTTCTTTAGTTGTTATTTTTGCTTCTGTTGCAGAGTGTTTTTGTTACGTAGACTCCAGAGACTGTTCTCCTCACAGCGACATTACATAGCCTCCTTTAAGCTTAGTGTAAATACAGATGAGTAACAGGACCATCCAGAAAAATAATATCTACTGCATTCTTATTATGTGCTGGCCACTTCAGATGTATTTCTTACTTAAATCTCATTTAATAATCTTATTTATATCTTAAAGTTAAATAACAATCCTTCTCTTGAAGAACCTCAGCTAAAACAACTGAAAATGTCTATACTTATAAGTGTTAAATAATTTCTCTGAAGCTCCATGACTAGCAAGTTTTAAAGTTGTGACTTAGACACACCATATGGCTATACCACACTGGAATAGTCCTTATCTGGAATGGCATTTAGGCAAATATTCTCTCAAATCATCTTGTGGTCTAACCTCACTCCTCATTTCTGGATAAGTTTCAGCAAGAAACATATGCTCTGAGTACACTATATTTATATTTCCAGTTGTTGTTTGGCTTTTCTCAGAAGTTTTAGAAGCTGGGACTCCCTATATCTGCCTCCATTATATAAACTAGTGAAGTCAACCTGATTTTGAGAGGATGTTGATAATTATGGCAAAACTTTTATTCTCACACATATAATAGTGCTGGCTTAAGTTTCTAGCCAAAATGAAAATTGGAAAAATAAAATGTGCTATTTCAGGAAATATTGTATGTACAGCCTATAGATAACAGGGAATACTATACTGAAATATCCTTGTCCTAAAGAGATGCTGTCATTTTCCTGAACTATAATTAGAGTTTTTTATATTACTGGGATGTGTCTGCCCCAAAAGTATACTAAGTCCTGGTTTCATTTACCTTATTGTTTTTCTTTACCAAAATTATTTTCTGAAAGAAATGTAAAAAGAAGAAAACAGAAACAGAGCATGTCTCATAGGTCTTATCTTTCTACGGTATCAATTTTCAAAAATTGATTATTTGGTGAAGAAGTACTCAAACTTCCATTTGAATAGCAATTCACTGTGACAGTAAGAAAAACTAAACACTAACTTAACTCCTGATTTCTCAGACTCCTGATAATCTCATCAGCATGTCTGAAGTAAATGCTGAAGCTTCAACTAGAACTATTTGACTTTTCAAACTGTTATTTAAGATGAAATAGTAGAAAACCACTTTTAGAATATAATTAAGATTCAGCTGATACCTTAAAGAAGATGACATCATTAACAATGCCAGGATTTCTAGAATGATATTTCAAATTCACTGTTGTAGATAATGGGTGTAAATATGTACTAACAATATTTTGTTTCCTGAAAATATGAACATTATATAAATCATAAGTGATAACAAATCTTCACATTATATGAATAGCCATTTACACCTCCTTTCCATGAACACTTATACATATATTCAATAATGTAATTTTCAATGAAATACTAATTGATTTCTAAGTGTCATTTAGTCATATGGCTTGAGTCATAATTTCACTTTATATTGGAACAGTATGGTGCAAAAGAACTATTGAGGCCAAAGGGTCTCATTCCTTAGGAAGCATTCCAGGCAGCTATGTGATATTCCTTCCAAAAATGAGCAGTCAAATCCAGGTCCTGCAACAACAATTTTACACTCTCAATAAAGATAAAGGATTATGGAATATTACAAGTTTTATTTGTATTTTTATTAATATACTTCTCACTTTCATACACTAATGAACTAAAAGTTTTCTACATGGAAAAATTAAGTATAAATGTAGAGATGTTTCAGGGATTTGGCAAAGTTTAGTACATCTGAGACTGCAGGTGTAATATTAAGTAGATGGCTCACAGGGAAGATACAGATTGATAGAATTTAATGTTCAAGCTCAAGTCTGGGTTTCTAGCTCTGTAGACTCAGAGTGAGGCTTGCCTCATTTCTTAAAAACAATAAAGGATAAAGAAGAAAAGACTAAATTAAAATGCCAACTGGATTCAGCATAAGAACCCTATAGAAATTAGACATTTTAATTCATGACTTCTTTGACCAGTAGAAAGCCTGGTAGATGAGGTGTAAAATTATGATATAGACTTTTTTATAATGACTATACATTTTGGGATGCAGTTATTTTTTCATAAGTAGAATAGAAATTCACATTTGGAACTGTGTTCCTATTTCCAAAGTTTGCCCTTTTTTTCAGATGTCAATGAACTTATGAAAACCTTTTCATTCTAGACATAATGTCCATTTTCTTAAGTCATCTTCAGAATTTCTGGCTAGACTTTCTTTTTGTCCACATTCATTGAAGGATGACTGACATATGACATGGGGTAGGCTTAAGGTGCACATGACTTGATACATGTATATATTCTGAAATAATTACTACAATATAATTAGTTAACACATCCATCACCTTAAAAACTTACTTTTTTTAAATTTTGTGGCGAAAATATTTAAGACCTACTGTCCTAGCAAATTCAAGTACACAACACAGTATGGTTGTTAACTGTAGACACCATGCTGTAGCCTAGATCCCTAGAATCTATTCATCTTATAACTGGTTATTTGCATCCTTTGACAAGCATCTCCTCATTCTCTCTCACCCTCTCAGCCCCTGGTAACCACCATTTTACTCTCTGTTTCTATGAGTTTGGCATTAAAAAAAAATAATAATCACACATATAATTGAGATAGTATTTGTCTTTCTCTACCTTATTTCTCTTAGCATAATGTTCTCAAGATCCATCCATATTGTTGCAAATGGCATGGTTTCCTTCTTTTATAAGGTCGAATAATATTCCATATACTATATATTTTTCATTCATCTGTCAATGGACACATGGACACTTAGGTTGTTTCCATGTGTTGGTTATTGTGAATAATTCTGCAATGAACATGGGGGTACAGATCTCTCTTCCAGGTAGAGATTTCATTCCAGCAGATATATACCCAGAAGTGAGATTACTGGGTCACATGGTAGTTTTATTTTTAATTTTTGGAGGAAACTCCATGTTCTTTTTCATAGTAGCTGCATCAATTTACATTCCTACAAACAAGGATTCCTTTTTTTTATAACCTCACCAACACTTTCATCTCATATTCTGAAGACAGCAATACTAAAAAGTGTGAGGTGACACCTTCTGCTTTCAACAACCTTGAAGATTGAAGGGTCAAGAATATTCAGAGGGGATATGATAAGGGAGCATAAGGCAAGCTGACATAGTGCAATCACCTCCCCTGCTGCCCAGGTGGGGTATGTATGATATTCCTCAGTTCTCCTGGCTGCCCAAGAACAAAGGAAAGGACAGAAAACAAATGGTTAAACTGATGGAGTTTCCATTAGTTTACAAATATTTTAGTACAATTACAAGAAAAGGGCAATCTTATCAATGGCCTAATCTCCAAGAACTCCCTAGTGTCTTAAGGATAATGGTTTGCTAGAGGTAAAAGCAACCCTATCTTGACAATAGCTAGGCATCCAGTAATCTGAGTCTCCTTTAACATACGGGAATCTCTTTAAAAATCCCTTTTAAAAACTTCCTCTTGGCTTTATCTCCTTCAACTCATAGTATATAACCAGTCACTCTTCACAATCCCATTGCAGCTCTTTCTGCCCACAGATCCTATCCATTTTAATAAAAATCACCCTTTTTGCGCCTGTGCGCATGCGCGCACACACACGCGCATGCACACACACACACACACACACACACACACACACACACACAGCATGAGGTGATAATCTCATTATGGTTTTGACCTGGAATTTCCCAGATGATTGATCAGTGATATTGAACATCTTTTCATGTATCTGCTGGTCGTTTGTATAACTTTTTGGAAAAATGTCAATTCAGGTCATCTTTCCATTTTTTAATTGGATTTTTTTTACTGAGCTGTGTGAGTTACTTATACTTTGGAAATTTACCTCTTATTTGATACATGGTTTGCAAATATTTTCTCCTATCCCAGAGGATGCCTATTCTTTCTGCTGATTTTTACTTTTGCTGTGCAGAAAGTTTTCAGGTAATCTAGTCCCACTCTTTTTTTTTTTTTTTTTTTTTACTTTTTTGCTTGTGTTTTTGGTGTCATATGCAAATAGAGAGAGATAGATACATATAGAGATATTATGGATTACGTATATATTTCCATTAATCGGTTTCTTCTCTAATTTTTTCATGAATGTTTTGCAGTTCTCATTATACAGATATTTCGCTTCCCTGGTTTTATTCATAAGTATTTTATCTTTTTGATGTAATTATAAACGGATTGTTTTCTTCACTTCCTTCTCAGATATTTCATGGTTATGTACAGAAATGCAACTGATTTTTGTATGTTGATTCTGTATCCTGCAACTTAACTGAATTCATTTATTCATTGTAACAGTAATTTTGGTGGACTCTTTAGGGTTTTCCACATATAAGATCACATCATATGCAAACAGAAATAATCTTACTTCTTTTTCTGATTTGGATGCTTCTTATTTCTGTTCCTTGCCCAATTGCTCTGGCTGGGATTTCTCATACAATGTTAAATAAGAGTAGTGAGCACACCTGCCTTATTCCTGATTTTAGAGCAAAAGCATTTAACATTTAAGGATGATGTTAGTTATGGATTTGTCATATATGGCCTTTATTAGATTAAGGTGTATTTATTTCTTCTATACTCAATTTGTTTTTTATCTTTTTAAATTTTTAAAAAATTTTTAACATTTATTTATTTTTTGACAGACAGAGAGAGAGAGCATGAGCAAGGGAGGGACAGAGAGAGAGAGAGGAAGCACAGAATCCTAAGCAGGCTCCAGGCTCCAGGCTCCAAGCTGTCATCCCAGAGCCTGACGTGGGGCTGAAACTCACAGACTATGAGATCATGACCTGAGCTGAAGTTGGATGCTCAACTGATTGAGCCACCAGGTGCCCCGTATACTCAATATGTTGAGACCTTTCATCATGTGAGGGTGTTGTCTTTGTCAAAAGCTATTTCTGAATCTATTGAGAAGAACATATAATTTTTATCTTTCATTCCATTAATGTGGTGTAACACATGTATTGATTTGCCTATGCGGATCCATCCTTGCATCCCAGAAATAAATCCCATTTTATCATGTGCACGATCTTTTTGATGTGGTGTTCAATTTGCTTTGCTGGACTCTTGTTGGGAATTTTTGCATCTATTTCATCAGGTATACGTAGTTTTCTTATAGTGCCTGTCTATGGCTTTGGTAGCAACATAATGCTGGCCTCATAAAATGAGTTTAAGAGCCCCCTCCTCTTCAATGTTTTGGAAGACTTTGAGAAGGTTTGCATTAATGCTTCTTTAAATGTTTGGTAGGATTTACAAGTGAAACCATCTGGTCCTAGGTTTTACTTCGTTTAAAGGTTTTGGTTACTTCTTCAATATCCTTAAACATTATTGGTCTGTTCAGATCTTCTATTTCTTCCTGATTCAGTCCTGGTAGGTTGTATACTTCCAGGAATTTATCTATCTGTTCTTGGTTGTCCAATTTGGTATATATTGTTCATAGTAGTCTTTTATGATTCATTATATCTTGTGGTCAATTATAATGTCTCCTCTTTCATTTGTAATTTCATTTATTTGAGGTAAGGGACAGGAAGTTAATGATTTTCTTCAATCTTCCAGTACAATAGATAAGGTCTCAGGAAGGACCAGAAAAGGATGACTGGATGAAGCCATCATGTGCATGCTGCTGACCACTGGCATTAGACATCTCAATGTCAAGGTCCTCTGGATCCAAGCAGTAAGTGACTTATGCATACTTACTGCCCTTGTTCTCACCAGTTCCTGGATGCCTGGGAGGACACGTGCACCAGACCACAATCCTCAGTAAAAACCCCACCTCGACTAAAGACCAGACTCTCCTTTTCCTTTCCCAGTCGCCCAGATGCTCTGTCTGTATCTAAACTCTCTATATCTTCAGTAAACTCTTCTCTCACTCTCTCCCAGCTCACATTTGATTTCTATCCTATGCATAGCTAAGGAATTTCTTGGCTGGTCCTATGGGAGCCCCTCTGAGTCCCTGGACCCAGCCTGCCTACATCACTTGGGGGACACTGCTGGTGACAGATCCAAAGCCAAACAAAGCCATAGCCAAGACCCCAAGGGTATAGAGCTGTTCCCATTTCTGTTCTCTGGACCATGGTGCAGACCTGGCTTCTCAAAATGTTTCTCCTCAGTCATGGACTGCCCTGTGTTTTCAGGATATCCTATCTGGATCCCAAACCTCCCACAGAGGCACTTTTGTCCATGGATAGATGTTAATTCACTGTTGGTAGTACAAAGGGGTATATGCAAGGAATGTCCTACTCAGCCCTTCTGCTCACATCACCTAGAATATCTTTCTTTAAAATATGGAAAAGACTTAAGAGACTCATTTTAGAGTTGTATATACATGTAATATTAAAAAGTTAGTATGGCTGAAGATCATAAATCTGCCTTCATACTAAATTTACAATAAAACATAACTTATCAGAAAGAAAAGAAGTGGGATTCATTCATTCACAAATATTTATTGATTGCTCTATTCTCCTCTCAACTAGGGGAAAATGAATAATAGGCATAATAAAATATTAAGGGTGATAGAAAAAATAGGAAAACGAGTCAAATATGGGGAATTGGTAGTGCTGTGGGTGAGGAAGAGATGGTGTGATTGAAGTTCTATAATATGGCTGCAGTGGATTTTGTTGAAACACACACACACACACACACACACACACGAGTTGAGACATTTTCCATGAGGATATGAAGGGAGATAGAATTGTAAGCAGAGGCAAAAGCTGGTACAAAAACCCTACAGAGGGAATGTGTCTGTTCTAGGAACAAATGGGACCATGTGCTGAAGTGGTGGGTGGGGAAGAAAGAAGGGACACTAAATGGGAAAGGGGCAGTGCTGATCCTCAAAGATCTTGCGAACCACCGTGTATCTCTGACTTTTGGTTGAAGAGAAATGAGTTCCCACCGAGAGTCAGGACTGAAGAATTACATGGTTTGTGCTGCAGTTTTTAAGGATTATTGTGGCTGCTGTGTTGAAAGGTTAGGAGAGGCAAGGCTGGAAGCATTGGAAAACTAGGAAGTTACCAAAATAATCTAGGTAAGACATGAGATGGCTAAATCAGGGCTGCAAAATGAGGACACTGGTGAGTATTTATTTGGTCCTTGGATACTTCTGGAAAGCAGAAGGAAAGACAATTTTAAAAAATGGATGTAGAGGAGGAATGAAAGAGGAGTCCATTATTTTGGCTTGAGAAATAGGAAGAATGGATTTGCAATCAACTGAGATGAGTAAAGCTCACATGGAATAGGTTTGGGAGGAAGACCAAAAGTTTAGTTTTGGACTCACTGAGTTTGAAGATTCTCTCAGAAAAAAAGAAGTTGCACAGACTGTTAAATATATGAGTCTACATATCAGGAGTATCATTTGCGCTCAAAGTATGAACTTTAATAATACATTCATTTCCTATTGCCACTGTGAAAAGTTACAAACTTTGTAGCTTAAATCAACACAAATGTGTTTCCTATAGTTCTAGAGGTTGAAAATCTAAAATAGGTTTATGGAACTAAAGACTTAGCCTTGAGGTGCCTGGGTGGCTCAGTCAGCTAAGCATCAGACTTCAGCTCATTATCTAACAGTCCATAAGTTCAAGCCAAGCCCTGCATTGGGCTCTGTGCTGACAGGGCAGAGCCTGCTTGAGATTCTCTCTCTCTTTCTCTCTCTCTCTCTCAAAAATAAATAAATAAACATTTAAAAAAATAAGGAAGAAGGAAGGGGGTGCGTGGGTGGCTCAGTTGATTAAGCATCCGACTTTGGCTCAGGTCATGATCTCAAGGCTCTAGTTTGAGCCCTGTGTCAGGCTCTGTGCTGACAGCTCAGAGCATGGAGCCTGCTTCAGATTCTGTGTCTCCCTCTCTCTCTCTCTGCCCCTCCACTGGTCACAGTCTCTCTCTCTCCCTCAAAACTAAATAAACTTTTTTAAAAAAATTAATAAAATAAACAGAAATAAATAAAAAAGAAGGAAGAACCTCAACATATTTAAGGAGAGAAGGCCAGACGAGCTCCAGCATGGAGAACGGGAGATGCTCATGTGAGATGAAGTCAGGGAAGCAAGAAAGCTCCCTGTCATCCAGTGTAGGTTAGACCAGGAGTCAAACTTGGGATTTTGTATTTATCCTAAGTGTCAGGATAAATCAATGGAGGATTTACCCAGGCTGTGACATGATCTTATTTATGTTGGATAGAACTGGGCAGGGGGGAGGGAAAGAGTCATATTAGGAAGACCACAGAAGAGAGATTTCACTTTGAACTAAGTGGGAAATAGTGGAAATGTGGTGTTCAATAGGCTTAGAATGTGTTCTCCAAGAGTCAGCAGACTTTGCTGATAACCTACACCAGGGGCATTTATTCTTTTTCTTACCTCTGTACCTCCCAGGCATTAATTGGCAGTTTTTGTGATTTGGTAAAAACAATGCTACATTCAGATGTCTGCAAATGTGCTTGAAATCTGGTCAATCCTCCTGTACATCTACAGATTATACCCAATGAGTATTTTAGACATCAACTAAAATGTGATTAGCTAAACAAAGGTTACTTTGATAATACTTTTGTCTGCATTTTTCTTGTTAAAAAAGAAAAATTGTGGGGAGTAGTTTAAGGAAAAATATTAAGGTTTGTTAGAAAAATATTAGTACATTTCCTTCTGTCAAAATTAATATATATTGACAATAAATGTTGGAAGATTCAAAAGAATAACAAATCCAAAGGGCACCTGGGCATCTCAGTTGGTTAAGCATTCAACTTCGGCTCATGTCATGATCTCACAGTTCATGGGTTCGTGCCCTATATAAGGCTCTTGCTGACAGCTCAGAGCCTGGATCCTGCTTCAGATTTTGTGTCTCCTTCTCTCTCTGCCCTTCTCCCACTTGTGCACTCTCTCTCTCTCTCAAAGATAAATAAAAACATTTAAAAAATTAAAAAGAAAGAATAATGAGTCTGAATCCCTGTAAAGATGAATCTTCAATATGTGGAGATGAGAAGGTTTTTCTGTTCTGCTTTAGTTTGTTTTTAGACACTATAGAAAAAAAAATAAATGGACAGTAAAACTGCCAAAACAATCTTGTATTATTTTATTGTGAGTTACCAAGAAAAAGTAACTTTCTTTTTCCTTTTTGAACTTATCTATCCATAAGCACTAAAAGGAGCAGAAGAGTTCGATAGCATGCCATTCCTATTTAACATAATTTTTAAGGCGCTCAACAACAGTAATCATTTCAATGGCATGCATCAGAAAATGTCCCTTTGCTATTCATTTTATCAGTTCAGTTGAATAGCAACAACAGCAGACCTGCATTTTAAAAAGTTAATGATGGGTTTGTTTTCTTTTTAACAAGAAGGGAAAAAATGGAAGTTCAAATGCACACTGTTTCTGGAGTCAAAACAAAGAAAATTCGTCAAAGCATACATGAAGGCCACCTTGGACACACAGAATTCACACTCTAGAGAAGATAACTGATATTGGTCACAATAGGTTGCCTTCAAAATCTTGGGGAAGTCACTGTGAGCACGTGAAGTGTGCCTGGCTGGTTGCTCAATATTCCACACATGGATGTCAAGACCTGAATTCTGACTGGCTAAATTTAATTTAGACTTTGAGATAAGTGGTCAAATGTATTCTCTCCTCACATTCGTAGGCCTGGTCATATTAACATATTTGATCTCAGATAATAAGTTTTCCTGTAATACTCAATTTGATTTCCTTCTTTGTGCAGCTTCTGCTCTTTAGTTCAGTAAAATATCCCTCTGCAGTGTCATGCTAGAACAAGAATAAAGAAATGGACTCATGAGTTTACACAGACGCTTGCTTTTTACTTGAGTGTATTATTTCATCTTTAGGAATCCTGGAAAAGTTCTTAGTATTTAGGTAGTAGAACCAGACTTATGTGCATTTAGAACATGGATAATCTACTGGCTGCAATCAGAAGGCGATGTGACAATGCACCAGGAAAATAGGTTAAAATGTACAAATTTTACATTTAGTAGTGTTCTTATTGTACATGTATCAGAAATCGTAAGGCAAGAAGAGACTGATTTCAAATGGAACTTGGCTACAAGGAAGAAACGGAATTTAAGAATAGCACTATAAGAAATTTCATCTTTTTCCCTCAAATATTCCATTTATACTAATAATTCTAATGAGCAATGAATGTGGGCACCAAGTTCAGGGTCCACACTAAATAATCAAACCAAGAACCTACAATTTAATCTATTAAGAATTACAGGCAAATATGAAGAGAGTATTTAGCAAGCTCCAAAAAGTTTTCCTTCACTAGTGGATGTTAAAGACATATGCCGTGGACGTTTTAGATGACACCAATTTAACCACATTCGAAAGGAATGATGAAAAGATTGCTCTTTTTTTTTTTTTTTTTATCTACCTCACCAATTTTCCTTCAACATCAAGATTCCTTTCAGAGTCTTTCTGTTTGTTATTTCTCAAGTTTGGAACATATTGGCTTTTATCATCATTGTAAATTCAGACAGAAGGACCCTGATTTCCTTTACCCTAGAACAATTATATTTGTTTATTCCTCAAATGTTCATTTTGCTTAGAAATAGACACAAGTTGTTGACATGTGTGATTATAGTTTCCTTGCATTAGCATCGAATAATTTGTTCTATGTATGCTAATTCTCATGATGTTCTGCTAGATAAATATTAAAAGGGAATGGAATTTTTAGAAACGCCAATCAAACCAAGTAAACTGTAAAACTGTCAGATGCAGCATGTCTCAGCGCTCCTCACAAGGTTTAGGGGGTCCTCTTTCTGTACAGTTTAGTAATAAGAGAAGTTGCAAGGAATAACATCCACATCTGAGAATCAGAAGTAAAATTAAATCAGGTATAAGTTAGCAACTATAATTGGCAACAAGGCTAAATGTATAATTGTGAATTTAAAAAAAATGACCTCAGCAGGTTGCCAAACTTACAGAGGCAAGTCAGTGGCTAGTGATCAAGAGTTAGCGTATTAGAATGCTACCCTCTGGGAAATCTCACCCAAAAGGAAGCCTGGATGGCTAAGTGGCTAGGAAAGAAACTAGCATCTGAGAAGACAATTGAGGGCAGCACCAGCAGATGCATATCATAAGCTATCCTTAGAGATTTGCCATTCATATTCATGAATTAAAGGCTCTGAAAAGTCCTGCAAAGAAATTTGTTTAATTATACTTAGCCCACTGTTTGCCATAGTTATTTGAGCAAGAAAATGCCCTAGTGTTTATTGAAATACAGTTTGAGGGGCGCCTGGGTGGCTCAGTTGGTTAAGTGTGCGGCTTCAGCTCAGGTCAGATCTCACAGTTCGTGGGTTCGAGCCCTGCGTCAGGCTCTGTGCTGACAGCTAGCTCAGAGCCTGGAGCCTATTTCAGATTCTGTATCTGCCTCTCTCTCTGACCCTCCCCTGCTCACACTGTCTCTCTCTGTCTCTCAAAAATAAATAAAAAGCATTAAAAAATTTTTGAAATACAGTTTGGAAAAGCCTGTTGGATTGGTTAATCAAAGTCTTGCCCAAAGTCCCACTTGGCTCTCTCTGGAATTAATCTATGTCCTGACATATGTCCGTTGCTTGCTCAGACCATGTGAAAATCCAAGTGTACCAAAAATTTGGTCAGACAAGTAGTGCAAAATAACATGAATTATTTTTTATCTCATTCTCTGATACTAAATATTCTTTATGTTTTACCTTGGGAGAAAGGGAATCAAATGAGTTAAAGTGTGTGGAAATCATAGTCAACAGTTACCTTTCAGAAATGTTTAAGTGTTTAAGTCTCTTTGAAAGGACACAGGTCTGAACCAAACTGACTCCATGACGGGCTTTAGGTTTCCCCTCTGAGCTTAATGGCCTAAGTTTCAGTTTCCCAGAATCATTAGACAATAGCAGGAAAAGGGCACATACTGCTCAACCAGGGACCGCCTTCGCAGCACCCAATCAGAAGCGGCCAGCTAACACACTTAACATTCCTAAGGACAGGCCTGGAGATGGAAACTATAGATAGTTACCTGTTGTTTAATGCTAGACTAACCAGTTACTCACCCCACGTGGGGGTCCTTAGTCCACCCTGTAACTGGTTATTTTCAAAGAAACACTAAATGTCGTGATTGGGTCCCGCCAAAAGCAACGAACACTCTGGATAATGTGTATGGTTAGAACTGTTACTCAGGCTGTTATACAATGATGACTGGATGACTGTGCCTATGTCATAATTTTCTGTAACCCCGCTTTTCCACACCCCATAAAACCCTACCCAGCCTTTGTCTAGGGCTCTCAGCACGGATCCGCCGCGTTGGTGAGGTCTGAGAGCCCGAGCTTAAGCCCAAATAAACGCCCTTTGCTTTTGCATACGTGACTCAGTCTCCCTGGTGGTCTCTGGTTTTTGGGGATATTGCGATCTGGGCATAACATCTTAAAGTTGTATCCCGAATAACACACAAGAACCTAGCAAGGGACTGATCAGTGACTACCATCATGAGTTTTTATTTTAATTTAACAAACAAAAACATTTGCTGTGGAAAAAGCCTAACTGATTTTTATCTGAAGTCTCAAAGCATGCCAGGTGCCATAACCACTTTCACTATCATCCCTGCCAGCATTTGTTCGTTGTACCCTGCACTGAGCACTGCATTTTATCAAAACCATATTAAATCCTGCTATCTAGTAAGAGAGGTGCTGAATAACTTTATGCATACCTAGCTCCCCACATTTGACAAAGTATTCAGGCAAACTTAAACGTTATTTACTTTCGATTATAACAGATTCATTTGCCATTCTGTAAAACTGGCTACCCCTGGAGGAGGGGTGAATTCTTGGTTTAGTTTTGAACAACCAGAAAGATATCAAATGCCAGCCAATGCTACCTAGCTCAACTGTTTTTGCCAAGAAAATGTTTTAGTTATCAAGCCCTATGAAAGCAAACTTGGGAGTTGGAAAATTTTAATAAGTATTTTTAACAACTGTGCATCTTCAGTTTCACTGGGTTTGATGAAAGCAGATGACAAGTGGATAATTTGTCTGCCATGAGTCTTTACTTCCAAAACAAGGGTGTGTTGCAGGACTCCAGTATTAAAAAATTTGTTAAAATAGCTCCAAAAATTGTATGCTTCAACAGACTGTATCCAATGGGAAGATACACTACTTGTTAAACAATAAGAACAATGATTCAATAAAGAGCAAATCTATCCTGAGGAGAGAAAGCAACCACATTTAAAAAAATTAATAAAACAAACGGAAAAGTACCCCTCATCAAATAAGCTAAAACATTTTTCTTCAAACTTATAACTTTGAAAAGTACCTTAAAGTTAATCATTGCTGATGACTAAGTTCTAGAGAAAGTTAAGTGTCCGACTTGATTTTGGCTCAGGTCATGATCTCACGGTTCATGATGGAGCTTGCTCGGGATTCTCTCTTTCCCTCTCTCTCTGTCCCTCCCTGGCTCTCTCTCTCTCTCTCCCTCTTTTAAAAATAAATACAAATAGTACAAAATAAATTATTTTATCTCTTTTTCTGATATTAAATATTCTTCAACTATGTGTTACCTTGGGGGAAAAGGAATCAAAGGAGTTAGTGTATGGAAATCACTGTCAACTGTTATCTTTCAGAAATGTTTAAGCTTTTGTTTAATCTTTAAATTTTTAAAATATTTAAGGGGCACCTGGGTGGCTCAGTCGGTTAAGCATCCGCTTAGGCTCAGGTCAGATCTCACGTTCGTGGGTTCGAGCCCCGCGTCAGGCTCTGTGCTGACAGCTAGCTCAGAGCCTGGAGCCTGCTTTCGGTTCTGTGTCTCCTTCTCTCTCTGCCCCTCCCCCTCTCATGCTCTGTCTCTCTCTGTATCAAAAATAAATAAAACATTTTTTAAAAATTAAAAAAAAATAAAATATTTAAAAATTTGTTGAGAGTAGGCCTCATGTTAAGTGTTCTTACCACACTAAATTCATGTAAATATAACTTTTAAAACCTGTCTTCTGCAAAACGTGACTAAGTTTTTAAGATAGAGATTTCTTGAGGTTTTTAGTATATATGCTGCTGAAGCGAGCACTTCCTGAGGTTTTTAAATGAACTGATTAAACATTCAGTTATCTTGTGTGGTGCCCACATATCTCATAGGTAGCAATCAGTTTATTTGCTAACTGTCTCACCACTAAAAATCCTGGTTAATGTATTCACTTGAGCTTTCCATTTTTAAAGTAATATTTGCAAAAGAAATAATTTGCAAAAAAAATGTCAATGCTATTTCTGGACAGTACATAAAGCTTCTTAGAAGTGATACACACCAACAGATGTATAAACTATTATGAGGTTTCCTTTATTCAGTAGACAAGAGAAATAAATATCATCCTATAGCTATTGTACAAATGTTTATCTGTTTCAGATTATCTCCCTGTCCTAGATAAACATACACACAACACACACACACACACACACACACACACACACACACACACACACACTAGCAGTGTAAAACTTCAAATATATTTTAATCCAAACATGCAAAATCAAACAGCAAGGTAGCAAGATTCTGGTGCTGCCTTGTTGGATTAGTCATGTTTGGCATATTAAAAAATACTTGAATGCCCCCAATAGCTTTGCCATCATCTCTATAATACCATTGCCTGATTGGATCACCGTAAGTATACCAGTAAATATTTATTGGTTACTGACTATGTGCCTTTGTTGCACAGAGACTCATGGGGAATAAGAAAGTGTTCTTAGGGGACATATTAGCCATTAAAAATATTTCCCAATACTAATTTCTTTAGGGAGAGAGACAGAATCCCAAGCAGGCTCTCTACCATCAAGGCACAAACCACAAGATCATGACCTGAGCCCAAACAACAAGCTTAACCTACTAAGCCACCCAGGTGCCCCTATTACTAAATTCTAAATCATGTCAGAGCTGTCCACAGTTATATAAATGCTGACAAAAAGAATCATGCCACACAAGACACCACACCGCATTCCTAGTTAGAAAAATTAATGATGAAATGGACGGAGCAAATTTCCACCATGTCTTCTATAATCAGCCTCAAGGACCTGAGGGTTTGTTACTGGCACAGTCAATGAACAGGACATGATATTCTTTGCTTAATGACTAGGATATTCTGAATATATTTCAGTAAAAAAAAAATTATACTCACAAGGTTTTAAAAATAAATACAGCCCATTCAGGCTTTGTGACTTTCTAGGTTTATCAAGAGTAAATTTTAATATGTTTCTTTCAATAAGGTACGTGAACTCTTTTGGTTTTTAAATGTAGCTTGTGCAGACCTGCACATGAAGATAAACCCATCTTTCCAAGATTAAAAGTATTTCCAGTAGAATTTTTGTGCAATTTGAATAATGAGTTAAACTCAGAATTACAGCAACTTTATGTAATGCTTCTGATTTTAATGAGTGCATGTATGTATCTTTAGAATATATTAAAATTGGGCTAGGGAACTTCCTGTTGTTGAACAGCAAAGCAGAAAAGGAGGACTATTTGTGTCATGTACCACTTCCTCCCTAACATAATTTTGAAATATAAACTTTACGAGGTTGTTTTTTGTTGTGTGGGAAACCAGTGTTTCTGTAAGATAAAAACACGGAACTAATTGTTTATATTAGAGCCTTTAGGACTGGTGCTATTTTATATGCAAATTTACTAGAGCAATTTGTTTTACACGTGTATAAGTCAAATGGATCAAATTATCTGAGTTGGTTGAACTAAGATGATAGACCATTTCTTTCTATTTGAAAAGAATTTGCGATTCAGCATTTTATACAAATCTAATTGAAATGTATTCATGCCTCTGTAGAGCAGTGATAAACTTAATAAATGAGGACAGTTATTATGCACCAATAAAATATCAAAACCCAGCAAATTATAAAATAGTTATCGGTGTGACTGCTTAAAATAACACAACCAGCTCTAAAGCTGGGTGAAAAATAATGATTCCAGCTGTCAGAAGAACAATCTAGCAGAATGAACTCCACTTTTTTCTGCCTGCAGATTAAGTGTGTCTATACCACAATGGTAGCAGACTCTCTAAGAGCTGGACTTGTGTATCACAGGGGAGAGTTCCAGGGGGTCACTAGTACTTGGGCGAGGGCCACATTACAGTCAGGCCCACATGCAGGACTGACATTTCTGGCCTGCAACAAATAGGCCTGTGGTCCTCTATAAAGTGAGATGTTTTCCTCTCATTGCAGTGAAATAGGTAAAATAGCCCTTTTGGATAATCACGTCACAAGTCATTTAATACTGTGTGACTAGAGCTTCCAGCTGTTTTTCTTTTCCTTCTCTCTCTGATTTTGGTCAGTGCTAAAGTAAGCTTTTCCTTGCTGAACAGGCCTGCAGGGCAGGAGTGGTAATGGCCATGACTCAGGACCACGCCCCCTCAACAATTTTGTTGGCAGAAGAATAACTGGGTGTAACAAGAAAAAAAAAAGGTTCTAACACTCTGGATGGCGTTGTGCTGTTATGTACCAGCATGTTTTTTAAAGAGCTTCCTAATGTTCTTTTAGTTTTTGACAATAATCCTTCCTTTTAAAAAAAAATTGAATTTAACTTAGTAGCTCTACAAGAAACTTTGACTTGCAAGCAAGACAACTCAAGGAGAGTACAGACTGCATAGCTCTTCATTTAATGTGATATAGTTTGCAAATGTTTGCTTTTTCAGTCAGCTTTGAAATATTTATTATTTTTTAATGTTTATTTTTGAGAGAGAAAAGGACAGTCAATTGGGGGAGGGGCAGAGAGAGGGAGACAGAATCTGAGCTGTCAGTACAGAGTTTGACACGGGGCTCAAACTCAAGAACCCGAAGACCAAAACCTGATTCAATGTCAGACACTTAACCAACTGAGCCACCCCAGTGCCTCAGGCTTTGGAATATTTTTAAGTTGAACAGCTCTTAGTAACAAGTTTATACTGTGGTGACAAATACGACAGCCAATTTACAAGAATGTTCTATTCACTCATTCAAGTCTAAAATTCTACCACCAGGCTGCCGGCTGTCCCACCAACATAAACATAAAGCAGCCCCGCGTTCACATCAGTGCTGCAGTTGGTCCAGAGGCTCACCTTCATACAAGGGTAGACCACGTGTCTTGGTGAATGGGTGCTAAAATCCTCATAATCATCAACCTCTGGGATATGTCCATCTCCAGATGTGGAAAGAATATTTAAAAAGAATCTACTTGCTTAGACTCCTCTATTTTCATTCTTTTTACCCCTGTTATCCTGGGATAAGAAATGAAAACATCAAAGCATATATGCAGTTATGAATCTCAGAAATAAATATAAAATGCAACTAAAAACGGTTCAGATTTTCACTTTCATGGTACTCTAGGCAACATCTTATTACAGAGGGTTTTTTTCATTTTTTTGTATTTCTTTTCAAGCATATTAATAAACTTTTTGCCAGGCAGAGGAAACCCATTAAATAAGCCCTTAATTCTTTTTTTAAAATTTTGTAACATTTTAATTATTTTTGAAAGGGAGATAGAGCCAGAGCACAATTGTTGGAAGGGGGGGGAGAGAGAGAGAGAGAGAGAATCCAAAGCAGGCTACAGGCTCTGAGCTGTCAGCAGAGAGCCCAGTGCAGGGCTTGAAACCATAAATCTCAAGATCATGAACTGAGCCAAAGTCAGATACTTAACTGACTGGACCACCCAGGTGCACTGTAGCTCCTTAATTCTATGGGCAATAGGTGGAAGGAATTTTTGTTCCTATACATATGTCTGCAAAAGACAGTAATGACCTCCAACGTACACCTTCCTCTGTGTTGTTGAATCTATGAGTTACGATTAATGAAAATGGGCAGAAATCCCTGTCCCCTAACAGGCATCCAAGTAACCTCAGTGTAAGGTAACAATTTAGTCATATCCATACAAGGACACAGTTACAGGACCATGAGGCACCCCTTGCATCTAGGAAAGACCAGTGAAAACAGTTAACAGAACCTAATTGTCAGCATTGTTTAAGACAAATCCATGCTCAATTAATTATGTGCAAAAATACTAATATATTTGGATGACAAAAACTATTGAAAAACAGAAAACTAAACTTTACCTCTTTATAATTTCTTTTCATGGCAATGCCGTAAACTAAAGCACTATTCTGCATTTGCTCATTTGTCCTCAGAGAAATATGTTTCTCTATCATTTTCCCTTGGGTGTCCTCCTGATCTTCAATAAGAGTAACACCTATGATATTCTGATAAATTTTGTTTATAGACAAATATAAGCAAAGCAACACAATGAGGGAAGCAGTCATTTCTTTTCACAAATTGTAAACAATAGGACTTATTGTTACAATCATATCAATTAAATCAAACATGTCAGAATTAGACAAAAACTCCAAACAAGACAGCCAATGTGGGAATCCAATGGTAAGTGTTGGTTACCAATTAGAGTAGAGAAGTTTAAGAAATATTTTAAACATAGATTTGCAAAACTGGGAGAATCACTTAATGAAGCAAATGTTCTAGTAAATAAAAACATGTATACATGTTTGAAACTGAGAACAAAAGCCAGTGGAAAGAGAGAGGTTGGAGCTGATAGGGAGAAATCTGATTATTAAGGTAATAAAGGCTTAAAAGAGGCAAGAGGTCAAAGACCCAGTGACAGGCAGGTTCTCTCTTGTCTAGGACATTGGTTCCATTCTTGCCTTCCTAGGCCACACCCATCAGGAAGAGGAAATCAGGGTGGTTAGTTACAAAGATGACTGTCTCCAAACCAGTTTGTCTCTGAGCTCTTATACAGTAGCCCATTCCAAACCCTAAAGATCCCAATAGCCTACAAAGACATACACCCTTCTATTAGAAACTATTTATTAATGTGAGAAAAAAGTAATAATTGTAGTTGTGCCTTTATCATTGGTTTTAATTTTCAGAAATTTTTGGAAACATACAGAATTTCGTTTTGTTATGAAAATGAAATGTGTTGTATTAAATTGTCAGATAATATAAAATTCAACATGTGTTTTGTTTTATACAGTGTATAAGTTATGCTGTGTAACCATGTGAAATATTAACTGGTTTAGATAGTCATCTGGCTTGGGCATGACTTTTATCTTAAATGCTAATTCTCAGAATTCTTTTGGAGGCTGCTGTGTTTGTTGTTTTATCACATAGTCCTGTGAGATTTGTACAATGTCTGTAAAATTCTGAAATGTGCATAGGTTTTTTAAGTATCACATGTAATTAAGATTAAATATTCACACTATTATGAGCCTGTTCTTGCAGACAAAAAGCAAAGCAAATTCCCAATGGATAATACTTCAGGAAATATTTGCATCCTTAACTTTTGTGGCATTAAATCTGTCTCACTGAGTTAAAATTTTTTACTGAACTTTGAATGCAAAAGGGTAAATAATAAATAAATCCAAAATATGAACTAAAGATAACTGTGCAACAGAAATAAGTATACAACATAAATTATTGATTTAATTTTCATATATTAACTAGTTGTTCTGCAGGAGTAAGTATTATATATACTAATATGTGTGTTTCTCTCTATATGCATGTATAATGCCACTATTTAAATACATTATTCAAAGGTGTTAAGGTAATTTAAATACTTTGTGAACTTAAAATGATGAAATCTTTATCCTGGGAAAAATTGGAAAACAAAAATGGAAACATTTTCTTTTTTTGTTTAATGGTATAATTCTGTATTATCTTGGTGACTCTTTAGTCTTTGTGTGTTCCTGGACTTTTTTTTAATTGCTGGAGATGATGTTAAACGTCAACTCAATCTATAACTTATGTATTGCTGGAAGAAGCCACTGGGAATATGTGACCAAATGCTTGGCTATGGAAATACTTGAAAAAGATGCACTGATCTAATTAAACAAATGAAATGTAAATCTATAGACAACATTCATTACATAGAGATGAATTTAGCAAATGCATTCTTTCCAAACATGTTCTATGACAATGCACCATACTAGGTCCTTTTGAAGATGGAAATCAAATGGAATATTAGCCCTCAAGGATCTTAAGAGTATATTTACACTTGAGAAAGGAAATGCTATGTTTCTAGTAAAGTTGTTTTGCTTCAAGCAATTTTATACACGAGTGTTTAAGACCTTATATAACCCTCATGTCCTTTCTTTTAAAAATAGTAAAAACTGCATTTATATATAAAGAAAACTGAAATTAGTTGGAAGTGAAGTCACACAAAATCCTATTAGCATGAAATTATACTATTAGGGCCTCAAATAAAAAGATATGTCCATATTGTTAACTACAATTCAGGGAAGAAATGGCACTTTTAACAAGCAATTTTTCCAGTTAAAAATATACTTTTTAATAATTTTTAAAGACTTCTTTTAAATATAAAGTTAACAAAACACACACACACACACATATAGAGAGTGGGGGAGGGAGGGAGGGAGGAATATTACTTGGCAATTAAAAAGTATGAACTCTTGCTATTTGCAACAACATGGATGGAACTAGATTGTATCATGCTAAGCAAAATAGGTCCGTCAGAGAAAGACAAGTCTATGATTTCACTCATATGTGGAATTTAAGAAACAAAACAGTTGAACATAAAGGAAGGGAAGCAAAAATAATATAAAAAACAGAGAGGAAAACAAACCATAAGAGACTCTTAAACACAGAGAACACACTGAGGGTTGCTGGCAGGGTGTCTTATGGGAGCATGGGCTACATGGGCGAGAGGAGCGTTAAGAAGGACACTTTTTGGGGATGAGCAGTGCTTGTTCTCTGTAAGTGATGAATCACTAAATTCCATTCCTTAAATTATTATTACATATATGCTAACTTGGACTTAAATGTAAAAATAAATAAATAAATAATAAATAAAATAAAATCTATTTTGTCTGATATTAAGTATGGCTACTCCACCTTTCTTTTGGCATTTATTAGCATGAGAGATGGTTCTCCATCCCTTCACTTTCAATCCACAGATGTACTTAGGTCTAAAATGAGTCTCTTGTAGGCAGCATATAGATGAATCTTGTTTTTTTATCCATTCTGATACCCTATGTCTTTTGATTGTAGCATTTATTCCATTTACATTCAGAACGATTACTGAAAGTTCCCTTGTGTTAACTGTAAAGTTGATGTTTCTAAAATGATGTTCCCTTCCCGTCTAGTATTTGTTGCTCTTGATCTTTTTTCCCCATGCAAAGAGTCCCCTTTAATATTTCTTACAGGGCTGGTGTAGTGGTCACGAGCTCCTTTAATTTTTGCTCGTCTAAGAAACTCTCTTTCTATTCTGAATGACAACCTTGCTGGGTAAAGAATTCTTGGCTGTATATTTTTCCCATTCAGTATGTTGAATATATCCTGCCACTCCCTTCTGGCCCACCAAGTTTCTGTAGACAGATCTGCTGCAAACTTGATCTGTCTTCCCTTGTAGGTTAAGAACTTTTTTCCCTTGCTGTTTTCAGAATTCTTTCCTCTTCTGTGTATTTTGCGAATTTGAATATGACATATTTTGGTGATAGTGGCTTTTTTAAAATTTAATAGGAGTTCTTAGTAGTTCTTGCATTTCAATGTCAGTTTCCTTCCTCACATTAAGGAAGTTTTCAACTATAATTTGCTCAAATAAACCTTCAGCTCCTTTTCTTTCTCTTCTTCTTCTGCCATTTGTGTGATATGTATGTTTTTACACTTTAAGGAGTTGCTGTGTTCCCTAAGTCTACATTTGTAATCCCAAACCCATCTTTCTCTCTTATTTTCAGCTTCACTATTTTCCATAATTTTTCTTCCGTTATCCCCAATTCATTCTTTTGTTTCATCCATCCTGTTGTCATGGCAGACATTCAGTTTTGCATCTAGGTTTCCATTTTTCATTTGGGCCTGACTCGATTTCAGTTCTTTTATCACTGCAGTGAGGGATTCTCTAGCATCTTCTATGATTTCTCAAGCCCAACTAGTATTCTTATGATTATTATTTTACATTCTGGTTCAAACATCTTACTTATATTTGTATTAATTAAATCCCTGGCCATGACTCTTCCTGTTCTTTCTTTCATGATGAATTCCTCTGTCTTCTCATTTTGTCTGGATCTCTGGGGTGTGTGTGTGTGTGTGTGTGTGTGTGTGTGTGTGTGTCTTAGAAAAACATGTTGTTTTTCTATTCTTGAGAGTAATGGGTATATTTAAAAAAGTCAAAAAAGAAAAAGGAAAATAGATCCTAGTTGGTGCATTGAGGGGCTTGTGCTGGTCTTCTGAGGGAGAGGCCTGGTGCTCTGATTTTCTGGCAGGCTCCCCCTGTTGAAGATGAATGTGTAGGGCAATAGGGGGTGGGGCTTGGTGGAAGCGGCTCCAGCCTCCACTGGGTGGCCTTGTTTTGATCCCTAAAGTCCATCAGTGCTGATGGGTGGGGGGAAATGGTGTCACCTGCTCTCTTATCCTCAGAGCAGGAAGCTGGTACCTGGAACTGTACAGAAAGCCCTCAAAGAAGAGCAAATAATCACCTGTCTTGTGTCCGTGGCTTCTACCAGATCCTTGCCTTCACCCTACCTGCATCGGAGCTGTCCACTTGCCAGGTGGCCCAGTGCTCTTAGGTTTTATCTTAGGTGCATGGCTGGGTTTCAAAACTCCAAATTTTAGAGATCTGCCTGGGGTGGATCCATGCTGATCCTCTGGGGGAGGGTCTTTACTGCAAATTTCTGGCTTGTCCCAGAAATTGGTTGTGTGACTGTGCAGTCATGTGGAGTTTATGGTAAAGCTCAGGTAAAAGCTGGCACCAAAGCTCACCACCCTCAGCTTTGTTTCCTGTGGCTTCACCACCACCGTTCCTGTGCCAGGGAACAAGGCAGCATGCTGCGTGTTCCTTTGCCCCAGAGAGGCCATGCTGTCACTCCCATTCGCACTCTAAACAGGGGAGCTGCATCTCCCCATGTGACCCAGGGACACCATGCTGCTTACCACCAGGTCTCTGCCTGCCCCCACCTCCTCCACCACCACTGGAGCCCAGCCACGCCTTTGAGACACAACCCTGGCAATGGCATGGACCTCCGGAACTTCAGACTCTGCACTCTGCTCTTTATAGAAACTTGTAGAATTCAGCCCCTCTCCCTTTCCCAGTCAATGGTTTTGGGGAACTTTTTCTTTTTCCCTAATTCCCTGTGCCTGGGCATGTTTTCCCTTTTTCTCCCTTTCTGTCTTGCTCCTCTCTCTGATTAGGGCTCCTTCCCCTTTGCAGCACCCACACCCCACACCTGTTCTCTCCCCCACATTGACTCTGGGGCTTCCACCTTCTATAATGTTTTATTCTACCCGTAGTTGTGCAGTTTTGCTCTCTCAGTCCTTAGATCAATTTCTTGGGTGTCCAAAATTATTTGATACTTACCTAGCTGTGTTGGAAGGAAAAGGCAAGCCCAAAGTCCCCCCTACTCCTCTGTCATCTTCTAATCTGAATAAATGCAATGCTATACCTGCATACAACTGTCTTATAGAATCCAAAAGGTATTTCAATCATTGCTTTGTGAAATTATACTTTCTGAGAAAATTAGTTAACATGCCCTTCTAATTGAAAAAATAAATAAATAAAACACTTTCCTTTTTTACCCCAAGAAATATACCTGATATAATGTTTTGCCTCTATCATACAAGACATTTTTTTAATACTTGAAGGACATCTAGAAAAATATTTTGACAATTACAATAAAAGGCTAACAGTTAAAACACATCTTATTTCTGTGAATTTTACAGTTCTCTCAGTATACTTGAGAGGTCTTGCAGCCAAAATAAGCAATTCCTTATAACATATATGTCCAGCTCACCACATATATTTTCCTTATACTTTACCTCATATGATGGGCTTTTTTTTTTTTTTTTTTGCCTTCAAATTAAGCAATTTGTTAGACTGGTTAATTAAACAGGCTTTAGAATCCAACACCTGACTTTGAGCCCTATTTCTTTATTGACTAGATAGGGTACTTGAGCACTTCAGTTGACCTGAGTCCAGACTTTCCTGTCTGTTGTTTGTGGAGAAAGCGCAACAGTAAATGAAGTATTATGCTCAGTCTTTCTCTAACACAGAGTAAGGGGTGAATAAATGAGACACATCATTAGGATTTGTTTGCTCAACTGAGAGTATTCCCACTGAGTGGTGTCATTTTTTGAAAAGTATCATAGGATAGTTCACTCTATATGGCTTCTAAATTTCCCAGCTGATTGAATAATATTAAAAATTCATTTCTCATTAGTAATTTCAGTCTCAAAATGTAAGGTTTTTTTTTTCTCTGTTCCCCACTTAAGAAGCATCATTCAAACTTTACAAGGAACTCTTCGAGGAGCCATAAGCAGAACTTTACCCCCATGTCTGAAAAGTAATCTTTTTATTAAGACATTTGTACTTTTCTTTTGCCTGATTTCATTTATATTTCATGATCTTAAATAATACAAGAAAATTAACTATGGAGACAATAGTGAAACTATGAGCTGTGGGGTACATGAGCAAGAATGGGCTTGCAGTACACAGAAATATAAAAACTAATCCCTTAACTCATGTGAAATAAAGCCAAATTGTAGATACTGAGAAGCAATATTTTGGATTACTCTGCAGGAACACCTGGTTCCTACCACCAAAGAAATACATGAAACTAGGGTTTGTTCACATGTGCCTTTATCTCTCTGCCTCCAACCCACTAGCTGACTTTTCCTTGAACCACTCTTCTCCTTGAATAACCTGATTCTCGTTCAATTCAATTAAATTCTAATTCCTTCAGTCTTCTTCTTGACTTGTATTTTCTGATTCATTTTTGGTCTGTTTTATTCCCATCCAACATAAGTCTATTTACAGCCTCCTCTTCTGTCCCTCTATATTTTCCCCATTACGGTTACTTTTACATTTATAACTTCCATTTCTTTCAGAAATTCCTCAGCCACTACCTCATCTCTGTTTGTTTCCAGTTAGGTATTTGGTGACACCTAGATTCAAGGGATGCTAGGAAATCCCTCTAGCTGAAAGGTCAGGAGCCTAGGGAGAACTTGGGAGGAATTTTCTTTTTAAGAGGAGCCAATGCAATGGCTAGTCTTTACTGGAAAGAAGATACTTTATAGAATTAAGTCAGTGCAGGGGTTTAGTGGCCCAGCTGGTGGAGTACCCTCTTGGAATGGGTTCCACAGGTGGGACACTGCTGCAAGTCACTTTTGTGCAGGCTGAACCAGATGGCAGACTGCAGCTCTCCTCAACAGATGCAGCCAACTCTTTGCTTGTCGGTGATGGAGGGGACTACATTAGGGTCTTCCTTGGTGTCTGAAGCTTCCCTTGGGGCTACCATATTGGAAGGGTCCAATTCGTTCTATGCAGCCATCACAATCACCTTCTCCAGCACAGGGGTCTAGTGGTCATCAGCAGAAAACCATCCCTGGATGATCTCAATCATACTATAGTAACCTGATCAGGACTGTGGGCCCCCAAGGCCTGATCAGCCAGCAAAACTAGCTGATCTAGCTCAGCAAAACAAAAACAAAAACAAAAACCATGATTGGCTTTGTTTTTAAAGGAAAACAGAGTGGATGCAGTCTGCGGACAACTAGCTCCCCTCTACACAGCAGGAAAGAATAGAAGATGCAAGCCTTCTGGCCCAGCCTCAGGGCAGCTGTGTCAAGTCCTGCTTTGAACCAGAACCAAAGTTTCTATGAATAGGGCTTTCATTTCCGTTTCAGGCCTCATGACTCACCTTGGTTCTCAGCACCCCTTGTGCTGAGACTGAAGTCCTACTAGACCCTCTCTTTTCTTCCAGACTAACTTAGTATGCAGGCCCCTTGACTGGGCCCCTGCTATTTGCTTTTAGCCTCTTTCTTTCCTTGTTCTCCCCCAAACTGCATGAAACCCATCTCCTGCCAGATGCCAAGTGCCCTAACTCTGTGCTCCCATTTGCTGATACATCTGTAACATCAAATGTGCATCTTCGAGGGCTTCTTTTTTTAAATGCACTTATAAAGTTCATTTGATTTTATTTTTTAACTTATGCTTCATTTTGCATTTTTTAATATACAGTTCTCAGTTCTATGAACTAAGAACAACTTCCTCAGAATTCTTTAATGATGTTCTTCATGCTGATCCTTACCTTAACTTCTGGCGAAGCTGAGCTCTCCTTAGAGTTTTTGTCTTTTCTAGAATTTCATATAAGTGGAATTATATGGTACATAACACTTAGCATAAGATATGTGAGGTGTATTCACGTTTTTGCATCAATGTTTTGCATAAGTGGTTTGCTCCTACTTATTGCTAAATACATCCCATTGTATGACTGTACCATTGGTCATTTATCTGTTCACCAGTTATATGACACTTGGGTTTCCAGTTTTTGGTGATTACAAATAAAGGCTGCTATGAATTCATGTATACATTTTTGTGGGAATACACGTGTTTATCTCTCTGGGGTAAAGACCCAGGAGTGGTTTTCTGGGCCATATAGAAAGTATATATTTAACAGTTACAGTAAACCGCTAAATTGTTTTCCAATGTGATGGCATCATTTTGGATTTCTGCCAATAATATACGAGTGTTCTAGCTGTTCCACATTCTCACCAAGTTTTTGGTACTGTCTGATATTTTGTTCTGTTTTTAGTCTAATAGATGTGGTTGTAGTATTTCTATGCCTCTTGTTATCCTTTCCTGTCTCTACTGTCCTATGAGTTTATTGGTAACTATACAGCCTTATCTCAGGTTCTGAACTTCCTATCTATTTAAGTGATTAAGTTAACAGATATTTATTGAAGGCCAACTAGGTGTCAGGGACTGTTTCTGGCGTTATGATTCTATGATGAACCTGACAGACTTAAATTCCCTGACTTTACAGAGCAAAATCCTATTCACAAATACAAGCATAATGAACTGAATATAAAGACATATAAATTAAAAATTGAAATTACTCTAGAATTTGCACCACCCAACATAATAGCCACTAGCAATATGTAGCTATTACAGGAAATGGGACCAGTGCTAGCTGAATAAGTATAAAATACTCACCAAATTCCAAAGAGGTAAAGTGGTAAAAAGAGTCTGAAATATCTCTCACTTATAATTTTTATACTGATTATATCTTTAAATGATAATAATTTTGATCTAAGTTAAATAATACTAAAATTAATTTTTCCTGTTTCTTTTGTTTTTTTAATAATTTAAATTATGTACTTCTGTGGTTCACATTATATTTCTATTGCCTAGCACCATTCTGGAGAGTTAGATGTAATACTAGGAACACAAACAGGTTAATATTACAGAGAGTGACTGAAGTAGGATTTAAGGAATACTTGAAATAAAGTGGTCAGGAAAAACTTTCTGAGGAAATGAGATTTGAAGTCCAACTTGGATGATGTGAAGTAAGCAGGCATATATCAGTTTGGGGGGAGTGTTGGAAGCAGAAGAAATGGTACAAGCAAGACCCAGAACGAGCAATTACTCTGGGTGTTTGAAGAATGGAGAGAAGCCAGTGTGGCTGGGAGGGAGTGGGGAGGTGAGAGTGGTCTGCAGAACTCAGATCCTCAGTCTCAGAATGTGGTGAGAAACATGGATTGACACTGACTTAGTACTCATACTCAGGAAACCACTGAAAAAACAAAGTCTCCTCTTTGAAGTCTCTACCTCTATTCTCTACCGTCTCCAAATATAAGTAGTGACTACCATTCACTGGGCTCCTACTATGTGCTGGGTATTGACTATTCAAAGCACTCAGTGGTCTTGCTTCACCTAGAACTCAGGGTTCTGTCCTGGGCTCCTTCTTCCACCAACAGAGATTGCCCTCCCTTCTTTGTCCTCTGGGATTCTACATTCCCAGGTCCTGTGTCATATAATATCCCCTTTCTCTCTCAACCAGGATCAGGCCATGAAAACCAGAAATTTTAGTCTGAATAAGGTTTTGCTGATATTTTTACCCTAATTGATATATAGGATGGGTACAATTTTGACATTATCTATGTATTTATTCTGGAACCTAAGTTTCCAAATATAAGATACACATATTTTTGTCTCACATCTTTGTAATAAGGATGCTTCTTCCAATCAATGTCCATCAAATGTTGGTTGTGAAATAGTTGTTTTGTCAGCACGTGAGCCCATTTGGTCACGGTGGTTCATTTGCCATGATTTCAAGTGAGTTATGTGTATTGGTGAAATGTTACTATACATATGTTGAGTTTAGTTATCACTGAAAATATCTTCAGAAAGACTGAACTACAATTTATCTTTGAAACAAAAAGCTACTGTGTTCACCAAAAAACATGAGAATACAACAATGGGGATAAATTTGATCTAAGTGAAAAAAAAAAAAGCTTAGACATTGGAGGAATAACCAAAATTCCGTATTTTTTTGTTTGCAAACCAACAACAAAGAACTTCCAAAAAGATATCCATGGGTAAATGAAGCTGTTGCTACATTTTAGCATGTGTCTACAAGCAACCCCAAGATTTCTAACAGGAAAAAACTGCAGTTGAAGGCAGAAGACATTGCATTGTTATTGCATTGGCAATACCAGAACACTCTTGATAGTACAGTGAGCAGTATCATGTAGAAAACCATGGACACCAAGTGACAATACTTTTTAGAAAAGTTACAATGTAAAGAAGTTAGAATACCTTCTCATTTTATTTTGCTTATAACATTTGTTACTAATCCACAAAAATAATATATAATAAAAAAAACCTTGCCTAAATCTAATGAAACTCTTTTATAAGTATAAAACTGTCAAAATCCATGTGATATAAAAATATATTTCATAGATTATTTCGCAGCATTTTATCCTTTTAGTGGTACAGAAAATAATGGGATATTTTTCAATCAGTGAAATATGTTAATATATTCCATGCCAAAATGTCAAATGGAACCATTTGATTCAGTGTGGATACATAAGTCCTATTTCCTGAACTCCCATGGCCAAGAGACTAATAATGCAGTTGGAGGAGCTGCAGAACAAAGAGAGGACTTCCCACAGGTATCCATTTGTCCCACACCATGATCCCAATGTCAAACATATAATTCAGTAATTTTCAATGTGCCAATAATGCCTGTAAACCCCAGAAACCATGAAAATGCAAGAATTGAGGTCACAATGAGTTGGGGCTACTGAAGGTATTGGTCAATAAAAGCTAACAAATGATAAATACTTTGAAATATCCAGGACAACCTGCATCACGAGGAACTATCCCACCCAAAATACCAGCAGTGTTCCCGCTGAGCTCTAATTTGTTGATAAAGCTTACTTTATAAGCTCAATCCTTCACCAATACAGAAATATTCCAGATGCTTGTCATGGGATTGACATAGCTGAGCTGTTCATTTAGGCTTACAGAGGAAATACTCGATGGTACCTGATCAAGTTAGGCTTCAGTGTCTTCCCACCCCATGCATGCCACTCAGAGGTATCCTAACATTTTGTCAATGAGACTGGTCTGTGTAATTTCTTCAAATACCTCAAATACTCCTAAGAGTTACAACCTCCAAAGGCAGAAGAGAATAGTCAAAGATGTGGTCACAATGAGTGTTATTTTTACATATTTCTAATCTCTTTTTTTTTTTCAATGGGCCTCTCTTTTATTTGGCGACAAGCAAGTGCAAGAAAGTTCATTTCTAATTTGTTCAGTTGTCTGTCTTTTGCACATCTGCATTCTGGCCAGAAGGGACTTTGAGGTTTTTCTGCAGCACATGAGCATCTGCGGGCTCTATCCTCTTATAGTAGTTCTTCTTTGTCTCAATAATCTCAAAGCCAAACTTTCGGTAGAAGTCAATTGCAGACTCACTGCTGATCTGGACATGCAGATAGATGTTGTCAAAAGTACCATCTTTTTCACAGATGTTTAAGACATGATTTAACATTTTCGTTCCTATTCCTAGCCTTCGGTACGGTGCCAGACATCCTAGTGTCATGATGTAAAGTCTCTTCTAATTCTGTGAATGATCCACCCTACAGCACACTGCACCTACTGCAATATCATTGAAATACGCAAGTTTTGCTAGCTCGCCAACCTCCAGCACATCTTTGTAGAACTTGTCATTGTAGCTGACTGGAAAGATGACCTGGTTTAATCTCTTCAACTGTTTAATATTGTGTGGTGTCACATCTCCCAGTTCGATCCGGCTACCTTTCATCTTCCCCGCCTGCTGAGGCCGTTGTTACCACCGATATCAACGCCGTTGTCGTCGCCGCCCTGAGCTCTCCGCGCCCTCAGTTCGGGCCACTCAACCCCCACAAGCCGACTCCCCGCGTAAGGCAGGGAGCTGAGCGGGTGACGGAGGCCCGCAAGAGTCGAACGCAGCCCCGCGTCTCCGAAGGGGGCGGGGGTGTCTTCCGCCGCCGCGCGGTGCTGCGCCTCTCCACACGTGCACACAGGGCAATCGACTCTTTTTTTTTTTTTTCAGATACAAAGTTCAACTTTATTATATGAAAATAGAGGTGCCCCCAGGGACAGAACAAAGGCCGTGTCCTCTCAGAGAAAGGGGCACGAAGCAACTCACGAAGGCGCTTTTGCGACCAGCGCCTCCGAGTAATGGCTGCCGGGGCACAGAGCCCCTTACCCGTCTGCGTGCTCCCAGGGCGCTCCCGCTCCCGCGCCGCGGACGCCAGCTGTGAGCCCGGAGAGGTCACGGCGCCGCGGGTGCCGGCAAAGGAGCCCCGGGGGCACCGGCCACAGTGCCCTGGAAGAAAGGTTTTATTTGAACATTATGGTCAGCATGCCTAAATTCTACGGTGCCTACAATGGTGGCCCACTGAGCAAGAAGATGCTTCACAAAGAGCTATATGTGTTTCGTGAGAGTCATATACTCAGACCTCTGATTTTGTTGGCATGTTAAAAATAATTTGGTCTCACACAGAGAACTCCCCTCAGATGTAACTTAATCGATCTTCTGCACAACATATCATAGTGAAACTGGCAAAATATAAGGATAAAGAGAGAATTCTGCAAGCAGCTAGGGATAAATGTGCCTCAACCTACAAAGGTAGACACATAAGCATAGAAGCAGACCTATCTACTGAAACTTGGCAGGCCAGAAAGGAATGGCAGGAAATCTTCAATGTGATGAACAGGAAAAATAGGGAGCCAAGAATCCTTTATTCAACAAGTCATCATTCAGGATCGAAGGAGAGATAAAGGTTTCCCAAACAAACAAACAAAAACTGAAGGAATTCATCACCACTAGACTAGCCCTACAAGAGACCCTGAGGGGAACTCTATGAGAAAAATGTTGCAAGGAACACAAAGTACCAGAGACACAACTACAAGCATGAATCCTACAGAGAACATGATGATTTTAAACCTATATTTTTCAATAATAACACTGAACGTAAATGGACTAAATGCTTGAATCAAAAGACATAGGGTACCCGAATGGATAAAAAACAAGATCCATCTATTTGCTGTCTGCAAGAGACTCATTTTAGACCTGAGGACACCTTCAGATTGAAAGTGAGGGAATGGAGAAATATCTATCATGCAACTGGAAGTCAAAAAAAAAGCTAAAGTAGCCATACTTATATCGGACAAACTGGACTTTAAAGTAAAGGCAGTAACAAGAGATGAAGAAGGGCATCATATAATAATTACAGGGTCTATCCATCAGAAAGAGCTAACAATTATAAAAGTCTACACACCGAATTTGGAAGCACCCAAATACATATAACAGTTAATCGCAAACAGAAACAATCTTATTGATAAGAATGTGCTAATTTCAGGGGATTTTAATACTCCACTTACAGCAATGAATAGATCAACTAGACAGAATATTACTAAAGAAACAATGGACCTGAACGACACACTGGACCAGATGAATCTGACAGATATAATTAGAGCTCTACATCCTGAGGCTATGGAATTCACTTTCCTCTCAGTGTACATTCTTCAAGACAGATCTGTTACTTGTTCACAAGGCAGCCCTCAATGAATATAAAAGAATTGAGATCATACCTTGCATACTTTCAGATCACAATGCTATGAAACTTGAAATCAATCATAGAAAAAAAGTCTTAAAACCTCCAAAAGTATGAAGGCTAAAGAACATTCTACTAAAGAATGAATGGGCCAACCAGGCAATTAAAGACAAAATTTTAAAAATATATGGAAACAAATGAAAATGAAAATACAACAATCCAACTCTTTGGGATGCAGCAAAGGCAGTCCTAAGAAGAAAATACATTGTAATCCAGGCCCATCTCAAGAAACTAGGAAAAGCACAAATACAAAATCTAACAGTGCACCGAAAGAAACTAGAAGCAGAGCAGCAAGAACACCCCAAATCCAGCAGAAGGAGAGAAGTAAAGATCAGGGCAGAAATAAACAATATAGAATCAGAACAGCAACAACAACAACAACAACGGTTAAACAGATCAATGAAACCAAGGGTTTGTTTTTTGAAAAAACAAACAAAATTGATAGACCTCTAGCCAGGCTTCTCAAAAAAAAAAAAAAAAAAAAAGAGCGAGCACCCAAATAGACAAAATTGCAAATGAAAATGGATTTAATACAACCAATCCCTCAGAAATACACACAATTATCAGGGAATGCTATGAAAAATTATATGCCAACAAACTGGACAACCTAAAAGAAATGGAAAAATTCCTAAACACACATGCACTACCAAAACTTAAACAGGAAGAAATAGAAAATCTGAACAGACCCAAAACTAGTGAAGAAATTGAATCAGTTATCAAAAATCTCCTAACAAATAAGAGTCCTGGGCCAGAAGGCTTCCCTGGGGAATTCTACCAGGCATTTAAATCAGAGTTAATACCCATTCTTTTCAAGCTATTCCAAAAAATAGGAAGGGAAGGAAATTTTCCAGACTCATTCTATAAAGCCAGCTTTGCTTTGATTCCCAAACCATACAGAGAACCATAAAAAAAAAGAGAGAGAGAGAGAGAGAGAGAGGACTATAGGCCAATATTCCTAATGAATATGGATGTAAAAATCCTCAACAAGATACTAGCAAATTGAATTTATCAGGATATAAAAAGAATTACCCACCATGATCAAGTGGGATTCTGTCCTGGGTTACAGGACTGGTTCAACATTCACAAATCAATCAACGTGATACATGGCATTTACAAAAAGAAAGCTAAGAATCATATGATTCTGTCAATGATGCAGAAGAAGCATTTGACAAAATACAGCATCCTTTGTAAATAAAAACCCTTGAGAAGGTCAGAATAGAAGAAACTTACTTAAACATCATAAAAGCCATTAACAAAAAGCCCACAGCTAATAACATCCTCAATGGGGAAAAACTGAAAGCTTTCCCCCTGAGATCAGGAACATGACAAGGATGTCTACTCTCACCACTGTTATTTAACATAGTGCTGGAAGTCCTGGCAGCAACAATCAGACAACAAAAGGAAATAAAAGGCATCAGAATTGGCAAAGATGAAGTCAAATTTTGACTTTTTGCAGATGACATGATACTCTACATGGAAAACCTGAAAGATTCCACCAGAAGCCTACTAGAACTGATCACTGAACTCAAGCAAAGTCTCAGGGTACAAAATCAATTTACAGAAATTGGTTTCATTTCTATACACCAAAGCAAAGCAACAGAAATAGAAATCAAGAAACTGATCCCATTCACAACTGCACACACACACAAAAAAAACATAAAATACCTAGGAATAAACTAACCAAAGATGTAAAAGACCTCTATGATAAAAACTATAGAAATCTTATGAAGGAAATTGAAGAAGACACAAAGAAATGGAAAAGCATTCCATGTTCATGGATCAGAAGAATAAGTATTATTAAAATGTTAATACTACCCAAAGTAATATACACATTCAGTGCAATCCCAATCAAAATTGCACCAGCATTCTTCTCAAAGCCAGGAAAAAAAAAAACAGTCATAAAATTTGTATGGAACTACAAAAGACTCTGAATAGCCAAAGTAATATTGAAAAAGAAAACCAAAATGGGAGGCATCACAATCCCAGACTTTACGCTTTACTACAAAGCTGTCATCATCAAGACAGTATGGTATTGGCACAAAAACAGACACATAGACCAATGGAATAGAATAGAGAACTCAGAATTGAACCCATAAATATATGGCCAACTAATATTTGACAAAGAAGAAAAAAGTATCCAGTGGAGAAAAGACAGCCTCTTTAACAGATGATGCTGGGAGAACTGGACAGCAACATGCGGAAGAATAACACTAGACCACTTTCTTACACCATACATAAAAATACTCTCAGCATGGATAAAGGATCTCAATGTGAGACAGGAAACCATCAAAAGCCTAGAGGAGAAAGGAGGCAACAGCCTCTTCTACCTCAGCCACAGCAACATTTTACTTAACACAACTCCAAAGGCAAGGGAATCAAAAGCAAAAATGAACTATTGGAACCTCATCAAGATAAAAAGCTTCTGCATGGCAAAGGAAACAGTCAAGAAAACTAATAGGCAACTGACGGAATGTGAAAAGATAGTGGCAAATGACATATCAGATAAGGGCTAGTATCCAAAAGCTATAAGGAACTCACCAAACTCCACACTCGAAAAACAGATAATCCAGTGAAGAAATGGGCAGAAGACATGGACAGACACTTCTCCAAAGAGGACATCCAGATGATCAATAGACACATAAAACGATGCTCAACATCACTCATCTTCAAGGAAATACAAATCAAAATCACAATGAGATACCATTTCACACTGGTCAGAGTGGCTAACATGAACACATCAGGAGACTATAGATGCTGGCGAGGATGTGGAGAAACAGGCTCCCTCCTACACTGTTGGTGGGAATGCAAAGTAGTGCAGCTGCTCTGGAAAACTGTGTGGAGGTTCCTCAAAAAACTATCCATAGAACTCCCCTATGACCCAGCAATAGCACTGCTAGGAATTTACGCACAGGATACTGGAGTGCTGATGCATAGGGGCACGTTTACCCCATTGTTCATAGTAGCACTTTCAACAATAGCCAAATCATGGAAATACCTAAATGTCCATCAACTGATGAATGGATCAAGAATATATGGTTTATATGTACAACAGAATACTACATGGCAATGAGATAGAATGCCATTCATAGCAACATGGATGGAACTCAAGGGTATTATAAGTGAAATAAGTCAGGCAGAGTAGGACAGATACTATATGTTTTCACTCATATGTGGAACAGGAGAAACATAACAGATGATCATATGGGAGGGGAAGGGAAAAAATAGTTGGGGAGAGGGAGGGAAGCAAACCATAAGATACTCTTAAATACTGAGAACTGAGGGTTGGTGGGGATGGGTGAGAGGGGAAAATGGGTAATGGGCATGGAGGATGGGATTTTTTGGGATGAGCACTGGGTGTTAGATGGAAACCAACTTGACAATAAACAATAATAAAATAAATTAAAAAAGTAAAAATAAAATAAAATAATTTGGTCTCTCAAGAATGAACTCACATAAATTATGCTCACGGAGGCTTGTTTTATCTAAATGTCACATTGTTCTGGTCATCAGAGAACTACGTTCTCTTCATGGAGGCAACCTAAGCATAAAGTCTCCTTATCAGATTGACTTGACATTCCTTCAGATCAATGTCATTTCATAGGTAATCCATCTGTCAAGAATGTATTTATATTTTGCCTTTTGAAAATCCCATCTAATCCTTCAAGGCAAAATTCAAATGCCTCTCTTGAGGCTTATTACTTGATTTGCTCACCCTGAACACCTAGTATATGCGATTATCCCCTCGTTTGTCATTTTAGTACAGACTAGGATGCATCTAGTCATTTAAGACGTCTCGTTTCCTCTACTAAATTTTAAGATCCTTGAGCAAAACAGCCATAATCATAAATGCAAAGAACCTAGGGTAACAGGTATTCAAAAACATGTCCCAAATACTAAGGATCCTGGCTCTACAGATGAAATATACTTGGGGAGAAATAACAGCAAGTTTGAGTCAAATTAAGCAGGGTATTAAATAAGGGTGCTAAAAGTGAATTCTGACCTGGACTTCAATCATAACTCTAGATCAATATATTCTGAGTCAGGAGTGAGTTTAGTACACAGGGACATTTGGAAATGTGTGAAGACATCTCTGATTGTTAAAAATGGGAGTGGAGTCAATAGAAGGATCCTACTGACATCTGATGGTAGAGGCCGGGGATGCTCTAAATACCCCACAATGAAGAGGACAGCCCCTCCCCCACCTCCAACAACAAAGAACTATATCCAGCACAAAACATCAGGAGTGCCGAGACTGAAAAATCCCATTCTAAATCTATTAAATCAGTTACTTTTTCCCTTTTCCCATGCCCTTGCTAAGCTTTGGGACTTATGCAGTTCACTGAAAGCATGTCCTTTTTAGATAATCTCAGAGTTCCTGGAAAGCCATCATCACATTTATCATCATCATCATCATCAATATCATCATCATCATCAATATCATCAATAGCAATACATTGAATCGCAGCAAAAAGATTAAATTTTGAGGCAGTTTGAGGGATTTAGGAGAAACCAAAACAGGGTCTTCACCCCTGAGGTCTAAGGATGAGAACCATGTGTCTGCTAATACTGTAACTATTAATTACTAGGTTAGGGAGAAATTTCCAGGGCAACTGTCATTATTTCTATCATTTCAAATCTTTCCATCACAAGTAGATCTTACTCTATGCCTTCAAAGATGAAATTGGAGATAAACTATGTTAGAGAATCAAAACTTTTTCCTTATAGGCAAATATATTTGGAGAACCAAATTCTCTGCCTTGCCTGTTTCATAATTCATGTATCTTTTGCTTGGGATAATGCTATAGCCTTTTTATGCATCTCCCTGCCATGCATTCTTTTTTTCCATTCCATTCTCCACATTGAAGTCGGGATAATATTTCTGCAATACAAATCTGATTAATATCATTCTCTTGTTCAAAAATCAGTCATTAGGCCTCCATTGTCCTCATATAAAACGCACGCTCCCTAACATGGAATGTTAGAATGCCCTTCTGGCCAAGCTGCTGCATAATTGTTCTCTCGGCTTAAGAACATACCCCATCACTACCACTATGCCTCTTGGAAGCCTACACTTTACCATTAATGAATCTCTTTGAGTTTATCAAATGACTTTCTTCTCTTCTTCCCTTGGGTTTTCCCAAATTATCAGTGTAATCTTAATCTCCCTTTTCTCCTTGCCTCTTTCATTTTGCTCCATAATACTTATCATTCAGATATTGGCATTAACATTTCTTCTTTTAAAAAGTTTCCCATAACTTCCAAAGTGATATCATCTGCTTAATTATGACCCCTGTTCTAATTTTACTGCATTCTTTATCACATTCTGTTGGGAATGGCTGGTTATTCGTACAGGTGTCTCTTAGGCGGGAGGTCTTTATGATGATAGGAACCAACAATCAGCATTTTATTATTCACTATTTTGTGTCCAGTGTCTAACTAAAGTTTAGGGTTATTCACATCCTGTTAAATTAAGTCATATACAAGAAATACATAAAATTGAATGTTAAGTGAGACTTTTCTTATTTACCTCAACTTGGCCACTGGTAGCTGAAGTTGAAAAAAGAGTAAATTATGGGGCTCGAACCCACAGACTGGGAGATCATGACCTGAGCTGAAGTCAGATGCCCAATTGACTGAGCTACTGAGGTGCCCCAGTAGTCCAGCTCTTGAAATCGGCTCAGGTCACCATCTCCGTTCGTGACATAGAGGCTCACGTTGGGATGTGTGCTGACACTGCAGAGCCTGCTTGAGATTCTCTCTTTCTGTCTCTCTCTCTGTCCCTCTCCTGCTCATGCTCATTCTCTTTCTTTCTCTCTCTCAAAATAAATAAACATAAAAATATTTAAAAATAAAAAGTAAACTTTAAATATAAAAGAACAGGTATATTAAAATTAAAATGAGGGAGAATATATACCATGCTAACAATAATAAGAAAGGTGAATTAACTCTGTGATAAAGTACATGTCATGACAAGAGACATCACCCGAAATAAAGGAGAACATTTCCTGATGCTCTTCAATTCATCAACAACATATTAAAATCCTAAGTGTGTATATAACTAATAATTCAGATTAAAATGGAAGCAAAACAGACTAAAATGGCATTATTTAGAAATTCACAACCTCAGTTAGAGATTTTAGCCCTCCTACCTTAATAATTGATAGGACAGACATATAGATATATTCAGACACAATACAGAACTGTGAGTCACATTATTAAACAACATGATTTAACTGACTGATATTCATATGACAGATGCCCAATACCAAGAAAGATATTGCTGAACCATAAAACAAGCCTCAACTAACTGAAAAGTTTTGAAAAAGTGCAGAACATGTTCTCCAACCACAATAGGATTACATTAAAATCTTGAACATTTGGAAATTCAGTAACTCTTCTAAATAATCCATAGCCAAAGTAGAGAACACAAGGGAAATTAGAAAATATTTTAACTGACTTATTTAAATCAAAAATTTTTTGACATCAGTAAAATAAAAAAATTTACAAACAATAAAGAAAAAAAATTAACCCAAAATCTAGTTCTTTGCAATGAGCAATAAAATTGATAAAGTTCTAATTACAATACTCCAGGGGTCCTTGGGTGGCTCAGTTGGTTCAGCGTCCAACTTCAGCTCAGGTCATGATTGGTTCACAAGTTCAAGCTCAGTGTTGGGCTCTGTGTGGACAGTTCAGAGCCTGGAGCCTGCTTCAGATTCTGGGTGTCCATCGCTCGCTGCCCCTCCCCCACACTCTCACTCTCTCTCTCTCTCTCTCTCTCTCTCTCTCTCTCTCTCTCTCTCAAAAATGAATGAACATAAAAGAAAAGAATGTTTAATTATAATACTCCAGAAAGCAAGTAGACCCAAATTATCAACAGCAATAAAGGAGGGACATTATGGTACATCTTACAGATTTTAAAGAACTGTAAGGAATTATTTTGAAAAGTGTGATGACAATAACTGACAATTTGGATGAAATGAACATAATCTTTAAGCAATTCTACTAAAACTATACAAGAAAAAAATTAAAAATCTAAATAGCCTAATTTTGGTTAAAGAAATTTAGTCTATAATTTAATCTTCACACAATAGGAGCTCTGAACTCAAATGGCCTTACTTGTAAATTCTTCAAATGTTTATGAAGAACACACTACTCATCTTACACAAACTCTTTCAGAAGATTTGGGAAGAACAAATACTGTCCAACTCATTTTACGGGACTGACATTATTCTGAATCTAAAAGGAGATAATAATTATTTCAAGAAAGAAAACTATGGACCATTATCTCTCATGAACACAGAAGTAAAAATCCTCAAAAAATTAGCAAGTAAAATCCAAAAATATGCAAAAAAAAGTTAGTACAACCTCAAGTGAAGTTTATTTCAGGAGCAATTTAACATACCAAAGAAGTTCAGTGCAAGTCACTTTATTATAATAAAGTCTCCTAACTAGCTCAGCCATTACTGAGGCACCATTTCAACTCACCTTCTTCTCTAGCATTTATACACTCACACACATACACACACACGCACACACACACCCCAATCTGTGTTCAGAGATTAGTGAGAATAAAGGAGGAAAGACTCATCGGAGTCATAGTTATCGATCTGTGATGAGGCTGTGCTGTGGGTTTTCTTTCACGTCCCAAAGCCAAGTGAGAATTCCACGAGATTCAATAAGGGACATTTCACAGAATAACAATAAGGGCCTTTTCTGATGAGACTGTAAATATAATGACCAACATAAATAATGCAAAAAGAACACTGTTTTCTGTAATATCTGTCTTCCATGAGGCCCTTCATTTGGTTAACACCTGTGATGGGCATGAAGAGAAAAAGCAACTAAGACAGGACTAAACTAGCAAAGGTTGGACCACTTGAAGTGTGAAGGGTGAGAAGAAGGCAATGACTTTAGGAAAATGAAGATGAGGACAAAAATCTGAAGCTGTGTGGGGAAAGGGCAAAACAAAAAAAGCTGTGGTAATGGCTCAAAGATCATATTTTAGAGGAAAGACATGACAGATAAGCTCATTCAGAAATTTGTTTCTGTTCCTTCTATAACAAGTGTCCATAAAATTTGCATTGCTCACTAATTCAGGGAGATTTATACACAAAAGCATGTACAGTTGACCCTTGATCAAGATGAATTTGAACTGCATGGGTCCACTAATATGTGGATTTTAAAAATAAATACAGTAAAATACTAAAAAAGTATCTTATGATTTTTTAAAATCTTTTAAAAATTTTTCTTTAATGTTTATTTATTTTTGAGAGAGGCAGAGTGTGAGCTGCAGAGGGGCAGAGAGAGAGGGAGACACAGAATCCTAAGCAGGCTCCAAGCTGTTAGCTCAGAGCCCAAAGCGGGGCTGGAACTCACGAACCATGAGATCATGACCCGAGCTGAAGTCGATTGCTCAACTGACTAAGCCATCCAGGTGCCTCACAATTTTCTTAGTAACACTTTCTTTCCTCTACCTTACTTTATTCTTTTTCTTTGCATATGTGACAGTATTCATTTTAAAAATTTAATTTAATTATTATTTTTTAATGTTTATATATTTTTTAATTGTTTTATTTTTTTTAATTTATATTTGAGAGACAGAGAGAGCATGAGAAGGGGAGGGTCATAGAGAGAGGAAGGTACAGAATCTGAAGCAGGCTCTAGGCTCTGAGCTAGCTGTCAACTCAGAACCCAACACAGGCCTCGAACCCACAAACTGTGAGATCATGACCTGAGCCAAAGTCAGATGCTAAACTGACTGAGCCACCCAGGTGCCCCTATATATTTTCGAAAGAGACAGAGACAGAATGCAATCAGGGAAGAGGCAGAGAGAAAGGGAGACAGAGAAGAGGAAGCAGGCTCCAGACTCCACACTGTCAGCATAAGAGCCTGATGCGGGGCTCAAACTCCTGATACACAAAATCATGACCTGAGCTGAAGACAGATGCTTAACAGACTGAGCCATCGAGGTACCCCTCTAGCTTACATTATTCTAAGAATAGAGTACATATTACATATATCATACAGTATATATTACATATCTCATACACAATATGTGTTAAGTAATTGTTTATGTTACAGGTAAGGCTTCTGGTCAACAACAGGCTATTAGTAGTTAAATTTTGAGGAGTTATACATGGATGTTTGACTATGTGAGGGTCAGCACCCAACCCTTGTGTTACTTAAGGATAAACTGTGTACCTTTCCTTTTTCTCAACAATTCTACAAGTTTAGGACAAAGTCATATTATTTTGTCCCCCAATTGTGACCTTCAATAAATATTCATTAAATGAAGAACAGCCTAACAAAGACACCAGCCCTTCCTCCAATCCTGGTCATAACTGGATAGTAATAGTTTAAGGCTCAGTGCAAATGTTTCTCTTCATTAATACTATGGAAAACAGCTGCATCTTCCCTAAATACTTTCTATAATATCACTTATTTAATCATTTTCACATAATCACTACCTAAAGTTATCTTGTTCGTCTATTTAGTTCTTTGTCCACTGCGTCACTCCCCATTGCCAAGTAAACGTTATGACCATGGGGATTTGTATGCTTTCTCACTGCCGTGTGCCTAGCCTTTACAACAGTGCCTGGTACATTATAGACAAACATCAAATAGTTGTTGAAGAAGGAAACAATAAGTGAATAGATTCAGTGGATGTTTTGAAAACATTATGGTTTCTATTCAGAGAAGTTCTTAACATGCAAATTAAGACTTACAGAGGTGGTATCTCTAGGAGGAGGTATGTGAATCAACAAATCAGTATTCCCTCTGGAATTCTAATCAAATATTTCAATTTTAGACCTAAGCATTTAATTTGCATATCAGTTATGAAAAACAGTATTAATAATTCCAAAGGTAATTATTCAATTTCTGTTGCAATGAAACAGTGTATTTTAAAAATTAAAAAATGAGACACAAAATTATATCTTGATTTGAAAGACAGAATCTCAGCTACTTTGGGTCTCTGTTAGTAAGGATGCAGGCTCCAGACTCCACGATGTCAGCATAGAGCCTGATGTGGGGCTCAAACTCCTGATCCACGAAATCATGACCTGATTTCACTGGTTTCACATCTTGCTAACAAAGAAGCTAAGCAGGGAAGACTCCAGCTTATCTACTCCTAAACTGAAGTCAAGGTGTTTTGGCTTGGGCCCAGAAACTTTTTCAAGATCCTACTTATAAAGGATGAGTTCAACTCAAAGTCACAGACAATTCTATTTGGCCTCCAGCCATGGTCTCCACCTAAAATAAACACTGAGATTCAGAACCACCTGTAAAAAGCCCTTCAGAAATTCCCTTTGCCTTGCCACGTCTCATTCCATGCTTATCTGCACCTTAACCACCAATGCATCTATTTTAACTGAATGGTTCTTAAACCGATAAAGTAGAATACCAGCTTATAATAAGAAGGTCCTTGACCATGGACACTTCTGTTAGCAGAGAATCAGAAACTAAGTGAGCTAATCAATATTATAGTCTCAAGTGTGTGAGAACTGGATGATACAGTGCTGCTAACTGGCATCATTCTAAGTGCTAAGTAACAGGAAGAATGTATACGTCTGTCATCAATTATGAATAGGCATTCATACTGTGCAGGGTACTATTGAAAGCCACAGTAACTTTATTTTTATACAACTGTAAATCATGATTTTATTTTTAAAAAGGGATTCTGCTTTTTGACTAGCTTTAGAAAGAACATGACACAATGTGAAAATGGACATTTAATAAATACTTCTTTCTGCACTGCACACAGGGAACAGGTAATAAATGCTGTTGTCTGACTTCATAATGGTGATGCCTTGCACAGTGGAGAGAAAATTAATGAATGTTCTTTGACTGATGAAGACACAAGCAGTACAAACATGGGTGTTTCTTTGTCAGTTTTTCCCCAAATACTTCCGAACAAAAGCAAAATGTGCTCCAGCCACAGGAACCTAAGATTTGAGATACTAGAATCTTTCTTGTTCTTATGTGTTTCATTTTAATAGTAGATATTTACATATGATTTGTTATACACAAGAGATTGTTGTTCTAAGTGCTATATACATATTAAGTTGCTTAATCCTCAAAGTCACCCTGGTGATGATGAAGATGATGATGATGGTGATGATGATGATGATGATGATGATAATAATAATAATAATAATAATAATAGGAACACCTGGGTGGTTCAGTAGGTTAAGCCTCCTACTTCAGCTCAGGTCATGTTCTCATAGTCCATGAGTTTGAGCCCCACAGCCAGGCTCTGGGCTAACAGCTCAGAATCTGGACCCTCCTTTCGATTCTGTCTCTGTCTCTCTCTGCCCCTCCCCTGCTCACACTCTGTCTCTACCTCTCTCAAAAATAAGCATAAAAATTTTTAAAAATAATAATGCACTATTATGTTCCCTGCTTTTATAGATGAGAAACAGAAAGCACAGAGACGTATCGGTGTGAAAACAGTAGTTTTCACTTTGGGCCTATTACATATAGTACTGCCATGAACATTCATTTACAAATAAATGCACATATGTTGAAGGAACATATTTTCTGTATTTTAGATGTGAAATTGCTGGGTTACAGGACATACCCATGGCCATTTTTAATATATATTGCTAGAAGATTTCCTCCCCAGTGATACTGTCTGAGAATTTTAGTCATTTCACATTCTTACCAACACTTGATATTGTCTGTATTTTTCATTTTAAACATTTAAACATTCATTTAAACATTCACATGAGTGAAATCTCATGTGGTTTTAATTTTAATTTCTCTGATGAGTAATGAAGTGCGGATACATTTATTGGTCATTTGAATAGTCTTTTAAGTGTCAGTTAAGTATTTTGCCCAATTCTGTCAATTCTCTCAAAACTGATCTATATGTTCCACACAATCCCACTTCACATCTTAGCAAGTATATAAATTAGCAAGGAAACTAGAAATCACACGGAAATGCAAGTATTCAAGCACAGTCCAGGACATTTTACATTACCAGATGTAATTATAAAGTTAGAGTAATTAGCCCTTTGTGGAACAGGCTACTGGGTAGACAGACCAATGGAGAAGAATAGGGAATGTGTATTTATGACGAAAGTAACAGTGAAGATTTCAATAAATAGTTCGGGTTCAGGATGGAGGAGATGAGGGAACAGGGGGAAAAGGCAATTTTTTAATTAAAAATCTTTATCAGTAATATAAACTGATTACAATGAGATCTCTTTTTTTAAAATAAATAATGTGAATAAACTTTGCAAACAAGAAAGCACTGGTTAGGTAATACTTATTATTATTCAAAAGAGGAGGAGACCACTGCAATAAAATTTAGCATCAGACAGAGACCTATTAGGTTTTCTCTACTGTTTTCCTGTCCTTTTGTCCTTTAAAACTATATTTTCAAAAAAAAATTCTAGTACAGAAGATATGAATTGGCTTCCTAAAGCAAATCTCAATAGAAAAGGCATACCACTCTTGTTATTCTACCTGACGTAGGCTCATCAAGAGAGCTGAATTGCAATAGTTCTTTGGCAAGGTTCAGAATAGCTCTCTGCCTATAGGAGACCAAATATATTCTACAAAACCGTTCTTGATTTCCCAAATAAAGGACATTTGGGATATCAGAAATTTCCTTATTTTCTTGTTGATACTAACTTGAAATGATGGAACTCTTTCAAAATCAGACTAGTTACTTTTTAATAGTTCATTACTCATTAGGTCACCCATATAATTCAGGCCAATCTGATTCAAAACCAGCACTGAAAACATTTGCAAATTGTATTTAACAGGTTCATGGTTCTCTAATGACCCAACCAGGGCCAAGTTAGCTAAAATAACTGACTACATATTCCAATGATTGGAACCAATGTATTCTCTCACTTTCCATTCTTGTTTCTTTGAAGGTAATCTGTTTTTAAGTAAGAATTCTTACAACTCACATAGGAGTTTACAAAATAAAAGGGTTCATGAATGAGAAACACCTACAACTGAAAGAAGTTTTTTTCTTTCATTGGTGAAAACATGCAGGTCATGTGACTCACAAACCTTGCATCAACTCTGACAATAGTGTTTCTCTCAATTAAGTGACTACTAATCCACTGAGTGATGCTTCATGCTTCGTTCCTTTCAATCTTTTTTTAAAAATGAATTTTAATTCACATCAATTTTGCAATAAAATAGTTTCGCAGATGTATGTGTGGGAAATGATATAAAGAGAGATGACACTAAAGTGGGAAGGGATATTCATGGCAGAGGCTGGGGAAAAAACCCAGACTATATTCCTAAGGTGCAGAGAGGCAAATTCTTAGGATACTTTTTATTTACCACTCTGGATTGGATAACATTTCATCTATTTTGTGATTTTTTTTTAATGCCAAGAAATACTAACTTGGATAACTTTGTCATCTTTATAAGAAGATAACTTTCTGAAATACATACAAATATTGTTAAGTTACTGAATAAAAGACATTTTATTATGTATTTATGGCAACGACCCTACTTACCTATGTGACTGCTAAATCTGTGTTCCCTATAAATATGTATTAGGTAATTTGAACCATAGCTTTTTAAAAATTATTATTATATCAAGAAGGCTATTTATGTATGTATGTATGTATCTATGAATATCTATGTCCTTTGACCCTTTGCATCATTTCTCCTTTCTCTTGGCTGCTGTAAATAATGCTGCAATGAATATGGGAGAGCAGATATCTTTTCAAGTTAGTATTTTTGTTTTCTTTAAATAAATACCCACAAGTCAAAAGGCTGGATCACATGAGAGTTCTATTTTTAACTTTTTGAGGAACTGTTTTCCACAGCTGCACCAATTTACATTCCCAAAAGCAATGCACAATGGTTGCCTTTTCTTTACATCCTCCTCAGCATTTGCTACTCTTGTCTTTTTGATAAAAGCAATGTTAACAGGTGTGAGGTGATATCTCACTGTGGTTAAATTTACATTTCTCTGATGATCAGTGCTGTTAAAAATCTTTTCATATACACGTTGGCCATCTGTATGTCTTCTTTGGAAAAGTGTCTATTTAGATTCTCTGCTCATTTTTTAATCAGGTCATTTGCTTTTTTTGCCATTGAGTTGTGTGAGCTCTTTCTATATTTTGGACATTAGCCCCTTATCAGGTATCTGATTTGCAAGTATTTTCTCCCATCCAATAGGAAGTCTTTTCATTGTATTGATGTTTTCTTTTCGCTGTGCAGAAGCTTGTTGGTATATGTAATGCCACTTATTTATTATTGCTTTTGTTGTTTCTGCTTTTCATGTCAGATTTTTAAAAAAATCACCTGTAAGACCTATGACAAAGAGCTCACCACTTATGTTTTCTTTCAGGATTTTTATGGTTTCAGGTCTTATATTCAAGTCTTTAATCCATTTTGGGTTAATTTTTATGTGCGGTGTAAGACAGTGGTTGAATATTTTAAAGATTATTGGGGGGCATCTGGGTGGCTCAGTTGGTTATGCATCCAACTTCAGCTAAGGTCATGATCTCATGGTTTGTGGGTTTGAGCCCCATGACGAGCTCTGTGCTAACAGATAACTCAGAGCCTGGAGCCTGTCTTCGGATCCTGTGTCTCCCTCTTTCTCTCTGACCCTCCTCTGCTCATGCTGTCTCTCTCTCTCAAAAATAAATAAAACATTAAAAAAAAGATATTTTTCTTTAGAGCTAACTAAGATATCTCTGGGTTTCTAGTGTACAGCCAGGTACATGTGGAACATGCTAGGAATGTGCAATAGGATAGTGAGAATATTTTTGTTCAAATCCTGGATCTAATATTTACTTTATTGTAAATTTTAATAATCTGAACAATTAAAAGTTGGAATAAAAATGGAAAATAAATATAAACCCAAAGTGTAGTTCTTTTGTGTGATTATAAAGTGATCTAAGTGTCTGGCACCCTGTATGGCATAGTAAGCAGGATAGCAATTTGATAATGATGATGGTGCTGATGGTGATAGTGATGAAGATGATGCTATATTAAGCCAAGTCAATCTGTTTTGTATGGGGTACTTTGCTAGAGGCTAACAAATATAAGAGTATATAAAATAGACATTGTTCCAGCCCTGATAGAATTTACTGTTAACTTGAGCGAAGCTTCATAAGGTTAGGCAGTGAAAGCTAGTGATTTCTGGGTTGGACATTAATAGAAAAAGAACATTTGAAGAAAAGATTTTGAAGATGAAAACAGGAATGCCTTCCAATATATATATATATTTTTTTTTTTTGGTCACATTTTCTGCTTGGTTAGTACAAATATTTGTGGGCCTTGGAGGAAATGTAAACTAATCTTAAGGAGTATTGTCTCTTTAGAAATTTAATACATTAGGTATGCATTTATCCAATTAATTTCAGAGTAAAATATATTTAATAAATACTAAATATAATTTAGGGAAATCAATTCATTTACAAAGCTTAATAGTTATTTGTATATTGAGACAGAAATTAGAGAAGTAAAACTTAATGCTAATTTCAGGGGATGTAAGCCATTATATGGTTATACCACACTTTTCTATCTATTTTGAATTAAAATTAGTTATATCAATGAATTTTTTATACTATAAAGGCACAATGATCATAAATGTTTTCTTAAGACTAGATTATTCCAACACTTTTTACTACATGAAATCTCTGATTACTACATTGTCTTGGGTACTTTTTATGTTTTGTTTATAAAGTTCACAAAATAATGTAAATAAAGAAGAAAAACAGAGTGAAAAGCTTGAAGAGTTCACAGAGGAGCTATGATTCTTCATTTATTAAATCTATATTCCATATCTTACAAAATAATTTATGAGAATTTCTTTGTATGGAAGAAAAATTTTATGCTGTTTAGATCTATTAAGAGAAAGAATGGTTTCTCAGAATTTGAAGCTATAAGAATAATGCAAAAGAGATCTATCATTCTTCCATCTTCTATCATGTGTAAAGTCAATTTTTAAAATGGCAAGATATTCAGCCTAAAGCCATTAAAGATATTTCCAAAGTCTTACACTAGCCTTGGATATATTGTCTATTATCTCGTGACTTTACAAAAAAAGGGTGTAAGGGGAGATTTATGTTTTTACTAGATCAGGTAGTTGAATAACTGTCTTCATTGGTGACTCAAGTATAATCTGGCTTGAATAGACAGGGGAACTAAATCAGCTGTTGGGATGTCTTTCAGTAATAAAGTTCTATGACAACTTCCGATGCTTAGAAAATATGCACATTCTTAATGCAATAAGCAGCATTTAATACATGAAAGGAGTTTTAGAAACTATCTAGTTCAGGGGTCAACAAACTATTGCCCACAGCCCGGTTTTGTAAATAAAGTTTCACTATAACACTTGCTCATTCACTTAAATGTAGTCTATGGCTGCTTTCACACTTCAATGGCCCAGTTGAGTAGTTGGAACTGAGGTTGTAGGGCCCACAGAGCACAAGTAAACTGTCTAGCCCTTACAGAAAGAGCTGCTGACCCATGATCTAGCTAACCACCCCACTTCATAAGGAGGTAGTTGAACCTCTCAAAAAAAAAAAAAAGTCCCTTGTCCATGGTCACTAGGTAGTAAAAATGACTTATAGGCAGGTCTTCTATTTCCAGATTCCTTAAGCTCTTTCCACATCATCCTGCCACTTATACAATCCCTCATAAGTGTAATTTTCTATATAAGTAGCTATACTGCTTTATGTGCCTTATTCTGTTCCGTTATAATTATAGTAAAATTTTAAAAGTCAGGTAACCAAAACAATACCTAGACCTTTTGGTCCTTGTCAGTGTCCTTACATAAGGAAAACAATGCGATCAGCACAGATGACATATATTATTGGATTCCCATTGTCAATCATGTTTTTATTTTCCCTAATGGACTCCAGATTGTTGCTCACTACTTCTATCCAAGTAGTACATTGTGTAAAGACACAATTAAGTAGAATGCCTTCCAGTTATCTTTAGGAAATGGAGACATGAATACTCCCTCAAAGATTTGAGGTAGAGATGAGTGTAGGTTTGGGGTTGGGGAGGAGAGGGTGGAAAGCAGTTTACCTTGGAGGCAGTTTACAATCATGCTTTACCCCTACACCCCCTGCTGGCTTACAATGTGCTATACTCTCCATGACAGTTAAAGTACTATAGAAAATGTTATGTATCTTTTCACTTCAAAGCCATGAGATTATTCTGTTCACTGTCTTGATTGTGGTGACCTAAATTATACCTCAATTTAAAAAAAGAAAGAAAAAACAAAAATCATGAGATTGACACTCTTTAAGCAAGTGAGGAAAAGAAAATATAAACCAGCCATTTAGGTCACGTTTTTGTGTTAAGATCATGCATGTATGTGACAAATCACAATAAGTAATAATCACTGTGAAGAAAATTCCTGTCAGATTAAATCTCTGGTTATTATTGTCACTTAACTCAAAATAAAGTGGCCCTTATTTCTTAATTTGTAGTGATACACATTTTGATGCATGTGCTTTAAGTCAGATGCAAAAAAAGTCACCAAAATAAATAACGTTGACATCCAGTATTAGGTAGTCATCTGAAACCGTTACACTAAAGATTCTAGTTTAGCACAAAAAAAATTCAGTTCCAAAAGGCACTTGTTAAGACATATTCTGAGCACTCATGCAAAAATGTAGGAACATGAAAAGTACAGTACGATAAATAAAGTGTAACAAGATGGAATGGGCCTAGAGTAGTTTTTACCCCCAGTTTGGAGTTAAATGAAACTATTTCCTTTCAAGAACCTAAACTCTGCTTTAATGAGGATATCAAGGAAATCAGACTTACCAATAATTTTTAGCCTCACAAAAATCCTACAATTGATCTTCTGTTCCTCAAATAATGCAGGGTCTTCTGGGGAAGGAAGTAATATTTGCTCAGTTAGGCTGCGTGTTGTATGCCTAGTGAAGACACTGAGGCTTTATCTGCCATTTCCTAATCTGCTCCTTCCCCTCCATGTGTGCTCTCAGGAGATTAGTGTCCACTTCTGAGAAGCAGCGCAAACTGCTCTTAGAACCGTCTTCTTATCTCACAATCACTGGTGGAAAATAGTAAGATGCCAAGGGGTTTCATGACATGTAATTCTTCAATGTGCACAATAAATTAAAAGAATAATTTATGTTTCAGACATCTCTAATTATAGTAGAGTAAAAGGAAGAAGGAAGATCCTATCATTGAAGTTACAAATTATGCATAAGCCCCATCCAAAGCCAGCACTTTCATTCAGGGTAAGTTTGTGGCTCATTAAGTGTTGTGTGTAACACTCCTTTTATGATCTTACTCTTCACATATTTTAAATTATAGATAGACTAAAGACTAAATATAGATATTTCTAAATAACTTTTTTTTACAAATAGGACACAAATGACAGACTGTGTCTTGGGATAAATATACTGACTACAATTGGGGTTTTTTCAGCCTTATGGAGAGGTATAAAGAGAAAAATTCTTTAAAAAACTTTTTTCTTACATTTATTTATTTTTGAGAGACAGAGTTAGAGCAGAGGAGGGGCAGAGAAAGAGGGAGACACAGAATCCAAAGCAGGCTCCAGGCTCTGAGCAAATGTTCAGCAAAGAACCCAATGTGGGGCTCGAACCCATGAACTGTGAGATCATGACCTGAGCCAAAGTCAGATGCTTAACCAACCAAGCTGCCCAGGCGCCCCAAGAGAAAAATTCTTAGACAGAAGTTATTCAAATTATAATTATAAAAATCAAATAGTTATCTTTATAAATATTTAGAAGTTACAGCAGTTGGTAAGCTATAGACATCCAATTTTACCTTTTTGTTTTAAAGCCTGGAGTAATGTTTTATGTGCACATTCAAGAAATTTTAAACTCTTCTCATGGCAGTTTTTCCCCTAGAAATTTGACATGATAAAACTTTCTGATTAACCAAAAAGGCAGACAGCAGGATTCTCTAATTCTCCACTCTTGAAACACACTCTTGAATCAACATCAGATTGCTTTAAAGTATATTGGTCTTTCAACAAGCATGACTGGGTTTGTGACAAGGGCTGAGGAGTTTCATTTACTTTAATCTTATAAAACAAATAGTATAATATTGTAAACGGTACAGAAGATCATGAAGTGAAAAAGTTAAGTTTCCCTCTGCATCCCTCCACCCAATCTTCCTTTACAGAGGTAACCACAGGTAAGAATTTTTTTTTTTATATTGGGTTATTTTCTATGTGCATACGCAAGGGTTTTGATGTTTCAAGCCCTGGAGAAGAGACTATGTGATAGCTAGAGCTCAAAGTGGAGTATTTTAGATAAACAGAAGGCAACATTCAATTCAATAAAGCACATTTCCAGGACATCTCCTATGTGCATACTGCTGTGATACATTTTAGAGAAGGCACCTGAGGGTACAGGGATGGAGGCATCCCATTGGTTCTCCCTTCAATTAGTGTGTTTCCGAAGCTACACAGAAGACTACCACGATTGTAAAAACAACGGAGAGGTACTCCATGTAAGAGAATGTGCTATGGGAAAATAAAAGAGAGAAGGATTAATTCTACCTTGTTGAGTTTATTGGAACCACTCATATAGTTATGGAAACTGACTCACCACAACATATCTAGAGAAGGAAAACAGCCGGGCATAGATCAAGGTTAGAAAGCATCAATGTGTGTGGCAATTAATAAGGTTGAAAAAGTAGGTGGATGCCGCATCTTGGATTTTATACAGTAGACAAAGTGCCAATATTAATCATTATGAGACGTTCATTTTATATTTTTAATATAATTTATTGTCAAATTGGCTAATATACAGTGTGTAAAGTGTGCTCTAGGTTTTTTGGGGTACATTCTCATGGTTCATCACTTACATACAACACCTAGTGCTCATCCAACAAGTGCCCTCCTCAATGCCGATTTGTTTTAAAGAAATATATCCAGTACAAGGCAGAATGGATCACATATGAAAAAGATAAAGATGAGTAAAATAGAAACTTGTTGTACTCCTCCAGGCAAGACTTTAAGTGGGTCATCAAAATGGAAGCCATTGTAAGACTGAATTCAGAGACATTTCAAAGAGAAAGACTGGCCTGAATATGGAATGTGAACTTTTGAATTTGAGGTATGAAGCAGAAGGGAATTGGGAAAACTAAAATATTTCTTGCTTCAGTGACTGTATGGCTGTTGGAGTTATTAATTAAGACAGGGAATATAGGAAAAAGTAGCTGATGAATGAATGGTGAAGAATACTGAATGTGGCTTTGAAAATAATCTGAATTGTCGGTGGGTCACTCACAAAAATTCTCTCAAAGCAATGTGTGAGATAGTTAAGATAATTAAAGGGAAAAACTCAGAGCCATAAATTTGGAGATCACTTGCATATAGTTGGTGTCACTTGAGAAAATACTCTAAGTTGAAAAGAGATCCATGAGGTAAACACACCCACGAGGCAGGAAATGCTTAAGAGGAAAGAAGGAAAAGAACACAGAATGGAGAGCCATGTATAAAGGAAGGGAAAGAACAAATGAATCCTAAACATACAGCCATCTCCTCACCAGCTCACATCTCCACCACACCCTTCTACTCTGGGAGAGCTCTAAAGCTTTTTCTTGTTAGTTTTCTCTGGGCTTTGGGGATTGGTTTTTCTGGCCCACTTTGTTACCAGCACCTAGACTTTGATCTTTCAGACACAGGAAGAATGGATTTTAGTGAGTTTCTTTTTTCCCTCTGTCTCTAAGAGACTTTATTTTGAGTTTAAAACAGTCTGATCTACTAAATATTACATGAAAATAGAGATTTTTAAAAATACAAACAAGAAAGTTAGAAAAATAAGACAGAATCCTAAATTGCTTTACCTTACTACTCATGTTCTTGACATACAAAGAAACTAAAACATGGTCCTTAGCAACCTTACTGATTTCAATTTTCATTTTTTCTTTCTTTGTCTCAGCCTTTTCTAAAACTCCAATTATCTTTTTGTTCCAGAGGTTGCTCCTATGAGTCTCTTCCATATCCTCTGACCATGTTTTTTCCTATAGATTACAGTCTTAAGTCCCAAAGTAAGTCTCAATGTTCAGCACCTGTCTTATTGTTTAAAGTAGAAAATGTCTTATGGTACTGCTGACTTAAATCAGGGTAGCAGACAGGGAGCGCCAAATGAGTATTAGAGATCTTCCTCTTCTCCATGTTTTATTCCAGTGTCAACAAAAATAAACATTTACTGACTGCCTCCTGTACAGAACACCAGGAAATAAAAGGAAGTCCCACTTATGTGTTCTGTTCTTTAAAAGTTCGGTAAAGAATAGCTATGGATAGAGGGACAGATACCATGTGTTTTCACTCGTAAGTGTAACAGGAGAAACTTAACAGAGGGTCATGGGGAAGTGGAAGGGGAAAAAAAATAGGTGGGGAGAGGGAGGAAGGTAAGTCACGAGAGACTCTTGAATGCTGAGAACAAGCTGAGGGCTGAAGGGGGATGGGGAGAGAGGAAGGGGGTGTGGGTATGGAGGAGGGCACTTGTGGGGATGAGTACTGGGTGTTATATGGAAACCAAACTGACAATAAACTATAAAATGAAAAAAAAAAAAAAAAGAACAGCTATGGAAAAGAGGAGTTAACCTCAGAAGAGAGAATTATCTACTTAACAGTTTAGCATATGCTAAACAAGACATCATGAAACTATGCAGAATAGAAAGTGTATTTAATAAATATTATTTGAATTAAGTGCTTTGCAATTTTGGAGAAAATCAGATTAGTTCCACACGTCCCACCATAAGCCAAAATAACTCTATTTAAAGTGCCTGACAATAGCTTGGCCTCCCGTATCCTGAGAGTCTTCTTTAGCACATGAAAATCCCTTTGGAAACTTCCCCTTGCCTTTACCTCCTCCAGTGCCCAAGTATATAATCAGTCTCTCCTCACTATCCCAAGGCAGCTCTTTCTGCCCACGGGTGCTGTCTCTGTGCTTTAATAAAATCATCTTTTTGGCACCAAAATAAATAATAAATAAATGAATAAATAGGGGTATCTGGGTGGCTCATTCGGCTAAGCGTCTGACTTCGGTTCAGGTCATGATCTCATGGTTCGTGGGTTCGAGCCCTGTGTCAGGCTCTGGGCTGACAGCTCGGAGCCTGGAGCCTATCTTTGGATTCAGTGTCTCCCTCTCTCTCTGACCCTTCCCTGCTCACATTGTCTCTCTCTCTCAAAAATATATAAAAACATTAAAAAAAATAAATAAATCAATAAGTAAAGTGATTTAGAGATAGCCTATAAATAGCCTAAGATTTCATTCCCCAAATCTCCACTTGAGGTTGTCTTTCATAGATGAATAGAAGCATCAATAGATCTGAGGAAAATGGCAAAGAAAGGTTTTTTATGTTTAAAAAAATCATGCAATTTAGAAAAACAACAATAAAAAATTCATTAGTTAAATGGTAAAATGATGTGAACATGCAATTTGCAAAAAGAGGTAGCATATTTTTAAGTAAATATTGGGTTTAAAATGTAAGAAAGTGTTGAAACCCAATAAATATGAAAACTTTTACATTAAAACAGCAGTGAAGTAGCATTACTTTCACATACTGCTGGTGACACTCTCAGTTTTTATAACCATTTTGGAAAGCAATTTGGCAACATGAGCTAAAAGTCTACACTTTTTAATCAGTAATTCTGGTTCAGAACAAGCACAGAACATATTCTCAGGAAATAATCAATTTGTAAATTATGATTAATTCACTTAATGAATTAATCCCATTAAAAAATTAAGGTTATAAGATCTATAGAAATAGGGTAAGACTTTATAATTACAAGTGAAATTCATGATATAAAATTACATATGCAAAATAATTACTATTAGGTAAATTTATGAGTTCATTTGGAGTATAATGTATAAAATGAGTGTGTGCTCATAATATTTCAAAAGAGTGGTTATTTCTGAATATTTTTTTCAATTATTCAAAGTTTAATACAGGTTACATGTGGTTTCTACAATGAAAAAAAACTACTTCATATTTTAACTGAATAGAACTTGTGTTCTTGGTTTTGTTTACTTCTTGCTTCCTTCCTTGATAACTCAGGTTTTTCTAGCTTGCGTTTGGCTTCTGTTCAGTATTAACATTAATTTATCTAAAATAAGTTAATTAACCAAGGATGGCATATTAAGTTATTCCTGCAATAATATTGCTGAACAAACCGCTCCAAACTCAATGGCGTACAAAGACATTGATTTTTCCGTTTCCAAGGTCTGCAGGCCAACTGGGGCAGGGTCAAGGGAGAAGGGAAGTAGCTACTAAGGCACGCCCTTCTCAGTGTTCTGCTAAAATTGTGCTGGCTGAATGAAGTTATAGTGTCAGATCCAGCATAAGCAGGAAAGAGAAATCTACTTTGCCCACTCTATGGTTCTGCAAAGTCACAAGGCTGAGGGAAGGAGTGCAGATTTAACAGCAATCCATTCTTCTCCAGAGAGATTAATTCTCATCTCTTAGTTTCGGAGTCCTCATCTATAACTTAAGAATATCAAGTCATATAATCTCATCAGCAAGTTGTTTAACCTGTCTGTCCCTGAATTTCCTCATTTATATGGATGATAATGTTTCATGGAATGTTGTGGGGCTGAAGTAGATAGTGCCTGTGAAACACTTATAATGCTCAACAAATGTTTCTCATTATTAATCTTAAAGTCCTGTCCAGTAGGTGACATTTAAGACATTTCATAGTCTAAAATAAGCCACAGCAGGCCTTCTGGGGAAGATGGCAGAGTAGGAGGACTCTAAGCTCATCTCTCCCACAGATTCGACTCACATCAGAGTAAAATAGCATGAGGACTGGAAGAAGGGACTCTCCACAGCTAAAAGTAGACAAGAGGCCACATCAAAGGGGTAGGAAGAGCGAAGATGTGGTCAGGAGCTAAAGGGACCCACAGCACTGTCCACAGGAGGGAGGAACACCACTGGAGCAGAGAGAGGAAAGAAAGAGACCCGCACACCAGGAATCCGGGCACAGGCAATCCCTATAACATCTGGCTTAGAAAGCCAGTGGGGCATAATCTTACAAGTTCCTAAAATCAGTGGGGCTTAATACCTGGAACTTTAAAATAAGCTGCAGTATATAAAAAGATGGGTAAGAAACACAAACCATTGCTCCATTTTGTTACAAATTCTCCATTTGTCCTCTAAAGCCTTGTGCAGATTCCATTTTGGGGCACTTTGGCTCTCTTTCTGCCTTAGAAGTATATATATAAATCCTAAATGCCAGCCAGATTTACCTTTGTTTCCAGGACTCCGAAAATTATGAGATATATTCAAGATGACTTGAGTAATGAGTCTGCTTTGTGAGAGAATTGAGTTTGGTTCAGGTGAAGTAAGCCTTAAAACCCTTTTCAGGTTCAAAATAGACCTAACTATTTTTAAGAAGTTGTGGTCTCCAAAAAGATTCAGAATAGAAAATCTGTGAGACTTGAGAACACTGGAGCCAATTAAAAATAGGATAATCAGACCCATCAAACCGCCAGGCTACCAGGCCATGGGGTGGTTACTCCTTTATTATGTTCAGATTTTTTTCTTATTGTCTTACTTGATTGAAAAAATAGTGTAGTGTTTAAAATATAAATCCAATAAAGATTAACACTGGAAAAAATTTTTATCAATTTAAAATTTCCAATATTCATATACCATTATAATGAATACCCATTATTTCAGCAAGGATATAGAGATCATTTCTCCTTTTTACTCTCTTGCTCTGCAAACCTTGTAAAGATAAATAAATTTAAAAATTAAGTTCTACTATGGGATATCATGTGTTGTTTTTGCTTTAAGGAAATCAATGTTAATTTCTGATTTCCCATAAAACTGTTTTTGTAATCACCATATATTAGGTAGCGCTGATACTTGTATTTATAGCATTTATAGAAACTGATAGCATAAATCTTAAAAATACAAAAAAGAAGAAAAGTGAGACAAACAGATAAGAGAGAAAGGGGAAACAACTCACCACAAGCAGTAATATTTCAAATTTATGTGGAAAGATTTTGCATTATTTTGAATTTAGTATTGCCCTGCTAGTTTTCTCTATTTTTTATTTGTTCAATTATAAATCAACCTATAAAATTCTGTTTCCCCAAATCTTCAAAGAATTAGAAAACACTGTATCATGAAGCTAGCTCTCCTTTTGTTTAATTGAAACTCTGAGACTAAATTCACAGAAGAGTCTTCCAAAATGTGACAGAATCTTTATTTATCACATACATAACAAAGGAAATACCATATTATGATTTTTCCAGTTGGAAAGAATAACATCTTGGTCAATCAGTCATTTATTATTATTTTTTAAATAATTTATTAATTTTGAAAGGCAGAACAAATGAGCAGGGAAAGGGCAGAGAGGGGAGAGGACGGAGAGAATCTCAAGCAGACTCCCTGTTATTATTAGCACAGAGCCTGACGTAGGGCTTGAGTTCCCAAAACATGAGATCATGACCTAAGCCAAAACCAAGAGTCGGACGCTTAACCAACTGAGCCACCCATGTACCCCAGTCATTTATTATTTTTTAACTGCTTTTTAAGTAATGCGTGCAGAGTTGAAAAAATAAGTTCTCTTTTTGAATCAAGTACCTAACTCTTATTCAGGCACAGGCTTAACAATTCACTTCATAGGATGTCACCCCCTACCCATTGATACCTTCCATTTTCTCCATTTCCACTATTCTGCCTTATATCAGGTTAGATTCTATCAGGTCAGAAATACTGGTCTGAATGAATAGTGGAAAAGGGCTAGCTCCCTGAAGAATATCTTCATTTCTTTGATTGATTCCTCCTCATTCCTTGACTGATTACCTTACTTCTTCTTAAAGGATACAGTCCATCAAGACGCAGATCCTTTATCTTCCACTTTGCACCAAAGTTTCTATCTCATCTTGACTCTGACCAGCCATATTTCCCCCATCTCTTTACCTTCTCTCAAGTCTTTAACATTTTATGTTTCTCTAAGTCCTTTCCAGTGTGTGTATATACACACATAAATCTGGCTTTCCTCATTTGCAAAAAAAATAAACAAACAGAAACCCCATTTTCTATCAACACCAGCTATTTCTCACTATAAGGTATGTCTGAATTTGATGAAGTATAATCTTCTCTCAAATCTTCTGATTTCTCTCATGTAATTACTTGCCTCCTCTAAAAATCTCCATAATTTTGAAACTATGACCCTGTATGCAAATCTCCAAAGAATCTCTCTTAAACAAATTCAAAAGTTTTTCTCCTTTAAAAAAAAACTCACCAGTTATATGATTTTGAGGTAATTACCTAACCTCCTTACACCTTGGTTGATTTGCTACCTGAAAATAATAGGGCTCTCATAAGGTTTGAGTAGGGACTAAATAAGACAATGCGTGAAAGGAGCTCAGTCCTTAAGGAGGATCAGAAAAGAATGCTAGGTTTTTTTGTTTGTTTGTTTTTAGTGTTTTCCCTTCCTCATTAACTCCTTTTGAAGTCATGGGCATCAAAAGCAATGCTATCTTCATTCCCTAAATTACTGGATTATCTCCTCCTTTGCCCATCTTGCTTTCCCTTGACAGTTAACTCTGCATAGGCATAGACACCTACCTGTTAGCCAGCTCTTTCATGTGGTACATAGAGTACATAGAAAATAGTTGGGGTCCAATTAATATTGGATGAGTGAGTGCTCCTCCTTCAGAACACCTCCCTTGTACCTACACTACACTTCTTGAGATGCCACTTCCTTCCCAGTATCCCCTCCACATCTCTGGGCAGCACCCCAGAGCACTTGCACAAGACTTCCACAGTGAAGACTGCTCGTCTCTAAAGACTGCGACTGGAAAAATGTTCTCCCTTCTACATTCAGAAACTAGGAGAGAGAATTGAAGCTAAGGGATCCAAATGCAGAAGGAGATGGTGAGAACCCTGAGAAGTTAATCATTTTACTTCCTCACACAAATATTAAAGCAAAAGGTAATGCCAGCAGAAGGCTTTTGCTACTATTCCTTAAGGAAACCATTCAACCAAAGAAATTCACTTGCAAAAATCAACTAGCCAACCAACCAACCAACCAAACAAACAAACAAAAACAACTTCTGGACTTCTGACTAGAATGCTAGGCAGGTTCATGTTTTTAAATTTAGAAACCAGTCTTCTATGTTTTTTTTCTAAACTCTATTAAGACTCAGCTTTATATCCACTTGTTGGAGATTTGGCCACCATTCTACAAGGATTGCTTATCAGGTCCAGAGAGAAAATAATTTAAAGGCAATATAATTCTTACTCTTCCTTAAACAGAAATTTTACTATTTCATATTACACTTTCAAATAACATGTTATTTGGTGCCCTTGAGGCCTTTTGTAAAACAGAAGCCTATAGTAGTAAATGTCATGATAAAATGAAATCAAGGATTATGAAAGTGGTAAAACTTTCATTAAATATGAAATCCTATATTCACTGTCTTAGACTTGACGACTTTAATACTTGCTTTTCAAAATTTGGTGTCAATATCAGTTATGTCCCCAAATTAACAAACTGCACAGAGGATTTAAGGCACTGACTTTTCATAAAACAAACACAATTTATATTTTAAGTACATTACTATGTGTGCCCAAATAGAAAATAACCTCAAATGTATGGTAATTCCCCAATTTTATCCCAAAATGTTTTGAACTTTTGAGCTTAAAATATAGATATAAATTTACTAGTCAAATATCTATTTACATTATTATTTATATTACTCAGACATTTAAAATTATTCTCTGGTACAGTGTCATCCAACAGAACTTTCTGCATCGATGGAATTGCTCTATCTCTGCTCTGTCCGATAGTGTAGACACTGGCCACATGGGGCTATTGGGCATTTGAAATGTGACCAGTACAACTAAGGAACTGAATGTTTAAGTTTAATTTTCTTAAGTTAAATTTAATTGGCTCACGAGGCTAGTGGCTACCAAATTGGACAGCACGGCTTCAGAAAACTCTTAGAAGAGTCATTCAGAAAGGTTCTTTTCCACTCTCATGCAGACTCTTTACTTCTATCTTAGCATTACTGTTACCACCATTACAGTGATGTAGGAGGTGTTACTTAATCTTTTCCACAGCATGTAGTTTTTTACTTCTAAGTGTTTCAAAACACAAGGAAGATTCCAAAGAAGTTGGTGTGTGCAGAGATAGTAACTAAGACAAGAAAAGTGTCCTGATACATATGTGTGAAATGAGACTGAAGAGAGGAGATGCCAAATATAAGCACCACTCACTTTGAAGATAGTCCTAAACCTATCTGGGGTTTAGCACTTTGTTCTTCTAAATTCTAAGGAACAGAAGAATCCACGTGCAAATGACAAAGCCTTTCATTCTGCAAATTATTTTGAAGTAACTGTCAAAAGACTCATTTACAACATATCCAACACTTGCAATTGTAAGACCTCACCCCCTCACCCCTAGGAATAATTATAAAATCTGTTTCATATTTCTTTCCTTTCTTTTTATCCACAAGATTAGATTTTTAAACATCAAAATCTAGCACAGTTTGAAGTCATTTCAAGCAAACCTGAACATTGTTGATCAAAACAAAATGACTAAGATATTATATGAGAAACCTCTTAAGGACACATCCTCTCATCTGAAGGATAATTTCGAGGGAAAGCAATTGCCTTAATTTGGTATATACAGTTACTAAAAAAAAACTTACAGAAGTGAGAACTGAAAGAATACTCCTTTAAAAGTTGTGTGTTTTCTTTTCAATAACGTGAGATCTTTTCCTATCACCAAACCATCTTTAGATGTCGTTCTTTCCTAATTCTCTAAACAGCAGTCCATGGAGGCAGATTTGAATTTAGGTAGGAGTGACTGGTCATTCTAACCACCGAGCCGCAACACTGCAGAGGCCCAGAGGCTCCTTAAAAGGTAATACAGGGCACAGGTATCAGTTCCAGGAGTTTCAGGCGTTTAAACAACAAGTAATTATGTGATCATTTTAATACCTCTTGGTATGCACAAGTAACATATAGAGCTATGCATTTACTGTCAAAAAAAAAAATATCTCGGCCATCACTCCTACAAGGAGACCAAAAAATGACTCTCAACTTACTCCCCTCATTTTCCTTAAAACTGTCTTTCCCCAAAGATGAAATGAATGTTTCATACGTGCCATTTTGTTCTGCTTTATTACTAAGGGTCCTTGAATAGGTGAGTGAAAAGGAATGTTAATCTACCTCAATCCAGAAAAAAAAAATCCTCACATCCATAAAATGAAATTAATGATCTCCAGAAGCAAATAATTTTAGTGATGATGATCTTTGAGGAAGAATTAAGGTGCTTTCAGGTGTTCTGCCTGGATCTTTAGCTTAATGAGGCAGATCAATCAAGAGGATAATGGCTAGATGGATATTTTTGTTGTTCTATTTTTAATGAATAAGAGACACTTGTATTCATTAAAATTATAAAAAAGATAAATAATGAATCACTTCAAATTACAGAATTTCCATATTTCTTAAAAAACTGACACTGTGCCTGCCAATAATAGCCTCATATAATATTTATGAAAGGCTGGCTTTCTGTAATGAGAAATTCAACAATTATCATGGTAATAACTTGGGAGGCAAGGATAAAATATACGGTAGTAAAAGCAAGTCGAGTGGAGATGTGTGTGCGTTGTGTCAGGACGCCTGGAGTCAGGAACGCCTCCGAGGTCTGCGGGGTGAAGCACGTGTTCCTCCATTTTTGTCCAGCTGAATATGAAACTTACTTTATATAAAGCAATTTTCAGTGTTTTTCCTTATAAATTTCTCATCATATTATATTAATAATTTCTCAGACCCAAAGTTTTCATTCTTTCCTGAACATCTCCCTATCATGTCTTGTTATTTTTTAACCCTAGTGTCTCTTACTTCACCCGCATTTTCCTCTGAGAATATCTTCGTTTTATTAAAAGTTATAGGTTCCCTTTCAATAATTTTATTTCTTCTCCTCCTCCTTCCTGTGAAATACTTAAATATGGGGGATACCTGAGTGACTCAATTGGTTAAGCTGACTTCGGCACAGGTCATGATTTCATGGATTGTGAGTTTGAGCCCCACATCTTCTGTCTCCCTCTTTGCCTGCTAGTCTTTCTCTCTCTCAAAAATAAATAAAAAGTTTTTTTTTTAAAGAAATAGTTGGATACAGAGATCCTCTCCACAAATAATTAGTAAAACTACTGAGTAAGTGATCAACTTATCTTTCTGGCTTTCTTTGGAAACTGACAGTGCAAACTAAAACACCACAAAACTCAGGTCCTGCTCGTAGAATTAAAACTTCTATTTGGCCCAACTCTCTGCTTCTAAGAGCTTCAGGATTTTGACCTTTAGCCTACATTTATCAGCAAATGTTAAGCTTTAAGTCTAAGTACAAAATATTTACCAAAAAATCTTCAAGTGGTAGAGCACTGAGATGTTATGACTAGAAAAAAATTATTGAGATGCTATTTTTAGGAGTACACATATAGTTTAACTGGACATAGACTTTTATCAAGAAGTGTTTTCTTTTTTCATGCTGGGCACAGAACCCAACACAGGGCTTGACTCACAACCCTGAGATCAAGACCTGAGCTGAGACCCTGAGCCGCCCAGATGCCCCAAGAAGTACTTGCATTGAAATTAACTGTCTTTCATATTTTGCAAAATGTCAAGACTCTGTTCATATTATATAAGACAGGACCATGATAAAATACCACAAAATGAAATAAACCTAAAGAATGATTATATATTATATAGAACTAGTAGTTTGAAAGGAAATATATTTCTTATATTTTTAAATATTTCACAGCAAATTACTTCAACTATACCTTTAGTTACCATAAAAACTGTCAAGAAGCATGGTATATTTTAACATGTCTAATTTTAAGATCTTCAAATGCAAATAAATAAGGCATTTAAAAAGCATGACAATTTATCCTGTCATTCCTTAAAGCTCTTAATTGTGTATACTTAAGGCTAGTAAAGCTATACTAAGAAGTAGATTGGAAGCAAGCTGAACAAATAGATAGTGTTCATGAATGCATCTTATTTGATGTTGAAGTCAAGTGGTTCTATCAAGATGATTTAAAACTTGAGAGATAACCTAATACAGAGATCTGCAGGGAATCTTATCTTGTTCTGTACATATGAGTTCAGAGTTTTCCACTGAATTTTTTTTTTACCTCCGATTATTCCACTTGAACCACAGGGAGTAGACCAAATTGAGGGCACTGATCCTAATTTATGTCCTTTTTGACCCCTTTCCCTATCTTCAATTGTTGCTTTCAAGAGTGTTAAAAAATGTTTATGTCAAAATAAAGCCTGCATAATAAAGCATAGATAGTTCAGAATTAAAATGCTCATTTCATATTATGCAGGTCACTATACCAACTAAATGTTCGTATTTTATCTTTTGATGTGGCTGTACTGTTAGTCCTATCATGAAAGATGGTATTTGTCAGTGTAACTAAGTACATTATATCAACTTTTATAAAGGCAATAATGGCATGACTTTCAAGAGAATAATTTTTAAAGTACAAATAAATAATTGAACCATATTAAATATTTAATGTATTTAAAACAAACTAGATATGTAATTATGTAATATGGAATATGTTAATGATATTAACAGTATTAAATGAGATTAAATATATTATATATTCATACACACACACACACACACACACACACACACACACACACAGTATACCCAAACATGCACACAGAGGAAGTTAAACAGATACTTTTAGTTAAATATTTCTTGACAAATTCTTCTGTATGTTGGAAAGTTTTCAGTTCATCTGACATATAGCAATAAATACACTAGGGACCTTTATACACATTTATTCCACATACATTTACTTAAAAACAAAGTACTATTTTTTCATCCTAAACAATGCTAGGAATAATAGCTCTCTCTCTATAGAATCCACTTTCTTGGGACAGTGGAGCAAGGTAGATTTAACCCCTTGTCTATTTGTTAGAATTCAAAAGGCTGCGCTTTGGCTAATTTGGCCATTCTGTGTATGAACAAAGAGGGAGAGAAAGACACAGATACAGAGACATAGAAAGAGACAAAAATGGAGACAGAGAAAAAGATATGATATTTTTATATAAAATAAAATATATATGGTAACAAAAGTCATCTATACTTTTCACTTACCTGAAGCAATCATGGAAATGTGTGCACCTGTGTGTGTCTGCATTAATGGGTGTTTGATAGTGATGTCCATGAATGTTTCTGAACTGGTCTGGCAGTTATAAACCTGATTCTTAAAAACATACAAATTAGAGAATTCATTTTGGAGATCTTTAAATTCTACTTCATTCACTCACCTCTTCTTGTGGATGATAAATAACAGAGCAGAAAGCAAGTGTCTTGCAAAGGTCAAAAAACAAATGAGTGACATAGGACTATAGCCTAATTGCTTAATCTTCAACTGAGTGCTATTTCTAACATACTGCACTGCCTCGCAAATGGCATTGTGTTATCCTATTAATTTTATTGTTAATTTGGCTCTTTGAAGAATGGTAAAATTAACAGTAAAAGAAATCATTTTAATGAACATGTGATTCCACAAATTTATTCTGAAGCCCTATATGTCAGCAATATTAAAACAGATTAAGTATTAAGATGGGTGTGTATATCTGAAATTATTTAATATAAATTGGTTTCTCTAACAATCAAGAAAAACAACTACTTAGGCAGGGAAATATTCTAATTTTAAACCATCTTTAGGCAAGGAAGTTCCACGGGCTCATTTAGCAACTCTGCTAACACCATGACCTTCAGCACCCTTGCACCTTTGGAGGCACCACAACATGCACACCCGCACACACACTCCTCTGAAATCATTTGCAAAAAAAAAAGTCTCCCCTACAATTCAAATGTGCTATGTTTTGCCATCTCCGCCCTCAGACTGAGAACAAGATACAGAAGTAGAGAAACTGGATATAAATAAAGGTTGGTTCAATCATTTCCTCAATGACTGTCATAGCCAAGGAGCGACACTTCATACTTGGTTAACCTTACATGAGTTCATGGAGCACTTAATCAAATGCCATTATAGTCATTCCCCTCTCTTCTCCCCAGGGGATACATTCCCAGACTTAAAATGCCACTGTTTGTTCATTAAATATGTGTAATTTCAGAATAGGTTCTTATAAGGACTGAGGCTGGTAACATATTTTTATAAATTAGGGAAATTTTTAAATGCTCCAAAATTCAAAATATTACCTGTATAGAGCAATTTATCCATTCCTGTGAGAAAAATATACAGTAGGAACTGTTAATCATGATTGGATCAAATGTGAAAGAGATTTGGGGGCACCTGAGTGGCTCAGTCGGTTAAGCGTCCAACTTCAGCTCAGATCATGATCTCATGGTTTGTGGACTTGAGCCCCCCATCAGGCTCTGTGCTGATCGCTCATAGCCTGGAGCTTTCTTCAGATTCTGTGTCTCCCTCTCTCTCTGATCCTTACCTGTTCATGCTGTCTTTCTCTCTCTCTCAAAAAATAAATAAAACATTTTTAAAAAATAAAAAAATAAAAAATGTGAAAGAGATTTGGAACATTAGCTAATTTCAGTGACCTGCACCAAAGAATTATTTGAAATAAATTTAGTGTGCTGTAAAGTAGTCAATAAATAGCAAGGTTCCTATTTGCTAACTCAGTGACAGACACAGATCAAGTGATTATGAAATACAAATGCCTGAAATAGAGAAAAAGAAAATGAATGAAGAGAAAGGGAATATATTAACATGGAAAATAAGAGAAAAAAGAAGATACTGAGAAGCAAGTAAGTGGGAGCAAGAGGATTTCCTGTTAAATACGCCACAGAAAAACAAAGTAATAAGAAAGAGGAAAAGTGCATCCACAGCAAGAATTTACTAACACAGAGCCCCAGATGATAGCACAAAGCTAAACTATAGAGCAGCCAGTCCAGATCAAAGCAAGAGAAAGGAGGCTCCAAAAGGAGATTCTCCTTCAAAACTTAAAAGAATAAAACAAAAACTAGAAAGGTAGGTGATGGGCATCTGGGTGGTTCAGTCGGTTAAGTGTCCAACTCTCGGTTTTGGGTCAGGTCATGATCTCACTCGGTTTCATGAGTTCGACCCCACATCAGGCTCTGCATTAACAGTGTGGAGCCTGCTTGGGATTCTGTCTCTCTTTCTGAACCTCCTCTACTCATGCTGTCCTCATGTCTCTCAAAATAAATAAATAAACTTAAAAAAAAAAAGGAAGGTAGATAATATTTGAGAGTCAGAGAGAAGAATTAAGACCACTAGAAAAAATAATTAAAAATATGAGGAATTCTGAAGTAAAAGAACAGTGACTATTCTTCCAAACAAATACTTATGCAACATAAGAAAAGTTAACATAGTATGATGCTTGGCTTAGCAGTAAACAATATTTACATCATATAGGGTTGTAAACACTGCTGGCTGATGTACATTTTAAAATGCTATAATTCTATTGCAAGAATGAGGAAGGAGCAAATAAGAGAACTAAATCTTTACCCATTATCATCGACAACAATAAATAATACATCAACTTAAAAAATTATCAAGTAGCAATGCAGACTTTTATTTAGAACTATGATTAAAACTACAGAAGAAATGGTTAAACGAGGTAGAAGTGCCTCTGTTAGAAAGGCATTAAGAGGAAGAGAGAAATGGAAGGTGCTACTGTGTGTCATGGTAAGTTCCCAAAACGATGTAGTTTATTTGCATGTTTTGGGGTTTTTTCCCCCCCAAATCATTCTCCTCTCTACTTTGCATACTGGTTGGAGGTGCAGGGCTAACCTCTGTAAACTACATTTCCCAAGATCCCTTGCAAATTGACTCCTGGTCATTTCAGCCAATGAGAGGCACTGGCAGAGAGTTGTCAGGCAGAAGAGAGAAACCAGGGGATTTTCTTCTCTTTCTACTTTGGTGTCATCTCTGCCAGCTGGTATTCTACATGGTTCTAGTTCTCCCTAGACAGCTGGGATCCAAGGTTCTAGCTTCAGCTTAGTGTTCCTACTCCTGAGCTCCTGCCTTTGAACCTTGAACCTAGAAACGGTGGAAACTTCCAAAGGCAGGTAATTTTTTCTTCCCCTGGTGGTTCCCCAGGCCTTCTAACACCTTAATCTTCCATATTAAATTATTATTATTATACTGAATTACTTTACATGAGTTTCATTTTCTGAATGGCTCTTATACAAGCAACTAATTGATACTTTAATATACAGGTATAAGTAGGGAAACATTTCTTAAGTTTAAACATACAAATGTATTTTATAATGCTTTTCAAATTCTTAAAAAAAATTGAACAATGGCAGAAACACTTCAAAGGATATTATATTCTCACAAAGTATCTACCTTGAACAGATTCTCAAAAGTTCCTTTATGGTTGTTAAAAAGCATTTGATTTATTTTACAACACTGTAAATATAAAATAAGTAAAATATTATATCCCCAAATAAACGAGCAATGTTTGCTATTTCTAAGAATTTATATTTATGAAAACTGCATCTGTGTTTCTGTCTGCAGTGAAAATACATGCTCCAGCAGCACATCTACTGAATGTATCAACACAATTTGACAGAGCAGAGCTCCTTCCTTAAAAGGGTTCACAGCCCAGCTAGAAGGAAAGATACGCAGATGTTTTCTTCTGTTTTTATTATACATTTAAAGAGATAAGTATATTTTTAAAAATCGGTGTAGATGGGCATATAGTAAAAACCAAGTCTCCAAGTCTCCCCCAATATTAATCGCACTCCCCATGGGCAACTGCTCTTAACATCTGGCATATCTTTTCATAATTCATTTATGCAGATATAAACATATCCACATTTCATCTGTAAAAGGGCATGATAAAAGCACTTACTATAGTAAAATCTTTGTGAGAACTAAAGAAAAAACACAAAGAAGTTGTTATTGTGTTTATAGTAAATATCAGTTATTAACATTTTCCAGCTTCATCTATATATCTACCTCCCTACAGGGAACTAAAATTTATCTAGTCTCCTATTTAGGTTATTTTCCAAGTTTTTACATGTATATATACATACATATTATATAATATGTTATTATATAAGGATTGGTATGTATGCATATGCATGCATCATATGTTGTATATTATTATCTATACACATATAAATACAGATAGTCAAAAGTTTATCCATATGTATGTATATTACTGTGGATTAAAGGATTTAAAATTTTTAGTTTTGTGATGCCAAAGTGTCCTCTAAGTAAAAAGCGCACACACACACATGCACACACACTGAATACAATATGCTTTGTAGTAATGATTAAAAAAAATTTTTTAATGTTTTTATTTATTTTTGATACAAAGAGAGACAGAGCATGAGAGGGGGAGGGGCAGAGAGAGAAGGAGACACAGAACTGGAAGCAGGCTCCAGGCTCTGAGCTAGCTGTCAGCACAGAGCCCGACGCGGGGCTCGAACCCACGAAGGTGAGATCTGACCTGAGCCGAAGTCGGAGGCCCAACCGACTGAGCCACCCAGGCGCCCCTGATTTTAAATGTAATAGCTCATAAGGGTAGTAGAACTCTTCAAAATGTGTCTTGTGAAGCAGGTCAGTAGGTAAAGAAGAGGAGGAAAGACATGGCATATAGACAGACACACTGTGTGTTACAACATAAGCAATGATGTGTGTACAGACACAGCTTCAGCATTAAGATGCTGGCTTAACTGAAGGGACATAAAGTGACACATGTAGAGTGAAGGCAGGCTGTAGAGGAACTTGAAGTCAAATTCTTGAATTGATGGAGAAGGTAAGCGCAGGTTTTGGAGCACTGGAAAGAGATGTAAAAGCAATATTTTTTTCTGTTTTGTTTTTGTTTTGTTTTAGGACAGTCAGACCTCTTCTCCATCTGGTGATTTGTGTTACATTTTTCAAGAATTTAAGCAAATATTTTTGGTAAGCTTAAGCATAATGTGCAAGCAAATCAACCAGTTCCTAAATTATGAAAACTTCATTTCTTTCTAAGTAAAATTATTTAAAAAGCTAAAAAGCAAATTGTAATGCAAGAATCCAGAGTTTGCAGTTTTTATTCTTATTCTCTTTTTTATAATTGTAGATTTTATGATTCCTTTAAGAATTAGTCAGGTTGGTGCCAAGAAGTTTTGAAACTATTAGTTTAAACACAAGCATGCTTCATCATGATATTGAACAACCAGTGTGAAAGGGGCTGACAGGCTGATTTAGTATTCCAGACCCATCCACCTATCCAGTACTCCTTGGCTGATCACTGAGGTTTGCTGTATTTTCTATTTTAGCTGCTGCTTTCAACACAGAGGGTGAGAATTAAAAGAAAATCTGTTTTGCTCTCCATATTTCTGCGTGCATGATTTATATAAAGAATGTATAAATCATTTTTACATAGACACTTTACATATGTATTAACACCATCTCTATTCCTATCTAAATGGTTTGCATTTGCTTTTTTCATATGCATGATTTATTCTATTTTAATTATTGCCGTCTGGTTTTTCTTAGCAAGGTAAGTAGAGGTGAACATGCCAATGTTTGGAATCAGATCTAATTTGAATCTTGGCTAGCCCACTTATTAACCCTATGTCTTTGTTAGGTCGCTTCTGTGAATGTCAGTTTCTTTACCTGAAAATGAATATAATTATACCACCTACCTCATAGGATTCTTTCCCCATCAATTAAATAAAATTACAAAGGCATTTTAATACTGTTATTATTATTGCTGCTGTTAACCACTACAACAACCAGGATTGGAAAACAGATACAGAAATGAAATTTCAGTCAAAGCCTGAACTATCTTAAAATATACTGAAGTCTTGCTCATCTTTCTTGACATGAAGGGGCTTACAGGTGGAACCACAACTCTGACTCTGATTTAGAGAAGAGGATGTGGGACTCACTAATTTTGTTTTTCTTCATTCCCCAGCTCTAGCCACTCTGTCATTGCCCTGGCTGTCCCTTTCCCTGGGCTCAGATTTCAGCAGATGTGCACATCTATGACATTATGAAAGGTAAATGTTTTATCTTTTTAATGTGGTTAGTGAAAAAAATGCTTTTAAATATATATTCCAAACCTCTCGTGTGGATACTTGGGAAACCATAGATAGATATATATGAAGGTATTGAGAAAGAAAACTTTGAAATTACATTTTTGAGGTAACTTTTTAAAATTCTAATTTCCAATGAAGAATGTGCAGTGTTCATGTAAATATATGCAAATAAATACAGCTGCTTTTCTATTTTATTCCTAAATCTGGCCCTTTGAAATATCTCTGCCAAAACTATTTGCATGGAGGCTGTAATAAACTGTAGTGCATATCCCTGTTACATAAAACAAAAGTATTCTCTGTATATATACTACTGCATTTATTATTGTGTAAGTTAGAATCACATTATGTGGAGACTGTTGTTCTCTAGATCTGGTGATGGTTTTCATTCAACTGATGTTGGCAAAGGTTAGATTTCTTTTTGAAGCTAGCAGCATCTCATATATAAGCTCCATGAACACAGACCATGTCTTATTTTGTGCAAGACTCTATCTCCAAGGTTAAGTATAATATCCAAAAGTAATAATTGTTTAATTATTATTGAATAAATGAATAATTAATATCTAGTTTCAAGATTACTAGTGTTTGTGAGAGACTCTTAAATACAGAAAATGAACTGAGGGCTGAAGGGGGAGGGGGAAAGGGAAGGGGGTGATGGACATGGAGGGGGGCACTGGTGAGGAAGAGCACTGGGTGTTATATGGAAACCAACTTGACAAAAAACCACATATTTAAAAAAACATTAAAAAAATAAATGTGGATCAACAAAAAAGAAAAACAGACTTTGGGGAAAATAAAGATTACTAGTGTTTTCATGGTTTTCTGTAAGTGTTAAAGGATCTATGCCAGTTTCCCTCAAAATCCTTGAGCATCAAGAGGCAAGGGAAACAAGAGCAAAAACGAACTACTGGGACTTCATCAAGACAAAAAGCTTCTGCACTGTGAGGGAAACGATCGACAAAAATAAAGGCAACTGATGGAATGGGACAATATATTTGCAATTGATATATCAGATAAAGGGCTAGTCCAAAATCTATGAAGACTTTATCAAACTCAACACCTAGAGAACACATAATCCAGTGAAGAAATGGGCAAAAGACTTCTTTCCCAATGAAGACATCCAGATGGCTTCACATGAAAAGCAGACACATGAAAAAAGGCTCAACAACACTCACCATAAGAGAAATACAAATCAAAGCCACAATGAGATACCACGTCACACCTGTCAGAATGGCTAACATTAACAACTCAGGCAACAATAGATGTTGGCGGAGAAAGAGGATCTCTTTTGCACTGCTGGTGGGAATGAAAACCGGTGTAGCCACTTTGGAAAACAGTATAGAGGTTCCCTGAAAAATCAAAAATAGGACTACCAGCAATTGCACTACTACATATTTATCCAAAGGATAAAAAAATGCTGATTTGAAGGGGCATGTGCACTCCAATTTTTATAGCAGGACTATCGACAGTTGCCAAAGTATAGAAAGGTCCATCAACTGATGTATGGATAAAGAAGGTATGATATATATAGATATAGATATAGATATAGATATAGATATATATAACTCAGCAATCAAAAAGAATGAAATCTTGCCATTTGCAACAACATGGATGGAACTAGAATGAATTATGCTAAGTCAAATAAGTCAGAGAAAGATAAATGTCATATGGTTTCACTCATATGTGTAATTTAAGAAATAAAACAGATGAACAGAGGGGAAGGAAAGCAAAAATAGAATAAAAAAGAGTGAGGGAGGAAAACCATAAGAGAATCTTAAATACAGAGAATAAAAATGAAGACTGCTGGAGAGGTACTGGGTGGGGGGATGGGCTAAATGGGTGACAGGCAGCAAGGAGGGCACTTGTAAGTGATGAATCACTAAATACTACTCCTGAAACCATTAAAAAATAAATAAATAAAGTAAAATATCTGTGAGCATGTCTCTTAACTGAGTGTAAATATTTGTCCATTTAGGTTTCCTGTTAATAGTATATTCAGACAGAATCATGGTTTCTGAGGGGGAAAAATGGGAGTTGAGTTTAGCTTTGGCTATTATAAGAAAATGCATCTGTCTCAGTCATAAGTTATGTTCATAGGCTGGGCGCATATGGGCTTGTCCATAAGGAAGTGGACTCACATGATAGTCTAAGGGAAAATGGCCAAGTTACCCTATTCTGTTCAGAGTGGGGACCCAGTCACACTTCGGTTTCAGCGGTTCCACAGCCACTCCCCTCACCTCCATCTGACTGCCACCTATTCCTGTCCAGGATAGACTTGACACAGATCTGGGAAAGGAGCAACACCATGATGAGGCCTATAGTCTTCCTTACCAGTCACTTGGGCCTATATTAAAGTTATGGAAGAACAAAAAATATCCTGCTCTGTGTTTATACCCATGACAAAATATATCCTGCTCTGTGTTTATACCCATGACAAAGAACAGAAACTGGGTAAACAAAATTTATTTGACAAGCTCAAACTATTGTTAGAAATGCTGATATGAGAACCCATAAGCTCTGAATTTTCCCATATTTTATCCTGGGAGCACAAACTTCCTTATTTCCAAAAAGTGGATAAATACTGTGTCTTTGACTCAAATTGCAAACTCTGATACCTGACAGGTCTTGAAAATTTCACGTAGCCCCAGAAGCTTTCTACTTTTTCTTGTTCCTCTTAAACTCATTTCACTGTAACTCTCTTTGGTTTGTTCCCTTGTATATGAATCTAAATAGAATCACACAAAATTATGCAAAACTATTTGGAGAAAGGAAGCAATTTGCAAAGAAAAAAATGATGACCAAAGTGAAACTAGTTATTTTTTTAAATTTTCTTTTAATGTTTATTTTTGAGAGACAGAGAGAGCAAGAGTGTGAAAGGGCAGAAAGAGAGAGAGGGAGACCCAGAACCCAAAGCAGGCTCCAGGCTCTGAGCTGTCAACACAGAGCCCAACCCAGGGCTCCAACTCAAGAGCTGTGAGATCATGACCTGAGCTGAAGTCAGATACTCAAATGACTGAGTCACCCAGGAACCCCGAAACTAGTTATTTTTTTTAACAGCTGATAAAGAAAACTTAGATAAACTTCTGAGCACTTTAAGTATTGTATGTTTAATTTTGTAAGTTGACAACACTCAGTCACCTTACCAATGAACAGTCCTTCTAGTTTGCATTAAGTATCCCAATACTTTTCCTAGAATGTTAAGAAATGATATTTCATCTGTTTAATCTGACATGCTGGTCAGCAACTTAATTTTTTAGGATATTAAATCTTTATTTGCTTGGAGAAATCATTTCTAATAATGCATTCAAGTCTCAGATGCATACCTAACCCCATTAAAGGAAAACTAATTTTATAATGTATTTCTCAGAATTACCTACAGTTGTAGTTTATCTTTTTTCTTTATGAATAGAGGATATATTAGCTACCATCTTTTTTCCCCTTCTTCACCTTGTTATAGATGAAATTAATGGATGCAGTCAATTCTGTATCACTTAATGCACCTTTTTTATATATAAAGGCAAAAACATATTTTTCTATCTTTTTTGGCATTTGAACCAAAGTGCAGAACATCACATATTAATTGTAGTTGTTTAAAACTCCCTGTAGGCAGTTTTAAGAAAATGGCATTCCAAGAATAACTACAAGGCAAATTTTAAAACAAGGATACAAAAACTTGTGTCTATAAACAAATGTTACCCCTCAAGGAGGTTGCACTGGATAAAGAGCAGTGCTACTGGAATAACAACTTTTGGCCTGAAGTAAAAGTGAGAGGCCTATAAGGTTCAAAACCTAACCCTGCTACTTACAAACGGCATGATCTAAGGTGAGTTACTCAGCTCTTCTATGCCTTGGTTTTTGTATCTGCGTATGGTAGATTGCTACAAACGCCTCAGATGGAAATGCCTTCCTAAATGCATGCCTTTGTGTACTCTCCCCTCCACTATGAACTGGGCTAGACTTATGAATTGCTTAGACCAATAGAATATAATGGATGCAACATATGCAAGTTCTGGGCTTAGGTGTGAAGAGGCTTTGCAGCTCTTATTTTCACTTTCTCGAAATCAGAACGGCATGCTATGAAGACGACCGTGTAGCCTACTGAAGGACGAGAGTTCCGGCGGGGAACACACGTGGTAGCCTAGCTGACAGCCAACAGCTAGATAGATGAGCAAGGCCACTGTGGACCCTTCAGCCTCAGCTGAGAAATCAGCCAATGGCAGGCCACATGAATAATCCCAGCTGTCACAAGCAGAAGAATTATCCAGATTACAGTTCACATAATCATTAGAAATGATAAACTGTTGTTGTTTTAAGTCATTAAATTTTGGGGTGCTTTGTTAAAGAACTAAGACTAACTGAAACACTGGATAATAAGACAATAATGTTTATCTAACACTGTTTTGTTGAAGAAATAAAAGTATACATAGATACTTAGAATAGTTTCTGGGCCATATAAAGGCTCAATAGATGTTAATCATGATTACTATTTCAAAGTTAACGAAATGGAAGAGGACAATACTAATATCCGCATGCAAATTCTAGAATATTTGTTCAAAATCGGCACATCACTTCAGCATATATGAGACAATGAATAAGGACAAATACTCTGGTGATTTGCAATCTGGGCAAAAACAAACAAACCAACAAACAAATTAACAAAACACATGGACATGCTGATGCTTTAAATCAGGGACAAACTAGAAGCATAAAGACGACATCCATGTGGCAAAAATTCTTCTCAGTTTTTAAAAAATATTGCACTGCCATATAATATATATAATAAGTTGCCATATAATTAGTAAGAGGTTTTATGTAAAAATAACACATCTTCACCTTCTTTTGTAAATATCTTGCCAACTTTTGGCATCTAGCCACAATGGACCTCACTCCCTTATCAAAGGCATTGTCTAGAGCTGAAGTTTCCTCACAGCTTAAAATTGATGTGTTTTCCAAGCCACAGTGAACTCCATCTGCTTGTCACTCATTTAGTTGCCAAACTGACCCCTGTAGACATGAGTTCTGGGCCCTACCTTAAAATTAAGGGTAAACAGAGGGTTAGATTTACATTTCTTGATTTTAAAACTCTGCATTTCTAGAGTTACAAAATCTTGAGAAAGTATCTATTTCAACTATCTAATTTAATTTAGAATCAAATCATGTAGCAAATTAGCCAGAGCAAGGGCTAGAGTGCAGAGACTCTAAATCTAGCTTCAGGCTACTTCCACCACTCTGAGAGGCAACAATCTGGCGTGTTATGAGTTCATGACAAAATTTCAGCATTTGGATAGGCACTCAGTTACTGCATGTGGGTGTTGGTGGTAAAAAATAGAAATATGTAGTTATAATAGCACCACCCATTCCTTAGGGGTAAGAAATAAAACATATGACCTGATGCAACTTCCAGATCAGTTAGAAATTTTGTTTTTGTATTCTATGTGGCTTAAAAATCAGTATTTGATATAACATGTCTTCAGAAGCTTCCCAGTTACCCAAACCCAAAAGAAGGTGATTTCTTTGTGCTTCTTCAGACTAGACAAACTAACCTATTTATTCTGTGCCCTTATGATCTGTGGAGAAAAATCAGTCTTACATAGGTTTGGAGGACTTCAGCATATAACAGAATATTTTTGAGCAGTCTGCAAGTACTTATCCAGTGAGGAAAGAAAGAGTTGGGCTCAGTGAGTTAGTTTAGCCTCCTTCTGTGTTCATAGAGCATATTGTTTTACTCCTACTGCAGGTCCAAACAGTAAAATACACATATTGACCTCTTCACTATGGGAAGTTTCCCAAGATTAGAGATTATTACTTTTTATCTTTGAAATAGAGTCTCCAGATAAACTTGGGATACTCAGTTAAATATGAATTTCATATAAATAATAAATCATTATGACCTATAAGTGCATCCATGCAATATTTGGATAATATTGGAATAAGAAAATGATTATAATAAGATGATTCAGTGTTCATCTGAAATTCAAATTTAACTGGGTGTCCTATTCTGGTTTGGTTTGTTTCACTTTGGTTTTTTTTATTTTTATTTTTTATTTTTTGCTAAATCTGGAATCCTAGTTAGAGATAAATGTCAAATACAGTCCTGCTATAAAAGATCTTCAATAAATTCCATTTGAATATTGAATGGCATTTTTTGAAATTCCACCTAATGATGTGGTATCATGGCCCCACTAACCTTTTGGATGTCATTAGACTCTAACCCGATTCTAGACACAAATCTCAACACCAGTGATAATAATTAAAGGCAAAATAACAGTATTGTGTATATTCCTGCAGTGCCTTATGGTTTCCAAAGGTCAGAGACAGTACTTGCTCTTTTTAAAATAAATTCTGAGTAATTATACAATTACACCATAACTGTGAATAAAAAGAACATGTAGATAGTGGAGAATGCTTAGATGGTTCATACAAAGATCATCATAGAGTACTACATTTCTGGCTCATACATTCTCTCTCATATTTTTAAGTCAGATCATTCTCTTACCAGTATGACTATGTCAGTTGCAAGGGAAGAGAAAATAACTTAGGACCATGCCAGCTGAAGGTGAACAGGCATTTATTTTTCTATGTCACCCCATTTTTATACCTCACAACTTCCAACTGCTAATTAAGACAAAGGGCAAAATTATATCCTTGAGCAAACAGTCTACTGCTGTTCCCCAGTCTGAGATGTGACAGACACCACACTTAAATTTTGCTTTTCATTCTTTTTTGTTGTTGTTATAGGCTTTATATAGCATAATAGACTAACCAAGTACAAGTTGAGCAGACTGAAAGGAAGAATCATTTCACACTCCTGCTGATGCTGCTACAAAGTGTGGAAATGCATTCCTTCAATTTTTACTTTTTAGAAAAGCAAAGTCAATCTAGCAAGTATCAGGATTCACAATGCCATCTGTCTGTTGAAAATATAGCCTAATTCATTAGACACTGAAATATATATATATATATGCATATATGTGTGTATAGGTATATATATATTTTTTACTTAGTTTGCTAGTCATTTTTTATTGCTCTCTATTGGCCTGAAACTAAGAAATTAAACAGCAGGGAAAGTGATGAGGACTAATTGTTCCAGTTAAAGAAATGTTCTGCTGCTTTTCTAGGACTTTAGAAAGTCTCCAATATCCCAAAAGTATTACAGAAAATGCTTTCATGAGAAATATAAATATATTAATGTGGTAAACAGGTGGGAGCTGGAGTCAGTACAATAGAGAAAACTAATAAAATGACACCCAGAACTCTTAAGGGATATGAATGTCTTCAGAGACTAACATTTCCTTCTACCGCTTAAGAGAAAAGGACCTCAAATCAAAACCAGAAAAGTCAATGAACTGAAGGCAGTTTAATGGTAGGATATAATAATCTGTGAGAAGTTCGTGACAATGTCATCTCTTTGTAACTATGCTCCAGAGTTTGTCTCACCTTTGAAGGATTAAATGTTTCTCCTCCAGTTGTGGTTCTCTAAGAACTATGCTTCTTGTTTGTTAGAAATGGGTCAACACATTTTCAAATGTATATATATGGTTGTATATAAATGTGTAATGTGTTTATAAATATAAATGTATATGTTATACATTATATCAATTGTATATTACATATTGTACATTATATACATTTTTAAATTTCTCCTTATTGAGATCTGCATACAGTTTTCACTGCTGCCCTCCCAGGAGTGAGGTGGCATGCACTGTGTAATGGAGTCAAATCTCGAACAGCATTTCCTCAGGATGAGGACCAGGTATTTTTGTCTAGAGGTCTGGAGCACCCTGCCTTATCAGAGAGAACTTTGTTGCCATCTTGATGGAAATGAAGATGACCGTCTTTATTAACGAGGGAACCTGGCAGGAACAGACGTGGTGGAGCCAAGAAAAGGCCCGGTTGCACACCACACATTTCTGTTCTACTGCACGTTTTTTAAATACACGACGCTGCTGTGGGTTCCTTCAAATGAAAACACACGCCATTAGATTAGAAACCCTTAGTTGTTTAAGCTCTTTACTTCCTTTTTTCAGCCCTATAAAAATAAACTTCATAAAGAAGCTTCCCTTATGCTCTCATTTGAATATTTGTCATCATTAATGTTTTAATCCCTTCCTTCCCTCACATCCTCTCACAGGAGTTTATCATGTGAATGTAAACATTTACCTTGAACTTGACTTGGGAAAATTGATTCAGAGACTCTAGCTTCTCTACTTAGAAATTGGAGTTCAGGTTTCATTTCCCAGTCTTTTTTCTTTTTCCCCACAGTTAAATAACATAGGGGGAGGGAGGAGGGGAGAGACCTTCAACAATAGTCAAACTCTTGAATGTGTATTTGGCATGTAATTGGGATGCTCTTGGCACCTCCACATTACTCATCCCTCAGAGCAAGGCGTTGGTCACATTCCTCCAGTTTCCCCCACTGCATTTATTTATAAAGCACTCCAATCCCAGCCAGCAGCAGAGCACCCATGACCAGCAGCTGGAGATGTGGGTGGCCACAACCTCCCAGTGTGACCCAGGACATCAGGCAGGTTGGATCAGGGAGAATAAATGCCTGCAGCTTCAACTTCCTGGTCATCACGATTTTCATTTCCAAAGAGACTGAAGGTACAGAGATTTCAGTTGCTCCAGCGTGGATGGGGGATTTCATAATGAGTCAGGCAGGAAAATAACAGATGGTGCACTGAGTGTAAATATGAAAATACCCTTGGAGCTGCAACAGAAGGCTCGGCTCCCAGGGGAGTCAAGCCAACAGTGAAGGCTCCCCACTGTCTCTCATCTTTTCTCATTCTTGTCTCATTTCTCAAGGCAAAGACTTCGTAGTCTGTGAAGGCGTAAGTACTTCCATCCGATTGTCCCCAAACTGACATCCACCTGGACGCTCTCAGCCTCGGATCTCCAGCACTCTCACCTTCTTACCTGCTCAAACCTGCTCCCTTATTCATTCATTTCAGCCCTTTTCTCTGGACTCTTAGGCTCGTTCCTGCTTTCTTTCTGGACTTGCCGTAATGGGCAGAGTAAATTCAAGCCTAGATTTGTGGCTTTGGCCATATTTCATCAATCTCATCTCTTTTTCTCTCTTATGAGTAATTCAGCAGTCCCCACAACCACCTTGACCCCTTTTGAAATCCTTCTGATTTTTTAAGAAATAATCTTCCAGATCATTCCATTAGCTGTACTATAATTTCCATTTATCTTATTAATGTCAGCTAGAAATGTTGTCAACTTTTAATATGCATTTGACATACAATTTTGGTATAAAATTACCCAAAATAACACTATCAGGGGAGAAGAGAAGAACATTCTTTCTTAAATCATGTGTGCACTGCTTTTCCTCTCTATATCTGTATATTTCCTTAGGCAGTAAACATGTCTAGCTCCCATTCGATGGATTTAGCGGCTTTGCTGATAAAAGTGTGGACTCAGAGGGTGCCTGAGTCAGTTAAGCATCCAATAAGCATCTGACTCTCGATTTCAGCTCAGGTCATGCTCTCAGGGTTCATGAGATTGAATCCCACATCAGGCTCTGTGCCAACAGTGTGGAATCTGCTTGGGATTCTGTCTGCCTCTTTCCAGTTTGCATTCTTTCTTTCTCCCTTCCTCTCTCTCTCGCTCTCTCAAAATAAATAAACATTAAAAAAAAAAAAGGTGTGGACCAGGAAATCAGGGTTCTACAGAGAGAAAAACCTAACAGGACCACGTGCTATATATAACAGCCAGCATGTTAAGAGGACTGAGAAAAACAAAGTAAGAAAAGACACAGTATACAATAGTAGCAATATAAAAAAGGAGATCTATTTTAATATTTAGAAACCCATAATGGGATTATTTGAAAACTTTTCATCAGAATTTCAAAATCTAATGAATATTTTCCATCAAAAAAAATTAAATTTGACTCAACAAGAAAGAGCAAGAACATCTAGTCTATTAAAGATATAAATACTTTCTATTTTTCTATTTTCCTGTTTATTTATTTTTGAGAGAGAGAGATCTTAAGTGAAAAAGGGGCAGAGAGAAACACACACACAGAATCCAAAGCAGCTCCAGGCTGTGAACTGTCAGCACAGAGCCCAATGTTAAGTTTGAACTCACAAACCACGAGATCATGATCTGAGCCAAAGTTGGACGCTTAACCGACTGAGCCACCCAGGTGCCCCAATAATTTCTATTTTATACAAACTTCTTCAGAGAAGAAAACGGGAAAAATTACCTATCTCATTGTGTAAGCCAAAATTAATCTTAATTTATAAGGATAGTGTAAGTCTGGCAAGAACAATAAGAGAAAAAAAAGAAAAGATTAATCTGTGGGATAATAAGTATGTTAACTCATTTGTGGGAATCCTCCACATTGTCTATGTATCTAATTATCTTGGACACTTTAAATACTTTACAATTTTCCTTGTCAATTACACCCCAATAAAACTGAAAAAATATGTAACAGATTTGAAAAAGGACAGTAACAGAAAATTTTGACCTACTAGAATGTAAATGAAAAAATTCTAAATAAAATATTTACACATTGCAGTGCATTAAAAAATGATAATATATCATACTCAAGTAGCATATTTTGCCTAGAAATGAAAAGCTGGTTCAAGAGGAAAAATCTCTTAATGTCATACACCATGTTAAGAAAGCTGGCTGGCAGTGGCCAGGTGTGGAGAGGAGGAAGCATTGGGAATTGTTGAATGGATAAGGAGTTTTAGTTTTGCAAACTCAAAAGGTTCTGGATGTTGGTTGTATAACAATGTAACTATACTTAACTATGCTTAACACTCCTGAACTGTGCACTTAGAAATGGTTAAAATTTCTAAGTGCAAAGTTAGAGGGGCACCTGGGTGGTTCAGTCAGTTCAGCATGTAATTTTGGCTCAGGTCATGGTCTCACGGTTCATGAGTTGGAGCCCCACATTAGGCTCAGTGCTGATAGCTCAGACCCTGTAGCTTACTTCGAATTCTGTGACTCCCTTTCTCTCTGCCCCTCCCCTGCTTGCATTTGGTCTCTGTCTCTCTCAAAAATAAATAAACATTTATATTGAATCCAATTTGAAAATAAACTGTTAAAAATAAATAAATAAACATTTTAAAACGTAAAAAAAAAAGAAATGGTTAAAATGATAAATCTTACGACTTTTTTCCATGATAAAAAAATTTAAAGATATTACATAAGGACAAATATATAAAGTAATATCTTAATAGATGTAGAAGTATTCAATAAAATCAAGACATTCGCAATTTGGTTTTTAAGCCAGCATTTCTGAAATATAAGAATGTTTCCCTCTTCTAATGCTGAATAATGCCCCCCATCAATGTCCACATCCTAATACCTGGAACCTGTGTCACCTTATACAACAAAAGGGACCTTGCCAATGAGGTTAAGGTAAGGATCTTGAGATGGGAAGAGTACCTTGAATTATCCAGAGGGGTCCAGGGAAGCAGAAGGAGTCAGAGACAGAAAGAGGTTGTGATAGAGGCAGACATCGTGAGTAATGCGCTTTGGACGTGGACACATAGACCTAATCCAAGGAGCAGAGGCAGACACAACAAGCTGAAAAAGGTAAGGAGACAAGATTCGCCCTTCAAAATCCCCAGAAAAACACCAGCACTACTAACACTTAGTGTATAACCCAGCAAAACTGATTTCGGAGTCTGGCCTCCATGACTGTTAAAAAGGAAATTTGTATTGTTCTAGACCAATAAGTTTGTGTTAATTTGTTACAATAGTGAAAAAAAAAACCAATGCACTTACTTCATATGATCTACTTAGTTACTCAACAAATAGTTATGAAGTACCTTTCATGTGGTAAGCACTTCACTAGGTACTGTTAAGATCAAAAGAAACAAAAACAGATTAAAAAAAGTAACCTCCACCTGACTGGAGTTTGAATATTAATGGGGAGGAAAGGAAACATAATAATAACCATGCAAAATAAAAAGGAAGTTAGTTAGATCATGACTATCTCCAATGAGAAATAAATTAATACAGGGGAAAGAGATGGGAGACAGGGTAAGTTAAATCTTCAGATTGGGGGAGTGGGACGGGACTCGCTGAAAAACGACATTTGAGTAAACATGGGAGGAAGTAGGGGTACCCTTCCATTTATCTGGGGAAGGGCACGCTAGTCAGAGAAATTGGCAAGTGCCAAACTCAGACAGAGGGGCCTACCTGGCGGGTCAGCTGAGGAAGATGTGTGTGGGTGGAGTGAGGAGAGTGGTAGGAGATTAGATCAGAGAGGAAGGATGGCAGAAAGTCACCGGGAGCCCCAGACATTACAGTGAGATGGAAGAGATGGGAACCCATGGGAGAGTTTTAAACAGAAGAGAGATGTGATACATCGTACGATTTTTCTATATAACAAAGATTGTTCTGGCTGCTCTCAGGAAATGCTCTGAAATAGAAGGAGAAACACAGGAAGACCACTTAGGATATTAATAAAGACAAGCTAAAGGGAGAAAGGATGGTGCTTTAGAAAAGGATGGTAGAAAGTTATTTTGTAAATATTTATATAAATTTATAGAACTGCCTTGATATACTGGCAAGCTAACTGTGCAGTGTGAGAAATCGGATGTCAAAGGTTTTAGTCTGAGCGAAAGATGCAGGCAGAGCAGGCCTGGTCATGCAGGGTCAGCAAATATTCGGCGTTCACTTGGAAATACACATTGGGCATTCACATAGATGTGACGAGTACACAATTATACCCGCAAATTCAAACTGAAGAAGAGCTGAACAAACTAGAGATATAAATTAGACCCCTTCAAAAAACTGTAGTTTTTTGTTCAGATGATCTTGAACAAAGCATAGGGTTTCAACGGCCTTGGTCCACTTATACATGGATTTTTTTTTTCCGATAAATACAATACAAAATGGTAACTGTATTTTCTACTCTTTGGGATGTTCTCAATATTTTTTCTCTCACTTACTTTATTGTAATTATAGACTACCTAATACCTATTACAAATATGTACTAGTTGGCTGTTTATGTTATCTATAAGGTTTCTGGCCAACAGTAGGCTATTTGTAGTTAAGTTTGGGGGCAGTCAAACGTTACATGTCAATTTTTGACTACAGGGGCAACAGGCTGGTGCCCTTAATACCTGTGTCTTGCATGGGTCAACTGTCTTTGAAGCCACAAGTGAGTGTAATTAGAAGAGAAAAGAAATTCAATACCTTATTTCCAGAACTCCAACATTCAAAATAAGAGAGATGACAAAGAACCAGCAAGGAAGTAAGACCAGCTAAAGAGGTAGAAAAAACAACAGGGGTCTGATGTCAAAGGGCTCAGTAGAGAGGTCAGCTGTGCTCCTTGTGCCTGACTGACCACATAAAATGAAAACCAAGCACTTGCCTCTGGTTTTGGACACAATGGAAGATGTAGGCAGTACGGCTAGCTAACAAAAACTTATGAAAACCATGACACTTAATGGTAAAACTTCAAAAGCAGTTTCATTGAACTTTTGGGGCATGACAAACACACCCTCTTTCATCACTTTTATTAGAATTGTACTAGAGGTGCTAAACAACAAAAATAAAACAAAGTATACATAATAATTGGAAAAAAGGAATAAAACTGTTGTTTGCAGTTTATCTGAGGTGTATGTATAAAATCTAAGAAAATCTAGTTTCTTAGAAACTAATAAGAGATTTAAATTTTTGTTAGATTCTAGATTAGCATTATAAAAATCATACTGTTTCCTTTTTTGAAGTTTATTTATTGAGAGAGAGAGAGAGAGAGTGAGCATAAGCAAGGGAGGGACAGAGAGAGAGAGAATCCGAAGCAGGCTCTCACTGTCAGCACAGAGCCTGATGCAGAGATGATGACCTGAGCTGAAGCCAAGAGTCAGATGCTTAGCCAACTAAGCCACTCAGGCAACCCAAATATCATATTATTTCTGTTAAATATCTACAACCAGCTATGTGCTGATATTTAAGGAAGGGAAAGAAAGAAGGGAGGAAGGGAAGAGATGGAAGGGAAGGGAGCAGAGGAGAAGAAAGGAAGAAAGAAAGATTAGCCTGATGTGTCGTGTTTGCTGATTTCCACGGTATAAGTACTCCACCATAGTTGAAACCAAGCTAGCAGTGTGGGGTCACTGAAGCAGGACTGGGAAGACAGGAACACAATCACCCTTACAAGGTGATGTCAGCCCCAGCGTGCCGCTACAAATCAATCAGAGATTTAAGTAGAAAAAAAAAAAATCACATTCATAGAAGCTACCAATAAGACCTAAAGGAAACATAACAAAATGTAAAAAAGCATGCGGAGATCACCTTTTAAGTGTTTTCAAGAAAAAAACTAAATACTTAAGAAAATATGTATTTTCAGTGATTAGGAAGAATCAGTATTATTGATATCAGTTTGCCTCAAAGTAATCTGTAATTTCAGTAAAATTTTAACCAAATCCCAAAAGGAATCTTAAAATTTATTTGGAAGAGGAAATGGCCAAAAACAGCTGAGACTGGGGCACCTGGGTGACTGTCAGTTAAGCGCCTGACTCTTGATTTCGGTTCAGGTCATGATCTCATTGTTCATGAGATCAAGCCCTGTGTTGGGCTCTGTGACGGCAGTGCAGGGTCTGACTAGGATTCTCTCTCTCTCCCACTCTCTCTATCCCTCTCTCTGTCTGTTTCTCTCTTTATCTCTGTTTCTCACTCAGTCTCTCTCAAAACAAATAAATAACAATTTAAGAAAAAAGCTGAGACAATTTTGAAAAACAAGATGGGAGGATTTGGACTACTAAAAAACAAGCCAGTAAGGAATATAGTTGCTACTGTTGTCAAAATGAACAAATACAGCCATGCACCTGCATGAAGAGCCCATAAACAGATGCAAGTAATTTTGGAAATTTGTGTAGCAGATGTGGTATTACAAATTAGCGTCCAGGGGTGGCCTCTCAATAACTAGTCCTGTGACTACTGGATTTGTATGGGGAAACAAAGAAAATTCAGATTCTTTGTAGGACTGAAGACAAAAATTCACATAGAATAAACAGAAAAACATGTGAAATGTAACAGGTTATTATCTCAAGTTCATAAAGATTTCTTAAAACTAATCAATATAGGTGAGTTGCAAGATGGCGGAGAAGTAGGGAGTTCCATACTTCCTGCCTGAATCTCTCAAACAAGGAAGGGCTGAAGCCAAAGAACTCTGAACCACAAGAGTCTAGGAGGGAAAGAGACGGAGTCCACTAAGAAAACAGCCTAAGAGGTGTGTGATTGCGAGCTGGGGAAGATAAAAATGGGCGGGGACACGGAGGCAAGGAGGG
>NC_043700.1:17141373-17149307 GCF_006229205.1 Suricata suricatta
GTACCTGGGATTTCTGGTTTTATGCTTTTAGATTGTCCTTTGTCTTTTGTTTTTTTGTTTGTTTGTTTTCCTTTCGGTTTGCTTGTTTGATTTGATAGTGCATTCGTGTGGTTTTGTTCCCTGTTTCTCTGTTTTCCCCTCCAGGGCCACCTCAAGAAACAAGCCAAGGTACACATGGGGGAGAGTCCCAAATATCCCTATGAGTAGGAAATAAAATAACCACAGTCTCAACAAGAGAGACCAAGGGATGCCATTAAAAGAACACTTCCTGAATGGAAAGGCCCTAGAAAGTCTATGAGCCTCCATTAACATAGCTGTACTTGCTGGTGCAGAGTGCATAACAAGCTCTTAAAACTTACAAAAGACAGAAAGCTAGCCAAAATGATGAAACAAAAGAACTCTCCTCTAAAGAAATTCCAGGAAGAAGTGACAGCTAAACAATTGGTCAAAACAGATAAAAGCAACATAACTGACCAAGAATTTAGAATAAGAGTCATAAAATTAATCTCTGGGCTTGAAAAAGGCATGGAAGACACCAGAGACACTATTACTACAAAGATTATGGACCTTAAAAATAGTTGTGATGGATTTAAAAATGCTATAAATGAGGTACATTATAAAATGGAGGTGGCCACTACACAGTTTGAAGAGGCAGAGAGGAGAATAGGTGAATTAGAAGACACAAGTATAGAAAGAGAGAAAACTGAGAAAAAGAGATAAATTGATCCAGGAACACAAAAGGAGAATTCGAGAACTGAGTGAAGCAATCAAACAGAACAATATCATTATCATAGGAATTCCAGAAGAAGATGAGAGAAAAGGGCTGAAAAGGTACTTTAACAAATTATAGCCAAGAACTTCCCCAATTGGAGGAAAGAAACAGACATTGAAATCCAAGAGGCACAGAGAACTCCCCTCAGACATAACTTGAATCAATCTTCTGCAAGACATATCATAGTGAAACTGGAAAAATATAAAATTAGAGATTTCTGATGTGTCTAGAGATGAAAGGGCCCTAAATAAAAAGGGAGACCTGTCAGAGTGGTTACAGACTTATCTATGAAACTTGGCAGGCCAGAAAGGAATGGCAGGAAATCTTCAATATGATAAACAGAAAAAATACTCAGCCAAGAATCCTTTATCCAGCAAGCCTGTCGTTTAAAATAGAAGGAGAGAGAAAAGCTTTCTGAACAAACAAAAACTGAAGGAATTCATCACCACTAAACAGCCCTACAAGAACTCCTAAGGGGAACTCTATGAGGGAAATGTTGCAAGGAACACAAAGTACCAGAGACATCACTACAAGTATGAATCCTACAGAGAACATGATGACTTTAAACCTATATTTTTCAATAATAACACTGAACATAAATGGACTAAATGCTTGATTCAAAAGACATAGGGTACGCAAATGGATAAAAAACAAGATCCATCTATTTGCTGTCTGCAAGAGACTCATTTTAGACCTTAGGACACCTTCAGGTTGAAAGTGAGGGAATGGAGAAATATCTATCATGCGACTGGAAGTCAAAAAAAAGCTAAAGTAACCACACTTATATCAGACACACTGGACTTTAAAGTTAAGGCAGTAACAAGAGATAAAGAAGGGCATTATATAATAATTACTGGCCTATCCATCAGTAAGAGCTAACAATTATGTTTATGCACCAAAATTGACAGAACCCAAATACATAAAACAACTAATCACAAACAGAAACAATCTTATTGATAAAAATGTGCTAATAGCAGGGGACTTTAATACTCCACTTACAGCAATGAATAGATCAACTAGACAGAATATTACTAAAGAAACAATGGACCTGAACGACACACTGGACCAGATGGATCTGACAGATATAATTAGAACTCTACATCCTGAGGCTATTGGATTTAGTTTCTTCTCTCGTGCACAAGGTACATTCTCCAATACATATCACATACTGAGTCATAAATCAACCCACAATAACTATAAAATAATGGAGATTATATCATGTACACTTTCAGATCACACTGCTGTGAAACTTGAAAACAATCACAGGAGAAAATCTGGAAAACTTCCAAAAGCATGGAGGTTAAAGAACACCCAACTAAAGAACGATTGGGCCAATGATGCAATTAGAGAAGAAATTTAAAATATATGGAAACAAATGAAAATGAAAACACAACAATCCAAACTCTCTGGGATGCAGCAAAGGCAGTCCTAAGAAGAAAGTACACTGCAATTCAGGACCATCACAAGAAACTAGGAAAAGCTCAAATACAAAATCTAACAGCACACATAAAGGCACTAGAAGCAGAGTAGCAAGAACAGCCAAAACCCCACAGAAGAGAACTAATAAAGATTAGGGCAGAAATAAACAATATAGAATCCAAAAAAGCAGTTGAACAGATCAATGAAACCAAGAGTTTATTTTTTGAAAAAATAAAAAAAATTGATAAACCTCTACCCAGGCTTCTCAAAAAAAAAAAGAGAGAGCACCCAAATAGACAAAATCATGAAGGAAAATATTGCAACCAATCCCTCAGAAATACAAGCATTTATCAGGAAACAATATGAAAAATTATATGCCAAAACACCTGGACTCCTAGAAGAAATGGACAAATTTCTAAACATACACACTACCAACATTCAAAAAAGAAGAGATAGAAAATCTGAACAGACCCATAACTAGTGAAGAAATTAAATCAGTTATCAAAAATCTCCTAACAAATAAGAGCTCCAGCCCAGATGGCTACCCTGGGGAATTCTACCAGACATTTAAATCAGAGCTAATACCCATCTTCTCAAGTTATTCCAAAAAAACAGAAATGGAAGGAAAACTTCTGGAGTCATTTTATGAAGCCAGCATCACTTCGATTCCCAAACCAGTCAGAGACCCAGCCAAAAAAGAGAACTACAGGCCAATATCCTTAATGAATATGGATGCAAAAATACTCAACAAGATACTAGCAAATTGAATTCAACAGCATATAAAAAGAATTATCCATCATGATCAAGTGGGATTCATTCCTGGGTTACAGGGCTGGCTCAATATTCACAAATCAATCAGTGTGTCATGTGATACATCACATCAACAAAAGAAATGAAAACCATTTGACCCTGTCAATAAATGCAGAAAAAGAATTTGACAAAATACAGCATCCTTTTTTAATAAAAACCCTTGAGAAAGTAAGGATAGAAGGAACTTACTTAAACCTCTAAAAGCCATTTAAGAAAAACCCACAGCTAATATCATCCTCAATGGGAAAAAACTGAGAGCTTTCCCCCTGAGATCAGGAACACGACAGGGATGTCCACTCTTACCACTGTTGTTTAACATAGTGCTGGAAGTTCTGGCATCAGCAATCAGACAACAAAAGGAAATAAAAGGCATCAGAATTGGCAAAAATGAAGTCAAACTTTCACTTTTCACAAATGACATGATACTCTACATGGAAAACCCAACAGCCTCCACCAGAAGCCTACTAGAACTGACCCATGAATTCAGTAAAGTCGCAGGCTACAAAATCAATGTACAGAAATCGGTTGCATTCTTATACACCAAAAATGAAGCAACAGAAAGAGAAATCAAGAAACTGATCCCATTCACAAATGTACAGAAAACCGGAAAATACCTAGGAATAAACCTAACCAAATATGTTAAAGATCAGTATGATGAAAACTATAGAAAACTTACGAAGGAAATTGAAGAAGACACAAAGAAATGAAAACACATTCCATGCTCATGGATCAGAAGAATAAACTTTGATCAACTGTCAATACTACCCAAAACAATGTACACATTCAGCACAATCCCAATCAAAATTGAACCGGCATTCTTCTCAAAGCTAGAACAAACTATCCTAAAATTTGTATGGAACCACAAAAGACCCCAAATAGCCAAAGTAATATTGAAAAAGAAAACCAAAACAGGAGGCATCACAAATCCCAGACTTTATGCTCTACTACAAAGCTGTCACCATCAATACAGTATGGTATTGGCACAAAAACAGACACATGGACCTTAAAGGAATAGAATAGAGAACCCAGAATTGGATCCACAAATGTATGGCCAATTACTCTTTGACAAAGCAGGAAAGAGTATCCAATGGAAAAAAGACAGCCTCTTTAACATATGGTGCATGGAGAACGGGACAGCAACATGCAGAAGAATGAAACTAGACCACTTTCTTACACCATACAATAGAATTCTCCTATGTCCCAGCAATAGCACTGCTAGGAATTTACCCAAGGGATACAGGAGTGCTGGTGCATAGGGGCACATGTACCCCAATGTTCATAGCAGCACTGTCAACAACAGTCAAATCATGGAAACAGCCTAAATCTTCATCACCTGACGAATGAATCAGGAAGATGGTTTATCTATACAATGGAATACTACATGGCAATGAGATAGAATGAAATCAGGCCATGTGCAATTTGCATGGAACTTAAGTGTGTTATGCTAAGTGAAATAAGTCAGGCAGAGAAGGACAGATACCATATATTTTCACTCATATGTGGAACAAGAGAACGTTAACAGAGGACCATGGGGGAAGGGAAGGGAAAAATAGATGGAGAGAGGGAGGGAGGCAAACCATAAGAGACTCTTAAATACTGAAGAACAAATGAGGGTTGATGGGAGAGGGGAGAGGGGAAAATAGGTGATGGGCATGAAAGAGGGCAATTGTTGGGATGAGCACTGGGTGTTATATAGGAACCAACTTGACAATAAATTATAAAAGAAAAAACTAATCAACATATTAAACCAAATAGATTCATGAAAAACAATAGCTAAAGTTAGAAAAATGAAGTGCCAATTTTCATTTAAAAAAGAAAGCATATTTTAAAATACTCAAATACATTAAGAGTTTTAAAACTAATTTTAAATTAATAAAATGCTATGTGTATCTATCAAAATGAAGCAGGTTAAAATATTGATATTTTTAAAAAATCTGGGGTTCCCCTGGGTGGCTCAGTCAGTTGAGCATCTGACTCTTTATTTTGGCTCTGGTTATGATCCCAGAGTCCTGTGATCAAGCTCTGCATTAGGCTCCACGGTGAGAGCAGAGTCTGCTTGGGATATTCTCTCTCTCTCTCTCTCTCTCTCTCTCTCTGTTCCTTCCCTACTTTTGTGTGTTCTCTCTAAATAAACAAATGAATGAATAATATTTTTTAAAATCTATAACTATGTGCAAGTGCTCATTTCTCCTTACACTAACGGAAATGAGAATTCTCAAATATACTTTGCAAACTCACTGCAAGTATAAATTGGTACAACCTTTCTAGAATAGGATACATTTATAGAAATTTTAACTATGCCTCCTTTGACCCAAGAAGTGAAGGAATGCATCCTAAAGCTAGAAGGAAAAGTCTGCAAAGAGACACACATAACCCATTTCAGTGAAGAAATGGACAGAATTTGGTATGTTGTTAACAGGAAAAAAGTCTACAAAAATTACATATAATATGACCTATTTTTTAATAAAACAAACAAAAAATAGTATAAGTGCACTCAGTGTCTTAACAATTATCTGAAAGTAATGCAGAAGTGCCTATTTCTGGGTGCTGAAGTAATGGAGTTATAGGTTTTCTTATTTAATTTTTTGCAGTTTCTTAATTTTGTGGTATGTATTACTCCTATACTATGATAAGTCACAAAAATTTAAGCAAAGGAGATTTGTACTTTCTGTTCTGCAAAAAACATATGATTGACACATATGTTATTTTAAATTTATTCTTCTGTTTTGGTGCCTTTTTCTAGAATGAGCCTAAGTGTAAGACTTTTACACCTGAGGGAAAGGTGAGTAGTATATATGAGGATGTTCTAGAAGTCATTCTCCTCCTTTGTCAACAAACTTGAGTCCCTCATGGCATCATATACACATGTTTCCTTAGGATGGGTCCTCTTGCATGCTCCCTAATCCAACAGAACCTCATGAGTCAACGTAACTACACATTTAAATTTTCACATGCGCGCGCACACACACACACACACACACACACACACACACACACATTCATTATTCATTTTTTCCTGGTACATGCTTTGTATTAAAGTTGAGGGGAGCCTGGGTGGCTCAATTGGCTGCACGTCTGACTTGATATTGGCTCAAGTCACCATCTCACAAGCAAAAAATAGAGCCTTGTTATGGGACTCCATGCTAAGCAGAACCTGCTTGAGATTCTCTCTTTGTCTCTCTTGCTCTCTGCCCCTCCCCCACTCTCTCTCTCAAAATAAGTAAATAAAAACTTTTTTAAAAAGGGAAAAAATAAAGTTGATTGTTTACAGGCCTTATCTTTCTGGTAGATTATAAAACTGCAGAGAAGAAGATGAATATATCATTTCATTTACATCTCCCAGAAACAACAAAATATCCTACGTAGTTAGGTAGAAACAACTTGTTTGTTGACTAAATATTATGAGGATTGCATAGGCTTACCTTGGACCAATCTGTAGCAATTTCTTAAGGGAAATGCTACAAGGGGCCCCTGGGTGGCTTGACCGGTTAAGGGTCTGACTTCAGCTCAGGTCACGATCTCATGGTTGGTGGGTTTGAGCCCTGCATTGGGCTCTGTGCTGACAGCTCAGAGCCTGGAGCCTGTCTTCAGATTCTGTGTCTCCCTCTCTCTCTCTGACCCTCCCCTGCTCCCACTGTCTCTCTCTGTCTCTCAAAAATAAACAAAAAAATTTTTTTAATAAGTAACTTTTGAAGAAGTAAAAAGTATTTCTATTTTAATTCTAGGTAAAATATAACCAATTACACCATTGATACTGCTTCAATTATAATTTGTTCAAGAAAATTATATTATATCAGTGAAAGACAGATCTGTAATATTTACAATGGGAAGTAAAGGTTATAAGAGGGACTTTTCTTCACAGTTTTGTCTGCATCATGAAAGCCAAAAATATTCTTCCACAAAACATAGTTTGAAGCCTTTGTTAAAGACAGACTCTAAGAATAGATGAAACAAGAATTGATTCCAAAACCCCACTTTCTTACAGCATACCGATCTAATAGAGCATCTTATTTGCGAGATAAGAATGGACTGGTGTATAACATGAGCTCATAATAATTCCTCCCATGTACTTATCAGCTGCTGTGCCAACCACTCTGTGTTCATGTTCTCTGGCCCCATGAAGAGCCTCGTTATACAGTAAGTGGAGCTGCACACATTTCAGGTCAGCTCTACTGACTCCAAAACCAAAACTTCTCCTAAACAATAAATCCACTTATTTACAGATAAATTAAAAGCATCTGATAGTGACTGCAGCAAGGTAGCCAACATTTCTAGTAATATGTCTTGAAATGTTCATGGGTCATAATACATCTGCAGTAGAATTGTGACCAAATGATAATATCCACTGCATTTACCAAAAATAAAATGATACAGTAAAAGGTTTCAGGAAGACTGTGCTATTTAAATACCTTTACAGTAATATATGTGTGGGGGGACGGGGGATGAATCTCCAATGTACTTTTTTATAATAATCATGGCATTTCCTCTCATGTCTAAAAATAGCATTACAACAATCATTTAACAGTATACAATGCTCTAGCTTTTATATTTTATTTGGATGAAAATAGAATAGCAAACACAGGGACAACTTTTCCTGAAAATGCTTTCGATGAAAGTTTGACGTATTATCACCCGTCTAGACTTTACAAAGGTAGCCACCAAATTGATTATAGTGAAATATTATCTCTCTGTTTAGCCTTGCTTTTTATCCAGGCACCCGGACCACTGAGGAAGCTGTAAGAAAACAATGCCATGTCTTGTCTGCTCCTGGGCGTGATCAGCAAACTTCTCATGGATAAATAATTACATACTTCGTGGAGTAGTTCCAAACTCAGATCCCGTATTTCAGATACATACCTTTAGAGGAGCTGATTCTTGTGTCTAATATTTTCTTCAGCACTTCAGAAATACTGTGAGCTTCACAGGGAAAATG
>NC_043700.1:17149407-17185030 GCF_006229205.1 Suricata suricatta
CTATGCATATATTTTAGTAGTTCATTCTATCCATGCTTAAAAATTAAATCAATAATACCACCAAATTCCAGAGTTTTCTATATTCACAGCTTTGTTTATGACATCCACTTTGTGAACTAAATAAATTGAATGATATATTTGTTGAGATTGGTGGAGTACAATGTAGTTTGTTTTTTTCCCAAGAAGTACATCATTTATTTGAGAGGAATTTCTGTCTTTGGGGGGTAGGAGATGCTTAGTGTGTTTATGTTGGGAAACAGAGTACCAGGCACATATCTTTCAGCCTCCACTCAGTCACATAAGAATGGGCCTTACAGCTGGAATATTTCCTTATCAAGAGATAAAGGGTCAAAAGAAAACCAAAGCTCAAGGCATCACTATTCCGAACTTCAAACTATATTACAAAGCTGTAATCATTAAAACAGTATGGTACTGGCACAAAAACAGACATATAAATCAATGGAACAGACCAGAGAACCTAGAAACGGGCCCACAAATAAATGGCCAACTGATCTTTGACAAAGCAGGAAAGAATATCCAATGGAAAAAAGGCAGTCTCTTCAGCAAATGGTGCTGAGAAAGCTGGACAGTGACATGCAGAAGAATAAACCCGGACCACCTTCTTACACCATGCACAAAATAAACTCAAAATGGATGAAAGACCTAAACATAATACAGGAAGCCATCAAAATCTTGGATGAGAAAACAGTCAAATAACCTCTTTGACCCCAACTGCAGCAACTTCTTAATGATAGGTCTCCATTGGAAAGGGAAACAAAAGTAAAAATGAACTATTAGGACCTCATCAAGATAAACAGCTTCTGCAGAGTGAAGGAAACTTATCAGAAAAACTGAAAGACAGCCAATGGAATGGGAGAAGATATTGGCAAAAGACATATCAGACAAAAGGTTAATATCCATAATCTAAAATGAATTTATCAAACTCAATATCCCAAAACCACATGATCCAATGAAGAAATGGGTAAAAGACATGAACAGATACTTTTCCAAAGAAGACATCAAGATGGCTATTAGATACATGAAAAGATGCTCAACACCATTCATCAAATGGGAAATACAAATCAAAACCAGCATGAGATACCACCTCACACCCTGTTAGAATGGCTAAAATTAACAACTCAGGAAACAACAGATATTGGATGTGGAGGATGCAGAGAAACAGGAACCCTTTGGCACTGTTGGTGGGAATACAATCTGGTACAGCCACTCTGGAAAACAGTATGGAGGTTCCTCAAAAAATTAAAAATAGTACTACCCTACAACCCAGCAATTGTACTAGTAGGTATTTATCTAAGAGATACATTGAAGGGCAATATGCACTCCAATGTTTATAGCAGCACTATCAACAGAAGCCAAAGTATGGAAGAGCCCAAATGTCCATCGACTGATGAATGGATAAAGAAGATGCAGTATATGTGCACAGTGGAATATTACTCGGCAATCAAAAATAATGAAATTTGCCATTTGCAACAACTTGAGTAGAACTAAAATGTATTATGCTAAGCAAAATAAGCCAGTCACAAGTATCATATGATTTCACTCACATGTGTAATTTAACAAAGAAAACAGATGACCATAGCGGAAGAAAAGAAAAAGTAAGATAAAAACAGAGAGGGAGACCAACCATAAGACACTCTTCAATACAGAGATCAAACTGAGGATTGCTGGTAGGGTGTTGGATGGGGAGGTGGGCTAAATGGGCAATGGATATTAAGAAAAGCACTTGTTGGGATGATCACTGGGTGTTATATGTTAAGTGATGAATCACTAAATTCTGTTCCTTAAATCATTATTACACCATATGTTAACTAACTTACATTTAAATTAAAAAAAATTTTTTTAAAGACACAAAGAGTCCACACAGCCTGAAGCTGGTTAATCTCATTCTGTGGGAATATCCTTCCTGATTAGGTTCAGTGAGTGTTCTTTGCTCTGCATCAGTGGCCCTGAAGAACACCCACAACTTTGAGAAATACACACTCCAGACCAGAGGACTTAGGGTACTTCTACTGCAGCACAAGAGGAATGTGCCTGGACCAAGTGCCCTGTGTCAGCTGTCAGGGGCACTCACCAGCCACGAGGGCCCCTACACACATTACGAAGCTGGTCTTACTCTCTCCCTTCTCTGTATAAGTAAAAGTGCTGACCCATTCTGTGCCTGACTGTTTTGTATGTTCCTTGGCCAGTCTAACACCAAGATGTAGTGGGCAGAAAGGTTTGGACTTCTTTCCCTAAAAGCTGGTATTATGATGATCTTTGCTATCCTCTCTGTAGTTTGAGTTCACCCCTGTCACTGTTACAGGTGCATGGTGTTCTGCTCAACATATGGAGAATTCATCCTTCTTGGACCTTTGTATTCTTAATCTGGATGCCAAAACACTTTCTGGATGTTATGGATGACTCCAACAGGTAATCTGTATACATTATGACAAAATCCAGTATATACTTTCATTTTCATTGGCCAAAAATAATGAAAAAAAATGAAGCACCATCACCTTTATCTTGAGCACATCTTCATTGTTTTCTACTCTTTTGGGTGACAGTAGAGAAGATGTTTGATGATAAAATCTTGCTGGGCACATTTTCCAAGAAAAAAGAACACTGCTATTCAGCTCTCCAATCACATGTGCAGTGGTATCTTCCTTCTAATTTAGACATCACTGGCAACAATCAACTTGTCAAATTTATATAGTAGATAAAAATGGAAATGATAAAAATCAAGTCCAAGGCTGCTTTTATTTTTGAAGCTTAAATGGCAACTATTATCATTTCATATAGCCCATTATGTGTGAAAGATGTCTGAGGCCATACATTTCCCTCATGAGTTTTCACGAGCTTTTTTTAATTCTATATTATATTTTATTTTAATCAATAAAGATACTACTCTACTACAGATTCCACTGGTGCTCTAAAAGACAAGCCTGTGGAATTTTCATTTTAAACCATTATTTCAAAACAAACAATATATGCATGATTCAGCACCAGGATTCATGATTAGATGCAAGTGAAATTAAAAGCCAGCACTATTCAATTCAAATATTTTAGTTGTACTTTAAATTCTGTAACAAAACTATATAAGTAAGTCTAAAACATAAAGTTAAACTCCTTTTCAAAAACATGCAAGTAAAAAAGTCAAACATTTCCCAGCTGATTATCAGGACTAAATTTTAAGAGCAAAAGTGTGGCAGAAACAATCCCAGGTTATTTCACAATGAAGGGCTCATTTACCAATAATGAATTCATTCATTCATATAAAATAATTCCTCAGCCTCAGCACTATTAACCTTTTGGTCCAAATCATTCTTTGTTGTGTAGGCTCTCCAGTGCTTTGCAAGATGTTCAGTAGCCTCCCTAACCTCTATGTTCCCACCAATTATGACAAGGAAAAGATATCACCAGGCATTGCTGACTGTCCCCTCACTGCAGGGTTGCCTTTGGTTGAAAACCACTGATCTAAAACATGTTTGAGCGCCTCCATGTGTCAGGCACTGTGGTTCTAAAGAGACAGAGATTATAAGAACCAGCTCTTAAAAACTCACATCTAGAAGTGGAGACATGGAAGTACCTCATGTGGAATCTCATTCAAGAGAAAATCCTGTCTCACTATAACTTTATCCAAACACATACTATGATACTTCTTCAGACCTTACGCTTGCCAGACACAGTTACATGCATCGTGTGAGAGCAGAATCCAAGTCAAAACTTTCCAGTCCCGGGGTGCCTGGCTGGTTCAATTGGTCTAGCATGTCACTCTTGCTCTCAGGGTTGTGAGTTTAGGACCTATGTTGGGTATAAAGATTACTTAAACAAACAAACTTTGCAGTCAAAGTTTAGTATAATTCTTCTAGCTTATTGACTAATCAGTAAATCTTACCTCTCTGCAAACAAACTCTGCCCCCAGAATGGTCAGGTAGTTGTCAGGTCCATTAAACTAAGGGTATTCAGCTTAAATTGAAACTCTCAACGAGTTCTATAAATACGCATAACTCTAAAATCATGAAGCTACTTACAAACTGCAGATATTTCCTTGTAACATATCACATAATGATTCTAATTCCTGCCCTAAAAAATAGTTTTCTAAATGAAAAGATGCCAGGATGTTATTTACTGTTTTATTTTACAATAATATATTTCTAGAACTGAACACTATGCCCATATCTTCCTACTGGCTTAATAAGGAAAAGAAAAAAATATGTTTTCAGAACAGAGTTGGGCAGATCGCTACTTTATTTTTTTTTAAGTTTATTTGTGTGTGGGTGAGAGAGAGAGCATGTGCGAGCAGGGGAGGGGCACAGAGAGAAAATCTCAAGCAGAGCCTGATAAATGACTTGACCTCACATACCATGAGATCATGACCTGAGCTGAAATCAAGAGACAGAAGCCTAGCCAACAGAGCCATCCGGGTGCCCCCAGATTGCTAATTTAATCTCAGTCACTGTCAGAGTGAAAATCAATCAGAGAAATATAAATATCATATGATTTCACTCATATGTGGTTTAAGAAACAAAATAAGCAAAGGAAGTAAAAAGAGAAAGAGAGACAAACCAGTTTCTTTGTTATAAAGAACAAACTGATGGTTACCATGAGGGATGGGTGAAATAGGTAATAGAAATTAAGGAGTGCACTTGTGATGAGCACTGGGTGATGTACAGAACTGTTAAATCACTATATTGTGCGCCTGAAACTAATATAACACTATATATACTGGAATTAAAATTTTTTTAAATAATAAATAAAAGTTAAAATGAAATCAGCTGAGTGAAAATCAGTAGACATAATTCTTTTTTCCTATTTTATGTCAAAATTCTATAAGAATTTTATAAGAAGTCTTTATTTTTATATATTTAATGTCAAGGACCAAACTGCCAAAATGAAGCCACCTTTCATTATCATTAACTCTATAGTCCAAGTACTGCTATTTCATTGATTTTATACTGTTTTTTTTACTAAGATGACTTCATCTAATCTTCAGAATAACATTATGACTTATCATCATTTTACATATGTGGAAATTGAGATTTAGTTAAATAATTTGTCCTAGGTCATATAGCTGATTAGTAGTAGAATTTAAATTTGAACCTTCCTACTCTTACCTACTCTTATAAAAAAAAAGTTTTATTTGATAAATTATTAGAAATAATGAGTAAATATTATAATATTATTAGATACAAGGCCAATTTTTGGCAATAATGAGAAAATTGTTTAAAATTCTGTTTATATCCAGAATTTGAAAGTATCACAAAAATAACCAATAAAAATTAAATACACATTTTCCAAGGCAAAAAAACCAAAGGTACTTATAAAAGATTAAAAATTAGGAATAAATTTGATAAATTATATATAAGACCTCTACAAAAAACTACAAAATATTACTGAAACAAATTAAAGAAACTCTAAACAAATAGAGGAATATAACATATTTATAGTTGGACGGAATCAATGCAATCCAACAAATATCCCACCTTTTTTTTAAATTGACAGATACTAAAATGTATATGTGAATACAATGACAGAGAAACAGTCAAGGTACTTTGGAATACAAACAGCAAGATGGGAGGAATTACTTGATACCAGGACTCAAAAGAAAGCTACAGTAATAATTATGACATTGTTTGAAGAGCACTAGGATAAAAGAGAGATCAATTAAATACAATAGGAAGTCCATCAACAGACCTATGCTTGTATGTACAATTGATTTATGACAAAAATATAAGTATGGAAGAGATAGTCTTTTCAAAAAATAGTACTGGATCAACTGCCTATCTATATGGAAAAATATATTAAGCTTGACTTCCTAACATACACAGTAATTAATTCCAAGTAAAGCTAAACATGAAAAGTAATTCATGAAGCCTTTAGAAGATAGTATAAGATGTCATGAGTGAAATGGGAAAACACTTTTTTAAGGGGATCAATAAAAGGAACCTTAAAATATCACTCAATTGGACTATATTAAACTCATTGACATGCTCTTATCAAAAGAGAACAGTAAGACAGTGATAAAAAGCAGCCAGAGGTGGGGGGAAATACTTACAATACATATAAGCAACATAAAGAATGCTTACAAAACAATAAGAAAAAGATTAACTGATAAAGTAAGCAAAAGAACTTGAAACAAAGTCTTGTAGAAGAGGATGTTGTAATTGATCAATAAAGATATTTTTGAAGTGTTTAACCTCTTAATCAGCAAATTAAAACCAGAGGAGATAGTATTCATATACCTTCCAGGTTTCCTAAAATTAGTAACAGATAGTACCAAGAGTTGGTAAGATTATAAAGCAACAGGAACTCTCACATACAGAGGTTGGGTCAGCAAATCGACATAATCACTTTCAAAATGATTTTGGCATTATATTAAAATTGAATAATATATATAATCCACACACCCTAGAGAACAACAATTTCACTCTAGAATGGTTACTGCAACATTACTGGTGGTGACTAAACACAAGCCAGCCGCCTACCGAGAGTACAAAGATACACAGTGATATATCTTCATAATGGAACATTATCCAGCAAAAAAAAAAAAAATGCATGTAATAATATAGATAAATCTCACAAAGGTAATTTTGAACAAAAAAGCCAGGCATATGAGATGTAATCCTGTAACTTTATTTAATAAATACAATTTATTTATAAAGTCAAGAAAAGAAACCATATTATAGTGAGTAGGAATGAATGCTTATGCAGAAAACCCTATAGAAGGGTGTATGTGAAAAAGTTATAACTAGAGAAGTCAGCTTAACAGTTAATATTATAAGGAAGAAAGGGGTAGTGATGTGTAGGGGATATGAAGGTGCCTGTGGAAGAACTTTAAGGAGGACTTCTTCGCTGCAGGAGACTTTCAGTGTTATTATAGGAAACAATGGGCCAGAAACCCTCAAGCAGCAGGTGGAGCAGTCTAGGTTCAGATCATTCAAAGTAGGGCCAGCAGTGCAGCCCCATCAGCATCACGTGAGAACATATAAGAAATGGAGAACTACAGGGCTCACCCTCAATCTACTGAACTAGAATCTACTATTTTAACAAGATCTCCAAGTGACTGCTATACTTTAATTTTAGAGAAGACCTGGTACAGGTAAACAAGAAGGTAAGTAAGTAGCTCAATCAAGGCTGAGATGAATGCAATAAAGAAGGTCAGACAAAACAAAACAAAATAAAGGGAAGAGAAAGGAAGGCAAGGGAAGAAGAAAAAAGAAGACAGAGAGAAAGAAAGAGAGAGGGGGAAAAGAAGAAGGAAGTCAGGAGGGAGAGAGGGAGGAAGAAAATTATAAACACAATCTAGAAATCTGCACCCTCCAGGCCACATGTGCCTTGTTCTTTTATAAACACCAGGTCTTATCCTGAGACGTCTTACTCACTTTAGAGCAATGTATTTCCTGAATACTCACTCTCTCTGCTACTAAAATGGTAAACTACTAACATTTTGTTTATAATTTGTTTGCTTCATTTTTTGAAATAGATATGGTACTAATTGTCAGTGTTTAATATGTGGAGAAAATTTGTTCTTCACACTTTAAGATTTATGAAGCATAACCTTTTGTAAACATGTAACATTGAAAATTTCCATAGACTCTCTCTCTCTGTTTCAAAAATAAATAAATATTTAAAAGGAGGGGGTCGTCAGGGTGGCTCAGTTGGCTAAGCAGCTGACTGCAGATCAGGTCATGATCTCACAGATCATGAGTTCAGGTCCGCATCAGGCTGTGTGCTGACAGCTCAGAGCCTGAAACCTGCTTCAGATTCTGTGTCTCTCTCTCCATGCCCCTCCCCATTCACGCTCTGTCTCTCTCTCTCAAAAATAAATAAACATAAAAAGAAAATTGCTATGTAAATTACCTATAAAATAATAAAAATTAAATAAAAGATATTGCTGTCCCTTAGACTTTAAAACCTGTAAATGCACTGGGTGTTATATGGAAACCAATTTGACAATGAACTATTATTAAAAAATAAAAATAAAACCTGAAATGGAAAAATTAAAAGTGTTTTCTGGCTCAATCTAAGGAATCAAAGACTGTTTAAAATAATACAGCATACAAAGTGGAACAACTGACCTCAGTTCCCCTTCATCAGAGAGTTCCCACCTTGGTTGATTCACAGATATTTTTACGGAAACCCAGTTAACTTCAGATACTTATAATCATTATTGTGTTTAGTCCAAATATAAGTTTTAAGTATTTTAAATGAAAATAATTTAAGCAGTATCTTGGAGTTGGATAGTAAAAGGGAAAAATGATATAGTATTTTTTCAGAGTTTATACATCAAAAACGAAATGTTACTGTACACCAGCTGTTAGTACAAATCCAATCATATATGGAAAACCAGAAATGTGTTTTTGCAACATGTTTTACAGTTTGACATGATTCAGGATAATAGTCAGTACAGGTCAATACAATTATGCTAATTACTTACCACTGACATCCATTCTGATTAGCTTATGCCTTTCATGATACTGGTTGGTAAAGCTGCCTGGATTAATTACAGTCCATCCCTAGTCTTCACAGATTCTTTATAAATTCGCCTACTCACTAAAATTTATTTGTTAACTCCAGAATAATACTCTTGGTGCTTTCTTGGTCATTCATGGACATGCACAGAACAGGAAAACAGGAAAACGTTTGCGTTCCCCCAGCTCATACGTTCCCACATGGCATCAACTACCTCTGCCTTCCTGTTTCCCGTCATAGACACGACCAGAGAGTGGGGACTAGAGGGCACGGCCCTGTGCAGCACCGTTCAAGGAGTTCTACCTCCAGGCCACGTGGACCCTGGCACCTGTTGTTGGAATGGGCCTCAGACAAGTCTCTTAATGCTCCAAAACCTCCTTTTCTCTTTTATAAAACAGAACATAAAAAATCCTAGTAAGGAGAAAAATTAAGTAGACTATACCAGTATGAGTTGTTTCTGGATTTAAGACTACATAATCGATGTAAGATATGTATATATGTGTACACAGTCCCCTAAGGGGCAATGATGTAGCGTTTGCTAATTCAGTTTTTCTTAATTTTTTATTTATTTTTGAGAGAGAGAGAGCGTCAGGGGAGGGTTAGAGAGAGAGGGAGACAGAGAACCTGAAGACAGGCTCCAGGCTCTGAGCTAGCTGTCAGCACAGAGCCTGACACAGGGCTCAAACCCACGAACCGTGAGATCATGACCTGAGCCGAAGCTGGACACTCAACCGACTGAGGCACCCAGGTGCCCTGCATTTGCTAATTCAGTATTGAAGGTAACTTTATGAAACATTAGCTGCCATGAATATTGAGAAACAAGTGCATATAAAAAAACAAATAATTGTCATCTGTTACTTTTGATTTTGTGTATAAATAATATATTATTGTTTTCTGGCTTATTTTTGGCTACAAATTTCCACATAAACTATGTATAAATACAAGAGTGGACAAAAATGTATAACTTTAACCTATGTAAAATTATTTCAAGTAATGCTAAGTTATGTTTAAATAACATTCATTCACATTAAAAACCAAGGGAACTTTGTTTTACTGTGGTGGTGGTGGTGGTGGTGGTGGTTAATAACAATTAAAACTTCTTTTCAATGTTTATTTATTTTGAGAAAGAGAGACAGAGTGTGAGTGGGGGAGGGGCAGGGAGTGAGAGAGACAGAGAATCCAAAGACCACTAGGCTCTGAACTATCAGCACAGAGCACAACGCAGAGCTCAAACTCACAAACTGTGGGATTATGATATGAGTTGAAATCAGACACTTAACCTACTGAGCCACTCAGCTACTCCATTAGTTTTGTAAGTTTAACTATTTCTTCTTCCTCTTTTCCTCCCACCTAAAACTTTCAGGTGTACATATTAGTTTGACTTCTAAAGAAAATACCATCTCAAAATGGTGCTTCTCTAATTGTTAGTTTAAAAGAATTTTTCTCTGTAAAGCTCCATTTATGGTTTTTATCAGAACCTAAGTCATAGGAGCATTTTACTTAATGTTGTTTATAACCAATTTCCAAAAACACTGAATGCCACTTGCTATACTTTGAGAAGAAGCTCTATTTGTCACTATAGATTTCTTATCATATTTCGTTTGTTGGAGAGGAAAGACCTTTTACTTTATGTGAAAAATGACTTGTGATTTGATTTAGTGGCAATTTTTAATTTAGGTTTTCTAGTTTCATTTTATTTTTTCCTATTCTCTAACCATATAAAAGTGTCCCAGTACTGTAGAATGTGCCTGTTTCATATAAACAAAAGCAGGCTCTACTACAGTAAAAAGTTATAAGCATACTAAAATATGTAATTAAGATACTTATTTTTAACTGAAAAATATCTATAAGAATAAATAAAACAAAAAATGTAATTATTAGGCATTTCTAAGGATTTGCAATTCTACACTACCTGTTTCATGACAGATGCTCCACTCTTGTGACTAAATTTTAAGCAAAAGAAACAAGCTTTTAATATTGGCAACCTAGAAATAGCTATTAAAATAGAAAAATATAAACAAAGTTCTATACTACAGAACTAATCTGATATACATGGTTATTGTTGATCTTCTGTTAGATCTTTTTTCCTTCTATTATATCTTACAATTTTTGTCAAATAAATATTCAAGCATGGCACAACGCACTAAGGATTTTTTTCAAAAACCTTCATATATATGTATGTATATATGTGTACATATGTGTGTGTGTGTATATATATATATACATTTATATATAGTGTTTTGTTTCTGAAAACACTGTGGAAAACACACATACACCACAAAGTTTGAGAAATTTACCAAGGTTACAGAATGAATCAGTGGTAGAACAAGAGACATAATTTAGATTTCATCCCTCATGGTTGTATCAATGAACTAATTTCTGTTCAATTTCTATAGTATTGTTTTACTAAGAAACCAAAAACATTTTACCTTCTTTATTCCCCAGTAAGCTATTAAAATATAATATCCTTGGGGACCAAGCCTTTCACCTCACCCTTCTAAGTATCTATATAAAAAATGACTGCTTCCACTAAAGATTAGAGGAGGCAAAATAAAATCGGAATCAAGAATATTGAGGACTTTTCAAATATGTGGTTTGTTTTTTAATTCACTAAAAGAACACTGAACACATTTCTGAACATCACTTTGAAATTCTGTTCTTGTTCCATCTATTAGAATTGGATTCAACACAATTGGATTCAGCCCAAAACTCTATTTCCATGTAATAGCAACAAAACTGGATCAGATATCTGTTAAAAGAGAGCTGGATCTTTGTATAGTACCCATTTATTGGTTTATAGCCTTGCAACCAGAAAGTATACACAACAAAATGTTGTCATTTCAGCAAGAAAAAAAGAGGGGAGAGGGAAAGGTGTGGAGAAGTGCCCTATCCTGTCCCTGAAACGGTTGACGGTGACTGATCATACAGCGATGCACACGGCTGTCTGTCGCTGTTTGTCTCCTCTCACCAACCTATGACTTCAAAGCCATTCGACCTAGAATTCATTTAGCCTCACCACCAACTCAATGCCTATGTGGTAACAAATTACCATGTCTTAGCAGCTTAAAACAACATACATTTATTAATACGATTTCTATGGGCAGGAATCTAAATATTCTTTAGCTGCATCCTCTGTTTTAGCATCTCTTACGAGGCTGCAATCACCTTGGGATCTCATGCAAGGCTCTACCAAAGAAATGTCCACGGCCAAGTTTACAAGGGTTTTGGCAGATCCAGTTCCTGGCAGGATGTCAGTCCTTGCTAGCTCTTGGTTTTTGCCACTTGGGCCTCTTCATAGGGCAGCTTACTTTATCAGAGCCAGCAAGAAAAAGTTAATACAGAGTATGGTAGTGAGACAGAACTGAAGACCTCGTGTGACATAATCACAGAAGTAACATCTCACCACTTTTACTGTATTCTATTGGTTAGAAACAAATCACATGCCTGTACTTACACTTATAGGAAGAGGACCACACCAGGGCAGGACTACCAGGAGGCAGAGACTGGAGGCCTTTTGAAGCCCACCTGCTACAGTGCTGACCCAAGATCCATAAGACGCTTGAAACTGCATTTTATTGATAAATCAGTTTATTATTAGTATTATTTGCCTGATACCTTTTTTCCTTAAATACCACGTTCCAGCCTTGTTTCTGGTACCTGAACACTTGGCTGGTAGTTTTGCCTTTGATTTCCCATACACATACCTTCTTCATCCGTACTAACCAAATGTTCTTTTTGACATCTACATCGAATGACAGAGTCCTCATGTAACTTACTTCCTGTTGCTGAGTTTCCACCATTAGCCTTCAGCAACTGGTTAAATGGACATTTAGACATGTAGCTTTAGCTAATACTGCTTGTGCCATGTATGTATTTACCCTATAGACAAATGTTTGGTTCTCAGACCCACTACTTGGAACTCATCACTCTGAATAATTTTCTGAATAACCAATCCCCAGTTTTACTCCCATATTGCGGCATTTGCCATTCTCCAGACTCTTTGAGTTTTCCTGGTTTGTAACCAGTTCTGATCTGGCCTCTCCTGAAAATATTTGAGCCTGAGCTCTGATAGTTGTTTACTTGCTTAAAAAGATGCTTCTATAAATTCCTCCCCAATGGAAGTTCCATATCCAGTCATGAACATTGCAAGGATTTTAGTAAATACAAACACTCATTGAAGCAAAACCCTATAATGACAAAGGAAAACATTTATAAGGATGTAAGAAGATACAAATATTCATTGAAGCACAACTCTGTAATGATGAAGAAAAGAAGCTTTTATTCTAAAGAAATATTGCTTTCTCACTGTAGATACGTAAAACTGCCAAACTACCTATTCTGAGTTTCATTTTATTAAAGAGATACATAAAGTGGAAAGGAGGATAGTTCTCGACAGATCCAACATTATTAAAAATATATTCATCCTCTAAATCACAAGTTTATGTTCTTTCCTCTGCCTGAAATAGCATCATGTGTCACTCATTTTTACACATCAAAATCTTGTCAGTATCTGAGCTCCTTGGAGCTCTTTTTGATCACCCTAAAACAACCGAGAGTGAATCCTCTATCTAAACCTCCAGAGATAACACTCATACTGCTCCTGGGGTACATCATGTTTATTACCTTTTATATATTCCTTTTATGATGCTGTTAGATTGTAAATGTCCCTATACTAAAAACAGTATCTTTCTTACTTTTTTTATTCATTGATATATATTTGGTGTGACTTTCAGCATTTTAGTTTATAAATAAATATTTACTGAATTGAATTGCATTTGTATTATTTTATAGTTTTTCTTTTTAAGAGCTTCTTAGTATTTATATGAGTGATATATTAATAGTCAAAGTTTTATTATGAGTAAATGGTATTTGCCTCTGGAAGAAAGATTTGGTATCTTTGACATCTCATGTGATTTAATTAATAAAGACCTCTTTAAGTTACAAATATGATGATATTAGTAACTACTAGTGAATGATATTGGAAATAAAATGCAAAACTCATTTTTTAAAAATATACCACATCTTCACTTCACATAAAGTAGAGAGAGCAGACGAGAGGGGCAGGAGAGGGAAAGAGAGAGGGGGAGAGAGGGAAAGAGAGAGGGGGAGAGAGGGGGAGAGAGAGAATCACAAGCAGACTCCAGGCTCACCGTGGATTGGATGTGGGACTTGATCCCATGACTGTAGGATCATGACCTGAGCTGAAATCAAGAATTAGATACTCAACCACTAGAGACACCCAGATGTGTCCCTTTTTTAGTAGATATTTTTAAATTTTTCTGTCTTCCTATTTTATTTCTTATTAATTTATCAGTTTTATTTTTACATATCTGAATCCTTCATAAAAAGTATGTGGATGTGTTAATTAAAGATACAATGCCATTGTGAAATATCTTGAATGCCTAAAAGCATTATAAAACTGAAACTTGGGATCTTAATGACATAAAGACTCTCTATATGCAGGAAGTCTAGGCTGTGAGTTTCATTATAGGACTCTGTAGGAAACTGTGGAGAGGACTGGGAATCTCTAGCTATATCTCCAGTGGTTGGAAGTGCTGCTGCAAGATGGCCCTTGACTGTCAACTCTTTTTCAGGGATTGTCTCAGTTTAAGAATACTACTTTGCTGAAGTCATGGTTCTGTCCAAGGTACCCCACATCTAATGACTGGCCAACAGAGGGTGTGAAGGACCTGCCCTCTTACCACTCAGATCAGCTCTGAAAGTTCATCCTAACTTCAGAGCACTTGGTGGGTTTGGCTAAGTCCTTCACTGGAACTTCATTTCAGCTCAACTTCTCTGTCCAATCTTCTTCCTTCTCCTCTTTCAACAGATGTTAATCCATAAATTATTCCCTAATAGACATCTTGTTTGCTCATTTCCATTTCAGAGTCTGCTTTACAAAGAACCCAACTTGCAACAAACATAAAAATGCTCTTGGCAGGAGATACAATTTCCACAAAGAGATATAAAATCAGAATTATTTACTGTTTCAGCCTAGATTTTCCCCAGTGTTTAGTACTATTAACAGTAAGTGTAGGATAATTCATTGTCTGTAGGGTACCCTGTGCATTGTAGAATATTAAATAGAATCCCTGGCATCTACTACTAGATGCTAGTAGCACATACACAAAAACACCCATACTGTGTGACCCAAAAAAAAAGTCTTCAGACATTGGCACATGCCAACCCATGCACCCAAGGAAAGGAATGAAAATCCCCCTAGAAGAATCACTGCCCTAGAGCTAAATTTCTAAGGAAGAGCAACTGGGAAATAAAAAAATGTAATTAATGAACCTGTCTGTTTCACCCAGACAGTAGGTGGACAGCGGGTAGCAGTTGACAGCAGTCAATAGGTTGCTAGCAATCGATGCCTAGCACAGGCCCTGAAGGACACCTCCTCCTCCACACACACTCTATCCCTATTCTACCACCACCACTGGGTTAGCAGTTAAGAGTCAAGACACTACAATTTGGAACTAGGGTCTAATGTGTACATTTATTTGGCATACTATAATATCTACAAAGTCTTTAATCATATTGAATGTTTGTAGGATTCATTATTTATAGGCTTCTAAAAGGTGTCAAATTCTCTATAGTCCTTGATGAAAAGTGAGATTCTTCAATTCCACAGAGAAGTTGTAAGTTTTCATTTTACTGGGGTTTTTTTTCCTCCAAATTCTTGAAGTGCCACTGTTCTTAAAGGATTTCCTGATCTGCTTTATATGTTGTGAGTATCTGTTTAATAGAGATTTTTCTTCACCTTATAATCCCTGCAATTGCAAGGGGAAGCAATGATATGGAAACTGGAGAATTTCCTCAACTCTTGAATTCTTCAGTAATATCAAAGCGGGATTTTGGGGCATAGGAGGCCTACAGTTTGGGCAGGGGGAGGATCAGAGGCACATGGGGGCTGGCATATAAGGAATACATATCTTTAAAAGAGAATGCATCTCTTTGTCTTTTGTAGGTATGGTATCTTTTCCTCTTGTAAGTTGGAATATGTTTAAATAATTTCCCACAACCAAGTGCTCCAAACTTCTCTTGTGATTGTTATGTGTTGTTCCCATCCAAATAATTTTAAAAAGAAATTTTTAAGAGGTGCTCTTATATATGTACATGTATGCCACGAAAGGATTATATGCAAACCAACTGCAGAAGAAATAGCTGCTCCTCAGCATATATCTTTAATCATTGTCATTTTTATCTAAGATTTTACAATATTTTTAATTTATTTTCTGCTAACAAATTTAGTTTGTACTTGTTTATTAATGTAACTTCGTGTCACAGGGTTTTAGCACTAGGAACTCTGTGAGAGAAGCAGCAGACAGAATATCCATGAAACACAGGTAATTTTTAATTTTATCAGACAATTTCTTCCCATGAAGAATTTATAACTTTCTCATCTCTAATCAAATATCCTGCCATAGGAGCACATTCTAATTAGAGCTGTCTACTCCTAGCGGGGTATTCATCCCAGACCAATGTGTGGTGAAACATTCTAATCCATTTTAAGCGTGTAATTTGTTTCTGTACTCAAATTCTAGGCAAAGCGCAGCTGGATGTCATTGGAGACTTTTCTTGCAAAATGAGGGTGAGGAAAGTTAAAACAGAAATTCACTGAGTGGAAACCAAAGATCTCTAATTAGGAAATATTAATCTAGGACATGCAGAGGGAGAAATGAATGACCACCTGGTCATCTTGTGCTATTAACATGGTTGACCCTGGGAAGCTACTCCCATCCGTTTGTTCACAGGCCATAAGCCACTTCTCTCTTAATATCAAAAGTCATGATTCATTCACTCAGCCACCCCATCATTTATTCATTCATATTCTAACATTGACTATTTCTGAACAAAGGTGCTATGCTTTGTGCTAAAAAGAATGCCAAGAGATATAAGTCACTAGGATTATTTTTGAAAGTTGGCAGACAGTGCAAAATAATGTCTAGAGTTTCTTTAAGATTACTTTTTCTTATGTCTTAAAAACATCTATGAACTGGTCTATTTTTGCCCCTACCATAAATATAGAGATTAAGTATATTTAGTATATTATTCCTTCCACAGTTTGTGTATTATTACATAATTATAAGAATTCAGAAATCTCAAAATCTGAAATGTAAAGATGGCATGTTCTATGATCCAGTTATTTGTATTTAAAAGCTAGCATAAGAGAGCTCAGAATGGACACAGGTTCATAAAAGGACCAAGAAAAGGGCACTCACTATTCAAATTTCCATAATTGGAAGTAATTTTAGGGAAAAATGTAAAATACTAATTCAAATGTTAGTGAATGACCCTTACCACACACACACACACACACACACACACACACACACACACACACACACAGTTGGAAGTCACCTTCAGAACGTTAGGTCTATATTTCTATTGCAGTATGTAATATATCAAATTACAATTAAATGCAAAATACTTTGAAAAGCCTTTTTACTGCTAATAGCTGCTGCTGACATTGCCCTGTCTCTTCCACACACCTCTGCTTCATTTCGGTGCTCTCAAATTTCTGTGATAGGGTGAAAGAGCATACTGAAAGAGGAAAAAATACCATACCTATAACAGATGTATTCAAGTGACCCAGAGCACACTATTTCTAAAAATGAACTGCCACTAGCCAACACACACACACACACACACACACACACACACACACACAAAATACACATACACACCCACACATTTTATATGAGGTAAGCATGGACAGTTTCAGATTTCAAAATGAAAGAACCTCGGCACACATATGCACATATAAGCACATATAACAGAATTTACTTATTATGTTTTCTGGTGACCAAAAAAAAAAGAATCTCAGACCCAGAACCAGGGCAGCTGGTGGCCACAGGTAGCACCGCTGAAGCAGTTCAGCTATGACAGAGCCTCAGGTGTAGGCTGGGGAAGCAGAAGCATTTGTGTGGCCACAGACACTCACTCCCGGGTCTCCAAATAAGCTTACCCCACTGATTTCAAATACAAGTTTGTCCTGGAAACAAACTTCAGAATTGCCCCTGTGATAATGTCCATATTTACAGTAGGTGACCAGCACTGAAGCAAGGCTGTTCCTAAACATGTCATCAAAGAAGCTTATCACTGATTCTTGCTTCATAATACCTTGTCAGCCTTATTTCATTCTTACTATTACAAGATCATATATTAGGAGATTTAGCATGTAAACAGTTGACTCTGAGCTCATTTCAAATTAGCAAAGCATAGGAGAGAGATAAATAATGCATACAGTGCTGCTGCAAAACAGCTTAAGTGCATGAAAACGAGTGACCGTAATACACATGGTTTACCAAAGGTTTGTTGATGCTTGTTCACAACAGGTGGCTGCAAAGCATGGACATCTGTATAAATATTAACCAAGACTAGGCTTTCAACAGATCATTCTAATCAAGATGCTGTAAAATAATTGCAGACTAGAAGCCTGATGTATGGTTTGCAGATAGGGCACCTGTGCAGACTCTGAAGACCATGCATTATATTTAGCATATACATCATGTATTTAGAGCTAATAGAGACCCAAAATATCTCCTTAAATAAGCTCTTTCAATTACCTCGTAGTGGTTTATACTTCTGGAAACTCAGTAATATATTTTAATATGTTTCTTCACACTGAAATTATTATTATTATTCCCATGATGAAGGAATTTAAATGGAAAAGAGATGAAACGGGAGTTAATAAATATCTTTAAATTGTCTCCAAGATTCACAAATGAGCTTTGTAAATAAAACTTTAAGCTCTGGTCTAGTGCTTGTGTGTTTTGTTTTGTTAATGAACTCCACTTTAAACATCTATAAAGCAGGCTACCTGGGTGCTGCAGTCAGCTAAGCATCTTGATCTTAGCTCAGGTCATGATCTCACAGTTTGTGAGTTTTAGCCCTGCATCTGGCTCTGTGCTGATGGTACCAAGCCTGCTTGGGATTCTGTCTCTCCCTCTCTCTGCCCCCTTCCTGCTTTTGCTCTGTCTCTCAAAAGAAAATACATACACTTAAAATAAAACTTTTAAACTTCTATAAAGCTTGTTGAGTTCATCTCAAATTTGATATATCTGGCCCAGTGGGCACTACATGAAGGGTATGTTCATTGGAGGCAAGTCTGGGCACCTGTGATGAAATATCAATGGCAGCCTTCTTTGCCAGGCAACCTCCACTGTGGTTCAAGCTAACACTTATTAGCTACACAGCAGACAAAAGGTCTGGAGCTGTAACAAAAGATTTTGGTATATTCCTATATTGAAGCCAGATAATTGAAGAAGTACTCCCCGAGGTTATATAGATTTACAAAGGCAAGCAAGTAATATTCAAATAATTTTTCAATCAAGTTAGGGGGGCCTGGGTGGCTCAGTAGGTTGAGTGTCCAATTAGGCTCAGGTCATGATCTTGCGATTCAGGGTTTCGAGCCCTGTGCTACAGCTAGCTCAGAGCTTGGAGCCTGTCTTCGAATTCTGTGTCTCCCTCTCTCTCTGACCCTTCCTTGTTCATGCTGTCTCTTTCCCTCTCAAAAATAAATAAAACATTAAAAAAAAATTTTTTAAGTCAAGTTGATTTTGTAGAAACGCTGCCTTTGGCAGATCCCTTCAGCTTAGCAAACCAAAACAATAAAGCCCTTCCATTAATAATCCCTTCCTTTCGGAGTGCCTGGGTGGCTCAGTTGGTTAAGCATCCAATTTCATCTCAGGTCATGATCTCATGGTTCTTGAGTTTGAGCCTGGCACTGGGATCTCTGTTCTCAGTGCAGAGCTCACTTAGGATCCTCTGCCCCCCTTTCTCTGCACCTCACCTGCTCTTGTACACACTTGCTCTTTATCTCTCTCAAAAATAAACAAACATTTAAAAAAGAATCCCTTACATTAATAGTAATTATTGCTAGTATTAATTCATTCCAAGCCTCATTTGTTTGCTTCTTGCCCTCATAGTACACCTGACGCAACATAGCCTAGTTATATCAGGCTACTCTTTACTGGTTCTGAATGAAATATGTATTAACTTTTTATGTAAATAGAAAGATTTTTATGTGTTAGGTAAATAGGATTTTTTTAATCAATGGGTAAAGACATCTCTTCCCATAAAAATCCTTCAGATTGGCTGGGTTAAAAAAGATCCAGCCATAAAACAATTTATGAACAAAACAGCACTTAGAGATGTGATTTATCTATTGCAGTTTTTTGTACTGTAAGCACTGAAAAAACTTCACAGAAAAAAATGGAACTTGAGTTGGGCCTGTGTGGCTTTATAAAAAGATGGATACGTAGAAAGAGAAAGGAGGGATTGACATCGACCTGAACATAAATGTGTGAAAGAATATGGTTTGTATTATATTTGGACATATAATAATGTACACATACTTAAAAATACCTTAAATTGGTTCAATAAATTGCAGGCCATACTTTGCCTAAGGCAGATAGTAATATTCATGTGGTTTGGTCTTGAACATCTTAGAATCTTCCAAGTATTTTGATATTTTACTACATGTGATGGACAGAATTAAAAAGAAAGAAAAAGGACACAAATCGATGTCCACCGAAAATACCTATTACATTGTTTCACTCTTTGGGACTTTTTCACAAATTGTAATTATGATTTTTGGTCCATTCTATACAAAATACAATATACAGTATCATTAAATAGGCAAATGGAAACAAATTTTACATTTAAAAGTATCAATGAATTAGCTATGTAATGATCAACAGCCTATTTGATTAAATATCACTTATATGTGATAAGTTCCACAAGAACAAGCTTGCACATGTTACTTCTATTCTATATCTCCATCCCTTCCAGAGACCCTGGCCTGTAAGAGGTACACAGGTTCTCTGTAATTGTTGAATGAGTAAATAAATGAATTAATTATAGAAACAGCCTCAGAGAATAAAGGAATTTTAACTATGGCATGCTCAGACCCAAAAGTGACTGTGTCAAAAGAAAATAATTGGTACTTTTATTAGGACCCTCTCTCATTATTATTACTATAAAAGGTATTGGGGAGGGAAAAACTATGGTAATAATCCAGAACTTTGTTTGTTTATAATACTAAGGATTAAAGTTCTCTCTCCCATTTTTGGCTGACTAACTTCACACTGTAGAATTTCTGATTATGAATGATTAAATATTTTGTGTAGATTTGGGGTTTGGGGTTTAGATTTTAGTCTACGAATTCTAAAGTCAAAATTTAGAAAGCACTAACTTCTACTTATTCATGTGTCGGTAATGAAAAGAAATTTCCAAAGTCTCCAAATGTCGTCCCATCTAAAAAGAGCTAATCTTATTCTCCACTCAATTAACACAATAAGTAATTAAGCAATAATTATGTAGAGTTTAGTTAGGCATTGTGCAATAGTCAGATAAATATTATGATATTCAGTACTAATCATGGAAGGAATTATATAGAGACAGGAAAGGCAGATATTAAAAAACTAACAAGTCAGTGTAATACATATAAGGATCATCAAAGTCAATGAAATAGCACTGGAAGACTTCGGGAAAATGAGAGTCACTACAACTGGGATGAACTTGGATGATTTCATGGAGAGAAGAATTGTACCTTCAAAAATGAATATGAGTTAGCCATGACACAGGAGGATGAGAGTGAATTTCAGGAATGCACTCACAGCATGAGGAAATCAACAAGTCTGGCATGGGCATGACGTGCTTAGAGAAAAATAGAGATTAGCCCTGCTAAGGAAAACTCTTCCTTTGGGGGTGGGGGCGGTGAGAGGGAAATTACAGGTTTGCAGCATGTTGAGGGCCTCAAATGACAGCTAGGCTTTTAAGGCAATTCTATAAACTGTGGTTTATGATATGATGAAAAGAGTCCTCTGAAGATAATTTATCGGATGTGCATGCTAGTGTGCGGGATAAATTTGAGGTGGGATGTTAGAGGCAAGATGTGTTAGGAAGCTCTTGGACTAAACCAACCATAAGAAAAGAGCCACAGCCAAAGTGGCAGCACTGGACTGGAAAAGAAAGGCTAAATAGGAATGACATTTTAAAAGAGAAATCAATGGTACTTTTTGACTGATTGGACTTGAAGGGAGGCTCTAAAGGTCATTCTCAAACTAAAACAACTGCAAAAGTGATCACAGAAGTAAAGGGAGTTCATGTACCACTTAGAAGGTTGGACCTATGACCTCCACGACCTCGACCAAACTAAATTCCATGGCATATGCCTGGACAAATTGTTTCTCTCTCTCTCTCTCTCTCTCTCTCTCTCTCTCTCTCTCTCTCTCCTCTGCCTGTCCAACTATGCCCATCTATTCACATCTACTTCAAGTCTTAGCACTCCTTGGAAATCTTGCTGACTATTCCATGCCTTGTACAAGGTTTCCCTCTTTGAACTTCTGATGCACTCACTTCTCTTCCACATGAATATGAGTATCTAGTTGCATCCTCTGCATATTATAGTAATTCTGTTTTGTATGAATCTTTCCTCCCTCACTAATTTCCATGCTTCCTATAACACAAAGCTAGCACTGAATTAAGTACTAACTTGTATAAAATATAAATCTATAGACTGAAGTAATAAATCTAAACAGATGCATCTCTTTTCACTATGTCAATGGAAATACTAATACCCAAAGGATACAGGGAAGGCTATTTGTATTGTGTCTTCAAAAATTTAAATAATCTTCTCCGAAATTTGAAGCTGAGAGTACTGCTAGATACTCAAGTACCATCTAGGATAAAAATCAAGAAGCATTAGAAATGTGGGATACATGTCCTCTATCGCTGAGTGAACAATTAAAAAGCCTATTCTGTGAGTCACAATGGAGCTAAACAGTTCCTATACTGTACAAAGAGAAACAATTCAATGGTGTCTTTGTGCCGCTCAGAAAATCACACAAAGTCACTTTTGGCTTTTTAGTTTGCTCTTTGGCCCTATGTAAAAAGTTGTCACAGAAATTGCTTTGTGCTCAGCAAAAACTCAACCTGTTAATTCCAGTGACTGGAATCATTCAAGGTCAAAAGGTAAAAACCACCTGCTGTGTCACATTTTCACATTTCAGAGATTTCTCCTGTACTCAGCATTTATGTACTGGTTTCTTTTTGTGGAGCCCTCATTTCATTTTCAAAAGGGCTACTCTTGATTAACTTGCACTTGGTAAACAGTCTTATATTGAGAGTCATTTGGGTTCTGAGACAACATTAAGGAATTTGGAGAAAAGACAATATAAAAATAATTATATACAAAGAGTTCAGCTTGAATTCCTAAAATATTGACAAATATACTAACCTTGATGTGGAATTTTACAAATACATAAAAAACACTGGGTGGAGACAAAAACAGAAATGATCTATAAAACAACATATATTTTATGATTTAACAAACTATAACATCACAAAATTTTCATTGTATGGGCTTTAATCTATAAACAGAAATATAATCAGCATTGAGAAAAGATCTAAAGGAAATAAACGAACATCTAAAGGTTCATTAGACATCTTAAATCACAGAAGTAGGAAACCTTCTGAAAATTTCTCTACCTAAGATTACAAATTTTATAAAATTTGGGATTTGGATAATAAAGTAAAATATTCAGATTTTGCATTACATATAAAATAATATATTATTTTCATAATATTTTATCATGCATTTTTATATTAGATCTTTGTTCCTAAATAAGTAGTGACAAATACATTTTTCTAAAATATGCAACTGTAACAAATCAATGGCTAAATGAGTAAATATTGTCCTAATATGAAGTGGCCCCAGACTGCTGCTTTATATGTCAGCTCCTAGCGCTCTGTCCATTACAGAACCTTGCATTTAATTTACCATTCACTGTAGTCCACTGAGTAGCACCAGGGGAAATCAGGCGAAATCAATTACAAGAACTTTAAAAAATCAAAATCAATAACCTCTTTTCTGAGAATCTGTGGGAAGTCTGTGAATTCTCTATAAAATTTTTATTTATTCATTATGGTGTACCTGCCATATCATTAGAAACTAATTAATTTTAAAAGTGTTTAAAAAATGCATACATGAATTAGTAAATAAATAAAGCACAGCTATCTGTGACATATTTTTCACTTTCCTCAAAGTCCTCTTCAATTTATGTCCAGGCGATATCTGTTCTGAATGGGTACATTTGCTGAAAGCTTCAATGTCAAGCTATCCATAATGTGCATTTTTAAAACTTCACACTAAAATTAAATATATTTTATATGAAAACTTTTTTAATAAAAGAAAGAAGTGTTGTGGGATCCAAAGATGTTTTATTTCAATATCAAATCTGTTTTTTCTTTATTTGAACTATAGATGTGCACTGCAAATTTAACTTCGAATCAGAAATTTGCACTGGGTTCTTTTTGCCTCACTAAATGTTAGTAGCAAATAGTTTACTCAATAGGTAATACTTTATTTTTTTTATTTTTTTATGTTTTTTTAAATTTATGTTTGAGAGACAGAGAGAGACAGCATGAGCAAGGGAGGGTCAGAGAGACAGGGAGATACAGAATCCGAAGAAAGGCTCCAGGCTCTGAGCTAGCTGTCAACACACAGCCCGACACAGGGCTCAAACCCACAAACCCTGAGATCATGACTGAGCCACCCAGGCGTCTTTCAATAGGTAATCATTTAAATCATCAGCTATAAATTAGAAAGGAACAAGGAGCTGATTTTATCCATGTTTTGTTTTTGCAAAGCTATTTAATTTTGAGTCAGAAGTGTGCAAGAAAGGCAAATAGGACTCTGAAACAAATCCCACTATACTGTGAGATCCTTTGTCACACATAAAAGGCTAAATTTTGAGGGAAAAGTATTAAGTTTGACATTTTCATTTGAAGTGTTTTCTACGTATATCTTGGGTGGTAAAGTGGCCACGGCATTTCAGAGCAATTCTCTTCAATGTGAACAGAAGTCCCAGAGTTACCCACTTCCCCACCTCAGTGTGCACTAGATGTGTGTCTGAAGAATCAGTCTTGTAAGAAGAGACAGGACAAAGAGTTAAAAATGTTCCAGAGAAGCTGACTTTTTTCCAAAACTACCTGTAATAAACTAATTTATAAAATGCATCCTCACCTCCTCTAATGTGTTCTTTTACAGACTATAATTTTTATAGAACAAAATTGCACAGACTGTCCTTTGAAAGAAAAAATACATTTTACAGAATCAAGACCTCTAGAAAAATGTGCATAGCCATCATTAGAAATTGCTGTAGTCATATTTCTTCAAAATAACCATATATGTCATTCAGTAACATTCCCCAGAGATTAAGCTATTAGGAGGGCTTTCTGAAGAATGATTAAATATTACCCACATCATCCAGGTTATAAGTAGCTTATAATTTCAATTTTATACATATTTTTATTAAAACTCATAAATCTAATTCTTTAATGGTTTATGCTTATCCCTACTTGATAAATGAAGAATTTGAATGTATTTGCCATGGGTCAAAAATGTCAGTAAACAAATAAGCATTCATTCTCTTACAGGACTGTGAAACCCACTCGGTGACTCTGTACTCCAGATGTGAGCTATTAAAGGAGCAGTTTCCTTCTGCCGAATAGATTGTCAATCTGGCAAGAGCCCAAGGTGCTATTCTGATACCAAAATCAATTTTTAAAATTGAGAATTTACATACCATAAAGTTTGCCCTTTTAAAGTGCATAATTCAGTATCTTTTAGCATATTTACAAAATGATGCAACTATCACCATTATCCAATTCTAGAACATTTTCATCACCCCAAAAAGCAAGTCCAGCCATTTACTGTCACTCTCCATCTACCCCCGTCTCAGCCCCTGGCAATCACTAATCAACTTTCCGTCTCTATGTATTTGCCTATTCTGGACATCAAAACCTATTTTGAAAGATATTTTTTCATTGGTTTGCTGGGATAATTGTTTGTTGTGATCATTATTTTACTTTTTAAAAATAAAAACAAAACATCTGGGCAATAAGGAAAACAACACTGCAGATTTTTTTTCAAATATTATTCAGAATGAGAATTATTTTCTTAGGGCAATATAAAAAGGAAGTTTGGTTCCTGGGATGTTTCCTGGAATTCATTATTGCAATTATTTTATTCATGCTACCAAAGAAACTTTCTTAAGGGAGTTGTATTATTTTCTCACAGGAAGCAAATTAGACTAATTATATTTTATAGTTAAGCAAATAACACTAAACATAGTTTAAGCATGAAAAATTTCTTTACTTAAGAAGTACATGAAGTAATTCTCTCAAAACATTCAAATATTAGATATTTTAGCATAATTGCTCAATTTTGTGAAAGAGAATCAAATGCAAATTTGTTCTTAGTAATATGAAGAATAAAAATGCAAAGCTCCTAAACTGTCTGTATTTAAACTAGAAGAAATTTACTTTGTAATAAAATAATAGTGTATTAAAACAAAATCATTCTCAATAGTAAATGTTTTTGCTGAATAGCTTTGTTGATTAACCCAAGATTTGAACACCTTCTGGATTCATTCAAGCAGCAGTGCTTAGAGTTTTCAAGCAGGAAGCAGGGAGAATAGAAGTCTGTTGTTCTGTAGTCTTATTAATTAGAACATAAGAGTCTGGTTTAAGAAAATAAAGGGGGAAATAAAAGATCTCAAGGAGGTAGAACCAATCAAAACTTGGTAACTAGTTGGATGTAGGGAAAGAGGAAAATTCTAGGATGGCTACAGATTTCTTGTTTGAGTGACAGGCTATTTAAGAACAAATTTACCAATATAGGAGATGAGAGAGAGAGAGAGAATAAATTTTGGATATTTTTGCCCTGTAGATACTGAATGTTCCATCAGGCATTTGTATATATGAGCTTATTTCTCATAAGGAGATGGAGGCTAGAGAAATACTTGGAAATAAATGATCAATATAAAAATGGTTGATAGTACACTTTCTGGTTGAAGTCACCCAAAGTGTTTAAAGAGAAAGAAGCCAGGAAGGCAAGGTCAAAAAAAGCCCTGGAAGTTACTAACCAAAACAAAGAAATGAAAGAAAAACAAAAGAGTAATATAATAAATACCAAAGAACTCAAATTTTAAAATAGAAGCATTTGTCAACAGAAATAAGTGAGGCAGAAAATCCAGGAAGAAGAGGACTGAGAAGTGAATATTGGAATTGCCTGTCTGAATATCATTAGTACTTTGAAAGAAAGATTTTAGCATTGTTGGGGACGTCAAGTGGGGAGTTTGATATTCCAGCCTAGCGTTTGTGAGAGACTCCCAGGCTGGAAATGTACATCTGGAAATGGTTAGCCATTGAGGTGATGTGAGATCACCTAGGTGGTGAGTGTAGGTAAAGAAAATATGTTCTAAAACTAAGCTCTTGGGGCTAGCCAACTCTAAAAGGTGACAAAGCACAGGAGGAACCAGCAAAGAAAACTGAGGAGATGCCAGGGAGCGGGGAGGAACATCAAAAGATTGTGCGGTCCCAATAGTCTCTATTAACCTAAATCAAGGAGAATAGAGTGATCAGTGGTATCAAATGCTGCTGTCAAATGAAACAGAAAGTAGACTATGAGAAAGAACTCTGTGGAGAATATTTGTCATGCAAAGGAGAGTTGTTTTAGTAGAACGGTAAGGGGAAATGGACGAAAGGAGTATAATTAGGAATGATATAAAGGTCAGAAAAGGTGAAGAAAGCCTAAGGTATGGTTCCAGATTAAAGGCTACTAACAAGATGTGATAATTATGTGCAATGTGTGATCATGGATTTGCATTGAGGCAAATGACAGAATTTGAATTTATATACTATATTGGATGGATAATGGTGTTGCAGGAATGTTTAATTTTCCAATTTTGATAACTTTACTGTGTTGATGAAGGAGAATAAACTTGTTCTTGATATGTACACATTAAAGTCTTTAGTGGTAAGGGGCACAGTATCTCCAACCACTTTGAAATGATTCAGGAAAAACAAAGAGAGAGAGAGAGAGAGAGAGAGAGAGAGAGAGTGTGTGTGTGTGTGTAGATAGATAGATAGACAGATAATAGAAGAATAAAATATAAACAAATGGTGATTCTTGCTATAAGATATATGGAAATTTGTTTTGCTGTTTTTTAAATCTTTGTGTATGGTAGAAAAGTAGATCAAAATAAAAAGGTACCAAATGAAAGAGGGGGAAGAGAGAAAGGGGAGAACAACTGGGAAAAGCAAGTAGAGCAACTCTTGGGAATATCTTCACTATACAAGAAAGTAAAAGAAAGGGGTGATAGCTGGTGGGAGTAGAGTCAAGAAAAGGTTAGGTGTTCTTTTTTCTTGATTGAGAGAAATACAACTTGCTTGCATACTCATGAGACTTCCAGTAACAAGAGAAAAATTGTTGAATAGAAGAGTAAAGGGGGAAATGTGGTGTGATGTCCTTCCAAATTAGGGTGGGCATGAAATATGTGTACAAGTGAGGGACTGAAGAGTAGGGAGCATTCATCTATGGTACAGTTAGAAAAGCAAAGTATGTTCATGCAATTCCTGGAAAGGAGAAAACAGAGACGAAGAATGGCATTCCCACTTATACCCCTGAAAGACCTGGAAAAGCAATCTTCACTTAGAGGGCTTTAGGAGAAGTAATGTTTGCAGAGGATAATCAGATTTCATTTAGGCCTAAAAAATGAAGAGAAAGTTTAGAGAGTATCCTAAAGAAATGGTGGAGAATGTGTTTAAGAGGACATGAAGCATGAGAATTCAAGCCAATTAGTGCATCTACCAAAAGCACAGGTTGAGAGTTTGATGGATGATGGAAGACCTGGGGACGTGGTTTCTGGGTAAATGAGATAAAGAGGGATGTGGGCACAATGAGCTGAACTCTGACTGCCTCTTAGAGAGGTGGGTAGCCAGTTCAGGATAGATGCTATAGGTTGAGGGGTTCACCATTCTTATGCTAAGGGCCCATACAAGGTTGGAGTTGTTGAAACAGGCTCTTCAAAACACAGTAATAGTGTACAGTAATCCTTTGCATTTTAATACACAAAAAATAAGTCTGCAGAAAGGGAAATCAAGGAATCAGTCCTATCTACAACTGCACCAAAAACAATAAAAAACTTAGGAATAAATATAACCAAAGAGGTCAAAGATCTGTACTATGAAAACTATAGACCACATAAGAAAGAAATTGAAGAGAACACAAACAAATGGGAAAAAAATTCCATGCTCATGGATTGGAAGAACAAATACTGTGAAAATGTCTATACTACCCAAAGAAACCTACACATTTAATGCAATCCTTATCAAAGTGCCACCAGGATCTTTCACAGAGATAGAATGAACAATTCTAAAATTTGGAAGACCCACGAAAGACGCTGATAGCCAAAGCAATCCTGAAAAAGAAAAGAAAAGCTGGAAGCATCACAATTCTGGACTACAAGGTGTATTACAAAGTGACAGTCATCAAGACAGCATAGTACTGGCACAAAAACAGACACAGATATAATGGAACAGAATGGAAAACCCAGAAAAGGGTCCACAACTATATGGTTAATTAGTCTTCACCAAAGCAGGAAAGAATATGCAATGGAAAAAAAGACAATCTCTTCAAGAAATGGTGCTGGGAAAACTGGACAGCAACATGCAGAAAAATGAAACTGGACCACTTTCTTAAACCATGCACAAAATTAAACTCAAAATGGGTGAAAGACCTAAACGTGAGACAGGAAACTATCAAAACCCTAAAGGAAAAGAGGCAACAACTTCTTTGGCCTTGGTCGTAGCAGCTTCTTACTGGACATATTGCCAGAGACAAGGAAAATAAAAGCAAGAATGAACTATTGGGACTTCATCAAGATAAAACATCTGCACATCAAAGGAAACAGTCAACAAAACTAGAAGGCAGCCTACAGAATGGGAGAAGATATTTTCAAATGACATATCAGATAGAGGTCTAGTATCCAAAATCTATAAAGAACTTCTCAAACTCAATACCCCAAAATACACAATCCAGTGAAGAAATGGGCAAAAAAATGAATAGATATCTTTCCAAAGAAGACATCCATCCAGATGGCTAATAGACACATGAAAAGATGCTCAACACCATTCACCATTCGGGAAATACAAATCAAAACTACCATGAGATACCACCTGACATCTGTCAGAATAGCTAAAATGAACAACTCAGGAAACAACAGATGTTGGCAAGAATGCAACAAAAGAGGAACCCTCTTACACTGCTGGTGGGAAAGCAAACTGGTGCAGCCACTCTGGAAAACAGTATGGAGGTTCCTCAAAAAGTTAAAAATAGAACTACCTCATGACCCAGCAATTGCACTACTAGGTATTTACCCAAAGGATACAATAATACAGATTTGAAGGGGCACGTGCACCCTGATATTTAGAGCAGCATTACTAAGAATAGCCAAACTATGGAAAGAGCCCAAGTGTCCATTGACTGATAAATGGATAAAGAAGATGTGGTGTATATATACAATGGAATGTTATTCACCAATCAAAAAGAATGAAATCTTGCCATTTGCAACAACATGGATGGATCTAGAGTATATTATGCTAAGCAAAATAAGTCAGTCAGAGACAAATACCATATGATTCACTTATATGTGGAATTTAGGAAACAAAACAAATGAACATATGGGAAGGGGAAAAAAGACAAGGAAGCAAACCATAAGAGATTCTTAATAATAGAGAACAAACTGAGGGTTGATAGAGGGAGGTGGGTGGATGATGGGCTAAATGGGTGATGTGTATTAAGGAGGGCACTCATTATTATGTGCACTGGGTGTTATATTTAAGTGATGAATAACTAAATTCTACTCTTGAAACTAATATTACACTACATGTTAATGAACTAGATTTTGAATAAAATTTTGGAAAAAAAAAAAAAAGAAAGAAGAAGAAATAGATTAAAAGTCCTAGACTTGGTGGGGTGGGGGGTAGGACACTGATAAAACTGGTCTCTATTAAAGGTAAAATTGGCCACCTCTGGAAACAAAAACACTCTCTTATATTATGGGGACTAAACTAGGATGCTCTGATGATGTCATCCAATCCATGAGCAAAGAGAGGGTCAGAACAATTTGTGAAAAAATAAAAACTGAGATGGAGCCTCAGATTTCAGTATGACAATTGGTGAATTCATTATTTTTCTTCAGCTTCAGAATCATGGAAAAATGTATTTTACCATTTTAGTACTTTATATAACTCATTTAACAATATTGTTTAAGATATACAGTAACTCCAAATCTTGAATTCATATTTATTTTAACTTTATTAAAAAACTAAGAAGGTAAAATACCCTTATGTGATTTTTGGGGGGGGATTATTTTCTATTTTATAGTATCTGAACCAACAAATGTTCCTATTCTTTCTTCCCTTGGAAACTTTACATTTCTATAGATTTATTACATACTTTTCTAACAAAATAAAGTGTTTTTTACAAAATATTTTGATAACAAAAATCTTGATTGCTGATATAAAAAACAAAGTCATTTAAGCATAGGATGTGGCAGAGAGAGAGTATAATTTACAATGTTTTGATTTGATATGTCCACAGAATAGAATGCAGATTGGAATTCATGGGGGACATTTTCTTCAATTTATGGAAAAATGTTTTTCTTTTTCAGTGCATTTAATCAGGCTACTTGAGACTGAGATATATGTTTAGAGCTGATCTTAATATTTTTATCACATAATATTAATGTAAGATTACATTTATATAGACTGCACATAAGAACATCCTGTTTTATATTTCCTTTCAAGATGAAATAAATATTATTCTAGTAAAATGATATCTGGAATGAAAATAATATTTCATAGTGATAAAATATTATTCCCATGAAACAGAAAATTGATATTGAAAAGTGTTTGAAGTATAAACTATATAAACTTGACTACTGAAAAAGTCATAAAAATACTAGTCACAAAATTAAGAAATTACACTGTACATAATGGTTCTTTGGTCTCAATATACTTTATATTCAATATATTATATTCTGTGTTATATGATAATTCTGTAATGTTCCATATTTAAATTTATATTTAATATAGCACTTTATCGTTTGTTAGTTTCTGTTCTCTTGTATAGAGAGAGACACTCTCTACTACAAAAATATATCAATATTTCAGTAGTTATTAATCTGAGAGAGCATCTGCACCAAAAAAGTCAGACTGCTAATGTGTTCCCCATATTACATATAAAATAGTTCAATAGAATAATTTTCTTTCAAGGGAGACTGTTAAAGATAATGTTATAAACCTTAGAGTGACCACTTTAAAAACAAAGCGGTAGAGATAATAGCTAAAAGTGGACATTAAACAGAATACTAAAAGATATTTAATTAAAAGTAAGGCAGCAAATAAAGGAGGGAGAGAACAAAGAGAATATGGCCACAATAACAAGGTTGTAGACTTCCAGTCAACATTATAAATAATTACAATAAATGTAAATGGCCTAATATTTCAATTAAAGTCAGAAATTGACTTCCAATTTCCAGTCTGGCATATAAAGAACCTGAAAATCATCACTCTTTCTAAAGAACAAGTTAAAGGCTGAAAAGATTGAAAATCAAGAAGCCTTCTTGATCCATTAGAGAACTGAGGTTACAGGCAAACCAATGCTCCCAGAATTGGAGAGACAGACAACAAATAAAGAGAATTAGAATCGACAAAATAAAAGCATTACCTGAGCAGAAATCTCCCTGGGAATCAGTACTAGGAAGTCTTACACTGTAATTTACAAATTTCTGGAAGCTCAGTTTCGATAAGGCTGAGCATTTAAAACACCTGGAAGGTCTGGAATTAGGGATACATCAATACATTTATATTTTACTTTCAGAAACCCCACCAGCCTTTCACCATGAATACTAGAGGAAAAGCCCTCCATGCTTCTGGCAGAGTGAAGGGGGAAAATAAACCATTCTGAAGTATGCCCAAATCATTCTGTTCTTTGTAAAACACTCCTTCAAGATAGACTATTTTAACAGTTCTTATTCTATTGGGGTTTTATCAGAGCCTAACCAACCTAGGAGAAAAAAAGAAAACACACATTTATTCAAGTTCAGCCCCCTCTAAACTTCCTATCCCACCAGTGAGGTAGAAGGACTAAGAAGCACTTGTGAGGTCACGGCCCAGAGACACAGGCTCACTAAAACACCAAAGCACAATCATAAGAACATAAGATGCTTCCCTTCTCTAAATACCTTATTGTCCTACACTGATGACCTATTTACTGCAATTCCTTTTACCCAATACATCATGTCTTGCTTTCAACAAGATGCATATGAATGACAAAAACACAATCTGAAGAGAGAAAAAGCATAAAAACCAGACACAGTTATGGCAGAGATGTTGGAAAGTCAGAGATTGTCAGTCTGGATAAAAATCAAATTCCAATTACCTGCTATCTACAATAATACATCAAGAAGATATAACAATTCTAAATTAGATGTTTATGTATTTAATAACAAAACTACAAGATACATGAATAAAACAGACTCAAAAGGAAAAATAAACAAGATTCCTTATTTACGTTGGATATTTTAATATTCTTCTCTCAGCAACTTGACAGAAGCAATGAGATATAAAAGATATGCACAACTCTTATTGGTCAATTCAACAAGACCAATATATGGATTATAGCATACAGTAACAGTATATTGCATACTCTTCTCAAGTGCCCATGGAATATTCACAGAGATCACGTGCTGGCCCATGGCGTGAGTCCTGAGAAATTTAAAGGATTAAAATCATGATGGAGTAAGTTCTCTCAGCACAAATGAATTAAATTTAAAACACAGTGAAAAGACATCTGGAAAGTCCCAAATTATTTAGAAATTAAGCAACATAATTACACAGAACCTCGAGTCAAAGAAGAAATCACAAGAGAAATTAGAAAATATTTTGAACACTCTGATAATGAAAACTTAAATCAAAAACTGTGGGATGCAGGAAAAGCAACACTCTGCTTAGAGGGAAATCTGATGTCTAGCGCTTACGTTAAATATGTGACAACAAGCAATCATAATATACTTAGTGTTTTCCATTCATGAGGGGACATTTAAGCCCTCCTTACTTGGAAATGGTGGGAGGGGGCATCAGGAGTACAACCTGCGAACAGGAGTTAATGTTTGAACTGGACATGGGAAAACAAAGCTAGTGAGGGGTTTCTGGATAGGGAGGGACAGAAGGCCAGGGGTGTGCTAGTACCTAGAATGTTGATAGGATGGCTAGTATTCCAGTCTGCCTGAAGCACATGATTCTTCAGGAAAAGTGACTGGGGCTGAGAACATAATTTTGGGCGCATGTCAGATAGTGAAAGGCCTTGAATGCCTATGTCTTCATATAGGTAAATGCGTACATCAGAATGCCTTCCGATGAACATTCAACAATACCCTCCTTTCCTATCTTAAAGGAAAAGGACTAAGACTAAGGCAACAACCAGTCCCAATATATATCACAGATATTGCAAAAGAGAAGAAAGCTTGATGGATATAGAAACCAGCAGAGACTTTTCCATGGGTGTCAGTGGAGCAGCTTATTTGCCAGCAGACAGAGCCACTGCAGCTGCGTAGCAGATCTCCCTAAGCTGGCACCACACACGCCTCTTCATAACATCTAGCTGGCAGGCGAAGTGTGAGAAACCAGCCCAGCCGCAGCACATCACTGGGAAGTCTTGAATTTGCAAACAAAAGACTGTTGTAAAACAAACAAAAAAAGTCCTGCAATGTGTTGTCACTTCAAGGAATGGTTTTGCATCAAATGATATAAAGTTATTAAGTTGGTATTGACTGACGCTGGTCCAGAGGGGTCAAAGCTTCTCATTTGAGATGAACTACTGCAAGACTCCACATTACTGACTTACTGATGACATCAAAACATTATTATCAAATGCTTTGATTCAAACAGAATTTAACTCTGTCAAAAATCATAAGGCAGTTTTATTTTCCCAATTCACTATTGTTATGATAGCAGCAAGTGGTATCCGGGGCTGTTAAAATTACTCAGTTACAGAGCCAGAGGATTTGATGAGGTATACAATTTTTTCCCTCAAGGCTAAAAATCTAATTATGAAAACGTCCTGATCTGAAAAACAGTATTGTCAGCTGTTTCCAGGAAAGATAAAAGATCACTTAAAGGTAAAGAGATTATAGAAAAAAGAGATACAAAATTAAGCTGAAACCACCAGTGTAAAGAGAGCAAGTTATAAACAAGAACTAAACATAAACATGTTCTATTATAATGAGAGAACAGGACTTTCATTTTTCTAGAACAGCACTAAATTATTTAATTCATAGCTTGATCTGCTCACTTGTATGTTTAAAGATGAGCAGATATGGGATGATTATTAAACTTTTGAAGGTGCTAAAGAAATGAACCATGAACATGCCTCGGTTTGTCAATCTGACTACACCAAGGGACTCCTTTTCATAAGTTCACATAGACTGCAAGGGGTACTTAATAGTTTTTTCATTTCTTACCCCCAAACCTATCTTACTCTAAATCCTCTCTGCAAAATGAAGATATTAATATCTGCCTTCACAGGAGTGCAGGGAAGATCAAATAAGAGAGAATGAATAATATATGTGAAAGAACTTATAAAATGCAGGGCCCTGCACACAAGGCATTATTACAAAGTACCTTATATTTACAAAGCCCTCTGCAAAGTGTTCCCCACTTAAGTCAGTCTGCAGTTACTGACTGAGACCATCAGTGTAATAGACACTGTGCTGGATGCACAAAATTCCTGCCCTCAGGGAGCTCACAGTCTAGACATGGGAGTAAAAGACAAACAAGATCACCTTGTCTTTGTTCCTGAGGCAAATGCTGTAGAAATAGAAAGGAATTTGATACAAAGGAATTGGCATTTAAACTGGAGAAATGAGGGGTAGCTGGATGGCTCATTTGGTTAAGCATCTGACTCATGATTTCAGTTCAGGTCATGATCTCACGGTTCCAAGGTTCCTGAATTTGAGCTTCGAGTTGGGTTCTGTGTTGACAGTGTGGAGCCTGTATGGGATAGTCTCTCTTCTAGCCCTCTTCTACTCTACCACATGTGCTGTCTCTCTTGAAAAATAAATAAATGAACTTTATGCATGAAAAACCATAAAATACCTAGGAGTAAACCTAACCAAGGATGGAAAAGACCTATGTGATGAAAACTATAGAAAACTTATGAAAGAAATTGAAGGATACACCAAGAAATGGAAAAACATTCCATGCTCATGGATCGGAAGAATAAACATTGTGAAAA
>NC_043700.1:17185130-17230903 GCF_006229205.1 Suricata suricatta
GGCCATTTGTAGGACAGTGGATGGACCTTGAGGGTGTCATGCTGAGTGAAATAAGTCAGGCAGAGAAGGACAGATACCATATGTTTGCGCTCATAGGTCTAACAGGAGACCAGGAGAAACCTAATGGAGGACCAGGGGGAGGGGAAGAGGGAAAGAGAGTTGGGGAGAGAGAGGGAATGCAAAACCTGAGAGACTATTGAATACTGAAAATGAACTGAGGGTTGAAGGGGAAGGGGGTGGGGGGAAAAGTGGTAAAGGTGATGGAGGAGGGCACTTGTGGGGATGAGCACTGGGTGTTGTATGGAAACCAATTTGACAATAAACTATTAAAAAAAAAAGATATACATTTGATTTTCACATGGTAAAAAAAACAAAAAGAAAAATAAATAAATAAACTTTAAAATAAAAAACTAGAGAAATGAGGAGATAATTGGTTCTCAAGACACTGGATTTCTGCAAATGTCCCTAAAAACTTTAGGGATAACTTGAAATTATCTCATTTGGCCTTGTTATCAAACCTCTGATGATGCAGATTCTCAAACAATGAAAGTAAGGCCTAGAAAAGATAAATCACTTCATTCTGGTTAAATGACTTAACTTGACTTTTGGCTCACAATTTAAACAAAGCCTAAGTAGCAAAACTGGTCTTCAGGCTCAAGTGCTCACCATCATGCAATACAGTTTATTTGATGTTTTCAGCCACAGACATAGAAAGTGAGATCTTATTGGAAATACACATTTTCATACCAGACATGTGTTTTGAAAAAAAGAACCATGATTCTCAGAAAATCAGATCTCACTAATGTATATTTAGAATTCAATCTCAACCTGTGAAACAAAGTAAATGTCAGCATGCATGCAAATAGTTTACATTCGTAGACTGTCCAGTCTCAAGCCCAACAGCTGCTTTACGGGGATAAATCTCAATTTTAATGCCTTGGGAATGTCAAATAAACTAGTATTTATATAACAGTTATCTTAGTCACACTATTCCATGGAGAGTGTAAAATCCATGCATGCCGGGTGGTCTATGTGGGTTTAAAAAAAGAAAGAATTTGCATTGCACCCTCTGCAACCAAACTGCACACTGCACGCCCCCTCCCCCCCCCGCCCACACAACAGTAGCAGCAGCAGCAACAGCCCACACAGGGTGAGCTTCTAGCAACCACTGCTCTGTTCTTCAGGAAGGATTTCTCTGGAGCATCTTTGGAGGATCTTCCCGAGCTGATTTAGCAGTATGCCTCTGTCAATAAATAGAGGTGAAGGAAGTCCTTCTCACCGTGGGAGTTTGATGAAAGTAAGGATGCCACTTACGGAGGACAGAGGTGAGAGCAGGATGCCCACTGAGAATGAACTGAATTTCAGAAATCAATCTTAGTGTCGGATGATAAAAAAAAGTACTTTTAAAAACTGTGTTCATTTACAAGATTGAATACCCTGCAACTATTAAAAATCATTCAATTAATATTTCATTTTATGAGTCAATGCTCATGATATAATGGGAAATGTTTAAGACAGGCTAAAAAAGTGATGATAATTTACTTAAGTATACACATATTAATTATATATGTTTATGTATGTTACTTCATATACTTTTATTTATATAGTATGTAAGTTATACATCATAAATTTAAATATTAAATATATTTACATTGGTACTGAATATATGTGAAAGGAAAATAGAGTCAAAAGAAATAACACTAATGCTAACCATCATTTTTTATATATATATTTTAATGTTTACTTATTTTGAGAGAGAGAGATAGGGTGTGAGTGGCAGAGGGGCAGAGAGAGAGGGAGACTCAGAATCCGAAGCAGCTTCCAGGCTCTGAGCAGTCAGTGCGGGACGTGAACCCAGGAACAGTGAGATCATGACCTCAGCCAAAGTCAGACGCTCAACTGACTGAGCCACTCAGGCGTCCCATGTTAACCATCATTTCCTCTCCTTCTTCTTCTTTTTTAACATTTATTCATTTTCTGAGAGACAGAGGGAGAGAGAGAGAGAGCGAGCATGAGCAGGGGAGGGGCAGAGAGAGACACACACAGAATCTGAAGCAGGCTCCAGGCTCTGGGCTGTCAGCACAAAGCCTGACACAGGGCTTGAACCCACAAACCCAGAGATCATGACCTGAGCTGAAGTTGGACACTTAACCGACTGGACCATCCAGGAGCCCCAACCATTAGTTCTAAAATGTTTTTCAGCATTTACTAAAATTGATATTTCTGGGGTGCCTGAGTGGCTCAGTCAGTTGAGAGTCCAATTTTAGCACAAGTCATGATCTTTTGGTCCATGAATTCGAGCCTTTGTCGGGCTCTGTGCTGACAGCTCAAAGCCTGGGACCTGCTTCAGATTCTGAGTCTCCCTCTCTTTCTGCCCCTCCCTTGCTTGCACCCTATGTCTCTCTCTCAAAAAATTTTTTTTTAATTTTTTTAAAAAATAAAAAAATAAAATGGATATTTCTGTTACAGTAATAACAAACATTTGGAATGAAAGTGTAATTTCCTGGTTAAAGATGAGAGATTGGAAATATGTATTAACCACTGCTTCCTTTCAAGTAGACACAAAAATAGCATAAAGAGGCTTGCTTTGTTTTGTCTTTTTTATGGAAAAACCCATATCAAGAGAAGAGACAGTAACAACAAAATACTGGACGTAGAAGCAAATGAATGAATCCTAACAGAAGAAGCGGCCTAGGAAAGCTCAAATCAAGGCTGACAATGGGGACAGCAAAGAAGCAATGTGATTTCTATCAAAACACCCACAGAGCTTCAGAAACTGCTGGAGAGAGAATGAAAAGTTGCTGAAGAAGCAGGTAGACACTCCCCTTCTACAATCGTCACTCCCACACCATCCTGCCAGCTGAGCAACTATCTCCTCTCTACCAGGGAGAAGACTGGAGTTTATTCTCTGGAACAAGGGAAACAGGATCTCCACGTGGGAGACAACCAGAAGAAGGGGTGAGTGGTGTACTGGAAGCCAGAGAAGTAAAATTCTACAAAATGCGATACTGAGACTACTCAGCAGCTTCTAAAGTGCTAACAGCAGACTTGTCTCTTGCATGCTGGAGGGAGAGGGGTATTTGTGAGGAATTTGAGAAAAACAAGAAAAAGGACATAAAAATAGTGATATGGGGGGATCTCCAAAGAAATAGTCTCGCCTCCTTTAAACTGGAGTGAAGCCCAAGTTGATATGAAGCTTGTGCCTAAAATTTCCAACCAACTCTTCAGGGCTCCACTCTTTAACAGAAGCACATAGCTAAGTCACCATATTTTCACAGGATTAAGCATGAACAAATAATAGAAATATACAAAATATAACCAGCTTTCTGAAACAGAGGATGGAGGACACAATGGAGGATGAAAAAGGAAACTATAGAGATTACATAGGTGGAGCAGCCAGCAAAACTGACAGGTCTGCAGTGGCACCGATGGGGAAAGAATGAATACAAAAACTGCTTGAAGTTCAAGAATAAGGAGAAAGGAGGTTACCAAAAAGACCAGGAGAGGCAAGACCAAGGCCCACCACAAGGCTTAGGGTAAAAGAATGGTATATCAACTAGGAATGGATTTAGTGGAACATCATAGCACAGTTTAAAGTGGCTTAAGTAATCATTTTATTTTCTTATAAAACAAGGCAGTCCAGTTCAAATGCATCACAATGCCTTTAGGAGCCTACATTCTTTTCTCTTCCTGCTGAGTTAGAATCATCCCGTGTGTTCTGCCCTCATGATTTATTTACCTCATTGTTGTAAAATGGCTGTTAAACTCAAGCTCTAGCTAGGAAGAAGAGGAAGGGCAAAGGAGGAAAAGCACCTGCCAGTTGAAATGATCTCTTTTAAGAGCTCTCCTAGAAGTCCTACTCAGTGATTTTTGCTTACACTGGATCAGTCACAATTGTGTCACATGCCCACTTAAGAGCTGCACAGGATACGTAGGATTTTTGGTTTGTTTACTTCAAGTTGGACTCATTTCCACTCTGAAAATCATCAAGTTCTGGTTGTAAGGAAGAGGAGAGCATGTGTATGGGTAGACAGCTAGCAGCATACAGTACAAATGATCTTTTAAAAATAGGAATGTTTCAAGAATAGGCTTAAAACTCAATTCAACTTGGCAATAAATTAAATATGCACAATGAAGGAAACCCATAATTTAATAATCATACTAGATAATCTTGTGGATGTGTGGCAATGACCCGCTAAAGAGGGGAACAAAACAAAACAAAAATTGAGGAGTGATAGAAAAATGGAAAATGAGCAGCAATTTTCTTTCACCTTTCAAGTAACTTCTTTCAGGTGCCCCAGGATTTTTATGAAAGAAAATTTACATTTCACTATTAATATTGTAGTTTGTGACAGTAAGTAAAAATATATTTCTTTTTACTTGGTAAATCTAAGGAAATATACAGAAACCTGACAATAAACTACACTAAAATCAATAAAACCCAAAAGTTAAATAAAAAAACTGTCTTGCCATTGCATAAAAATATAATTTTACCAGTCCAATGTATATATCACTTGGAAAAAAATGTAGTTGCAAAATAAAATCTCTTTTGTGCTTTATATTGTTTGTTTTATTTTTTACAATTCAAAGTCAAGAGGGAGAGGCACATATAAATTGGTTCCTTCTTTTATTTCTAAAGAAGTGACTCTTTCTTTTTCATTGCCATCTGCTCTGATTACTATTATGATTTTTACTGTTATCATTTTTACACTGAATATAACAGTGTAGAGATGGTATATAATTAACAAATTTCTTCTCACTGCATTTCTCACAGAAGGCTGGAAGCATAAAAATAGCTTCAATGTCAGATATGTTTCAAAACAAAGTAATAACCTTATTAAAAATTAGAACTCTTAGATTTAAGTATTACAGATTGCCTAGATCAACATAACATTCATGAATTGAATGTTTTTCATATAATAAACAGATGAAACATATATATGCAATTATTAAAGGGGAAAACTTTGTATCTATGTATAGATATGCAGTACAATCTTGACTTTCAGTTTAAATTATTTATCAATTGATAAATATGATGCATGTGAAGTAGACATTTTCAGGCTAAGTTATTCATTAGAATGTCCTGGGAGCCATTTAAGTTTACACTTTCCTTGAACCTACCCCAGAGAGCTATGATTCAGTAGAGTATGGGTGGGTTCTGAGAACCTGTATTCCTTTAAAGCTTTTCAGGTAATGATCACATACACAAGGAGACAAAGTTTAAAGAGTTGACGTGTTTACTATGGGTAGAATTCTGTGTTAACCTTGAGAGAAAGTTGATACAATTATTCATATGTAGCTCATCCACCAGAGCACTGGTTCTCAAATGGGAACAAATTTGCTTCCCAGGGAATATTCAGCAATGTCTGCAGATATTTTTGGTTGTCACTACGATAGGGGTCAAGTGGGGTTATGGAGGCAGTGCTATTGGCATCTAGTAGATAGAGGCCAGGAAGGTTTCTAAACATTTTACAATGCACAGGACAGCCCTTCACTGCCAATAATTATCCAGCCAAAATGTCAATAGTTTCAAGGTTGAGAAACCCTGACTCTAACAGGCAGAATAAGAAATGTACATTAAAAATATATAATAAAGTGAAATGTCATTGCAAAGATATAGATAAATGTTACGGCAACTCAGAGTAGAATAAGCCAGCACCAGCAGAGGAAGGAAATTTAAGACTCTGAAATAAAGTTTTTCCTTCTCCCTACAGCCTTACACTCAAGCATTCATTCATTTAATACTAGTTGAATATTTGCCATCTTAAGCATTTGTGCATATGGGAATTAAAGATATAAAATCCTTTCTCTCACAAAGTTCACATTCTAATGAAAAGAATCAGACAGAATGACTTACACTTAAAAAAAGAGAAAATATTAAGTGTTGGCAAGCAAGTGGAGCAACAGGAATGCACATGCATTTCTAGTAAGAATGGGAATTGGTACAACCACTTTGGAAAACCGGTTGGCAGTATCTACTTAAGCTGATTTGCACACCCTATGATTTAACACTTCCATCTCTAGGTATACATTCAGCAGAGGTGCATACATATGGGTGCTAAAAGACATGCAAAGAATGATCATAGCAATACTATGTATAATAATCAAAAACTGGATAAAATAAAAATGCCCACCAATAGTAAAATGGATTTTTCATAACTATGGTTTATTGGTAAGATGGAATGATGTAAGCTAATTAAATTGAATGAACTATTGTGATGCAAAACTAATCACACAGATAAATCTCACAAATGTAACGTTAAGTGAAAGATACCAGACACAAAAATTATATATGGTTGTGATCTCATTTGTATAAAGATCATATAGAGACAAAATTAATCTATAATGTTAGAAGTCAGAACAGTTCCATTGGGGGAAGATAAACAGTGGAGGCTTTCTGCAAACTTTCTGAGTGCTGTAATATTCTATTTCTTGGTCCAGGTAGCTGATTTAATAATCCAATGAATCTTTTCATGTTTCTGTATACTACATATAAATTTTTTAGTGCTTATTTATTTATTTTAAGAGAGAGAGCACATGTATAAGAGGGGAAAGAGGCAGAGAGAGAGGACAGAGAGAAGCCCACACTCATACCTCTGCTGTTAGCACAGAGCACGTCGTGGGGCTCGATCTCACAAACCATGAGATTGTGACCTGCGCCGAAATCAAGAGTTGATGTTTAACCTACTGAGCCACCTAGGAACCCCTGTATACTATACTACATTTGAAAAGAAACATTTACTTAATAGCATGGTAACAAGAAATCTGAAGAAAAGTAAAGCAGGGAAAAAGAATTAGAGGATACTGGTTTGTATGAGATGTAATATTATATGGAGCAGAGATCAGCAAGCTTCTCTGTAGCGGTCGGCCGTACAGTCTGTGCTGCAACGACACTCCGCCACCAGAGCACACAACAGTGGACAGTGAAGTAGACGACTGTGAGTGTGAGCAGGTTCTCACAAAACCTTCTTACAGACCCTGAGATTTGAATTCATGTAATTGTCATGGAACACAAATTATTATTCTTTTCTCTTCAACCAATTACAAACATAGACACCATTCTCTGCTCGCAGGCCATTTAAATCAGCAGTGGACAACTTTGGCCTATGGGCCATAGTTTGCAACCCCGCAAAAGTCTTCTCCAATGTTGTTCCAGGAAAACTCAGAATTTCTGGCTAAAGGAGAACGTAGTTGTCATTTTCAAAATGTTACATGTCTTCAAGCTCATTGATATATCTTTTCCTGGCTGAAAGATAGTCTTAAAACTGCAACATGAAATGAATCATGATGTCTGGCATTATAATTTGATGAATGACTTGCCTAATGAGTTTTTTTTTTTTACTTAGCAACAACAATCAGCTTTCTCTATCTATTTGTCTATCAATCTATCTATTTCGAGAGAGAGAGAGAGTGAGGGAGAGTGGGCAAGCGAGAAGGGGCAGTGGGAGAGGGAGAGAGAGAATCTTAAGCAGGCCCCACACCCTACACAGAGCCAGACACAGGGCTGGATCTCACTACCACGAGCTCATGACCTGAGCCAAAATCAAGAGTCAGATGTTAACAGCTGAGCCACCCAGACTCCAACGTCAGCTTTTAATGGGATTCCAACTCTCCAATGTTTGTTCTTGTACCTCTTGCTACTTTTTTTAATAACAGCCATTACATATTGATAATGTTTAATGCACAAAACCTAAAGGCACAGAAGTAGACATCTCTTGGCTACAAAAGTGTAAAGAGTGAGGTGACAAAAAAGATGATTGCTGAAAACGCTCATAAAACTTCCTGCTATTCTTTCACACTTTCATACGAAAGATTCCCCTCAGGTAGCGGGCTATGCCTTTCCGATCTGCAGACTAAGAACGTAAGACTTTTAACAGCATAGACGGTGTTGTGGCAGGCATATACCAAATATGATTTTTTTACCCAATTCATTGTATAGCTTCGCCTCCCAAGTCAGTGAAAAGGACAATACCTTTAGAGCAATCACTGAGACAAGACAGATGTAAATTAAAAATACTTGAATTTAGGTAAAGAAAATTAATTAAACTTTTAACTCAATTAGTATTTATACAGAGTGCCTGCCACATGCCAAACTCTGCCTAGATTCTCAATTATACAGCTAAATAAGAGTCTTTATCCTGCTGGGGCCTATCATCATGCAGGAAAGAAAGATAGAACAATAAATAATGGTCAGTGTTTGAAAATGGAAGGTAGAAAAGTGGGAACGATTAAACATAATCATTAATAAGTATTGATATGCCAATTTACATATGAATAAATCAAAGCTCCAATGGGTTAGTTCACATTTGCAATGTTATAGAGTGGACAAAAACAAGAAAGTGATAGATTCAAACTTGGAAGCAAAGCCAATCCAAGTGGCTTTCCCCCCACCACATAAAATTTTAACATTTTTCCATCCTCATTATACCTTCAGCAAATACTTATGCAACAACTACCATGAGCAAGACACTGTGACATTAGGCTAAGGAAATCATATAATCATATATCATTAATTTAGTCATTACTTAAAGTAGGGATAGCCTGTGTTGGAGCCCAAATACTTTATATTCAGACTGTCTGGTTTCAGTTTTCAGCATCTTTCTCTCTTTATATATGACCTGGGGAAAAGTTAATTTAACCTCCCTGTGGTCATCAAACGCAACATGGTAATTCCCATCACACAGGCTGGTTAAGGGAAGTAACTGAAAGTATACAGCACCTCTCCCATTGCAAGTGCTCCGTAAATGTCAGCAGTGACTACTGTTGTGAAGCAGCTTTACCCTTGTATATGGGATCCTGGCACGTTGCTATGGTTATGTTAACTACATGTACAGAAATAAAAATCATCAAAATGATGGCAAACTAAGGACTAGGGGGGCATCTCTGATGAGGTTAAGTATATGTGTATATGAGGTTAAGTACATATAGTACCTAAGGGTACTCTACACCCCAATCGCACTAAGTAAGTGTCAACAGTAAAGGTATTTTTAAAATAAATTCTAAGTGAGCTACACGTCACCTGACTTAATGAACATGTCTCATTGGTATTTGTAACTGATTTTTTCAAGAATCTTTTCTAAAAAATGGTTGACACCATGCTTTTGACAAGAGCTTTTAAAAGAATCACTAAAACTGCAACAATTGTAATTCACTCTTTTGACTAAGACTGAAAAGAAAAGGAAGAAAAAGGCACATGATCATAATAGATATAATTTGTTCTTATTATATTATTTATGATAGTGAGTCACCTACTTAAGCTTATATGTGATTTTCTTTTCTAACCTGTTTTCACTTATAAAAGATTGTCATTTAAAGCTGACATTTCTTATCTCCAATTCATAAACAAATGCTAGTATGTACATTAAGATGTAGAGAAAAATTATATATTTTGCTCCAGAATTAAATTTAATAATAGAATATGTTCTAATTTGTGTTACTGTTCGGAAATGAATAATGGGTAATCACAGGCAAGGCATATTGTCAAATAAATACTTTCATATAGTTTAAATGTTGAAAAGGCTAAATGTTTCCAATATAAGTATTTAAACATATTTAGAACATAACTGATTAGACAGTGATCAGACTGAAAAACTTAAATAGCATCCGAAGAAAGAGTGTCTGCTACAAAGATATAAGGCATATTTTGTTATTTTTTTTTTAATTTACATCCAAGTAATATGCATATAGTGCAACAATGATTTCAGGAGTGGATTCCTTAATGCCCCCTACCCAATTAGCCCATCTCCCTACCACAATCCCTCCAGAAACCCTCTGTTTATTCTCTATATTTAAGACTCTCTTATTCTTTGTCCCCTTCCCTGTTTTTATACTGTTTTTGTTTCCCTTCCTTATGTACATCTGTTTTGTATCTTGAAGTCCTCATATGAGTGAAGTCATATATTTGTTTTTCTCTGGCTAATTCCACTTAGCATAATATTCTCTTGTTCCATCCACGTAGTTGTAAATGGCAAGATTTCATTCTTTTTGATCACCAAGTAATATTCCAGTGTGTGTGTGTGTGTGTGTGTGTGTGTGTGTGTGTGTGTGTGTGTATAGTATAGTGCTGCAATAAACATTGGGCTGTGTGTCCCTTCAAAACAGCATACCTGTATTCCTTGGATAAACACCTAGTGGTGCAATTGTTGGGTCATAGGGTAATTCTAGTTTTTATTTCTTAAGGAACCTCCACACTTTTCCAGAGTGGCTCGTGCCACCAGTTTGCATTCCCATCCGCAGTGCAGAAGAGATGCTCTATCTCTGCATTCTCGCCAACACCTGTTGTTGCCTGAGTTAATGTTAGCCATTCTGACAGGTGTGAGGTGGTAGCTCATTGTGGTTTGGATTTCTATTTCCCTGATGATGAGTGATGTTGAGCATTTTTTTCATGTGTCAGGTGGTCATCTAGATGAAGGCATATTTTAAATTTAGAAATCAAAGTCTTCTAAAATATAGCTTTTTGGGTTTTCTTTAATTATTTTTTAATATTTATTTACATATGAGAGAGACACAGCACAAGAGGGGGAGAGGCAGAGAGAGTGGGAAACAGAGGATCTGAAATAATCTATGTGCTAACAGCAGGGATCTTAATGTGGGACTTGAATTCACAAACTGTGAGATCATGACCTGAGCTAAAGTTGAACACTTAACCGACTGAGCTACCCAGGTGCTCCTAAAGTAGAGTTTTTTGATAAAACTTCCTACTGCTGAACTTAAATAGGAAGGAAGTTATTTCATCTATCTGAGATATGTACCAAAATAGGAAGACTATTGATCATTTATGATTTCCTTTATTTTATACTTTAATTAAATAAAAATATTATGGAGGTGCCTCATGCAGCAATATCAGAATGCAATTAACTTAGGCCCATGTAAACCTTCATTAATCCAATTTTCTAGTGTAAAATATCCATACATTTATGAAATATGTATGTCTATAAAACATACTGTGATCCATTTTTCTCATTTTAATTGTTTTGTTTGCTTTGTTTGTTCTGTGTGCGTGTGTGCGCGCGCACACACACGCGTGAGCGTGTTTATGTTTTGATAGTGAAAAGAACACAGTCAGAAGCAGTGAACTATTTTTGGAGAAGAACTCATTTTTAATTTAAATGTGGGCTTTATAGACAAGAATAAGAAGCCCTGATTGCAGTTAATTTCAGCAAATTAAAAAAAGCCTACGGGGAAAACTGACTGGTAATGAAGAAATGCAATCAAGTGTGCAACAATATTGATTTTCAAACACAAAGCTGAATAGATAATAAAATACAGTTGGAAAAACTCATTCATTTTTATTACGAGGATAGAGCAGATGCTGGTTTTAAGCATGAGAATAAAACAAAAAGCCCATTGATTATTACAGCTGATACTGACAACACTGGATATACATAACCCTCCATAGTATGTAATTGTTCATGTCCTCAGGCAAAGTACTAACCCAAAGCTGGCACTCAGCTTCTGTTATCTGAATAGAATCTTATACATTAAATATTTAGGTTTCACTGAGTAAGGAAAAAGGAAGGAAATTAAACAGATTCTAAGGATGTGTGCAGAAAGTATTTGTCAGACTATAAATACGGCATGTTCACAAACCCTTGTTCTACCCCCAGTAAAACTTCTCTTGTCTATTCGATTGACAAAAGGGTCTCCCAAGCAAAGAGCTTGTGAATTAGGACAAAACAATGACTAGGGATAAATGTTACCTAAATTCCAAAACAGATACATTATTTTTGGGATTAGTTCTTATAGCAGGGCAGTGGTTTATTCCATATAAAAAGATGTCAGTTCTCTCTGCAAATCCTGACGGTATTAAAAGCAGAACTATCTCGTTCAGACATAGGGTTCTAGAATGATTAGGAATGGGGTGGGATGACTTAAGGAAGAAAGTACAGAACTCATTGTCCCTAGAGAATATAAGCATCTCCTTCCCTCCCTTTTTCCCTTCTTTCCATCCCACCTTCCTTCCTTCCCTCTGTCCTTCCCTCTGTCCTTCTCTCATTGATTCAACAAAACTGAGACAGAGCATGGCCAGGTCTAACCTAAGAGCACATGAGTCATTGTTGGTGAGGGACTATTCTACTATCTTCTTGACCTATTTCTGTTCTTATTTTCACACTGCTTCCTCTTACACTTTTTCATCAAAGCCCTAAATATTAATGTCGGCATAATTCCTTAAATGTGTTGAATAGGTGAACCTTCAGAAAATGTGTTTCCCCATCTAATTACATTTCTAATGCTAGCTGTCACAGACCCCATTCTGTTGGGGGAACACACGCAGTAAGTAAACCGATTTTTCAAGCTAGATGACTTCACCTGTAAGAATGGCTAAAATCAAAAACACAAGAAAAAAAGTGCTAGCAAGGATGTGGATAAAAAGAAACCCTCATGCACTGTTGGCAGGAAGGCAAACTGAGAATGTAGCCAATGTGGAAAACAATATGGAGGTTTTTCAAGAAATTAAAAGTAGAACTACTGTACAATCTAGTAATCACACTACTTAGTATTTATCCAAAAAATACAAAAAACACTAATTCAGAGGGATACATGTACCCCTATCTTTACTGCGGCATAATCTACATTAGCAAAACTACAGAAGCAGCCAAGGTGTCCATTAAGTAAAGAATGTATAAAGAAGATGGTGTGTGTGTGTGTGTATGTGTGTGTGTGTGTGATGGACTATTACTCAGCCATAAAAAAGAAGGAAGTCTTGCCATTGGCAACAACATGGATGGAGCCAAAGAGTATAATGCTAAGCTAAATAAGCAAGTCAGAGAAAGACAAATGCCATATGACTTCACTCATGTGGAAATGAAGAAAACCAACAAACAAAGGGAAAGAGAGAGAGAAATCAAGAAACAGACTCTATACTGTGGAGAGCAAATTAACAGTTACCAGAGGGGAGGCAGTTTGGGTGAAACAGGTGATAGGGATTAAGGAAGGCACTTGAGATGAGGCCCTGGTGACATATGGAAGTGGTGAAACACTGTATTATGCATTCCTGAAACTAATATTATACTGTGTTACCTATACTGAATTAAAATGTCAAATAAGTAAATAGATACATAAATACATAAATATGGGTAAGAAATGGAATCACAAAAACCCTGTTGAATTCTTTCACCAACAATTGACAGGGATTACTCTACCTGCTAAAACTGCTACATCTGAATATCAAAGAACTTAATGTAGCTTGCCCCAAACTACTCAGTTGTTCCTACTCAAGAGTAAAACAAATAGCTGCAAATTAAAACCTCAGGTTTTTCAGCAAAACTAAACAAAACAAAACCCTTGATTATTTTAGAAACCGAAACTGCTGCAAAACTAATAAAAATGCCATAGTGTGGAAGTGACTCTGATAGAGAGCTACCTTAATTAATAGGAATGCCCACTCAGATAATGACCAGAGGGTTGCCTTGTCCAAGAACTGGATGAATAGATTTCCATATAGGAAAAAATAGCAAGTGCAAAGGCCCTAAGACCACAAAAAAGAATAGAAATAATACCAGGGTGGCTGGAGAGGAGAAAGCTATTAGAGAGTGGAAGGTCTATGATAGGAGATTAGGTTAAAGGTGGAGACAAGAATTTACAAGCCACAGCAAAGCTTAAATTTTGTGCTTAGTCACATGAGATGCCACTGAAACCAACGGATGCTTGAGCAAGTAATTGGGAATTCTTAAAATAAATATACTCCCCAAAACTTATGAAGCAAGAAGCCATAACTTGTATAGCCACCGTTTATTTGATACATAAATTCATGCTTTAATGTAGTCTTTGAAAATGCAAATAGCTCATCTTTATTACTGTATTAAAATGACAGAGATACTTTGAGATGTATTCTTCCCAAGTGCATATGCTTTTATAACACCCTATTTTTCTTTACCATATCAATTATAGTTACATTATGACAAATTAATAATTTAAATAATTATCCATTTACTTCTTCCCTTATAGACTGTAAGCTCATGTGTGAAGCCTGGATGTCTGAACCCTTGGCACATAGCTAAGAAGATAGAACATATTTCAACTGAATAAATAGTATAATCATGTAATTGTTATTTACTTAACATAATATGGATATTTCCCATATCATGAAAATGTCTCTGCTCTGTAATTTTGTATATTGCTGACTAATTAAGGTGTTCCAGGTCTCAAGAACATATTTTTAATCTATTAAAAATGTTCCTATTTTCTTAAATATATAACTTACATGAATATGTTTAGGTCTTGGGGCTGAAGTCTTATCTCGTTATAGATGATACTGAAATTGAGGTTTAAAAAGTTTCTCCTACAATCATGTTCCCCAAAAATATATATTGAAGCCCTAGCCTCAATACCTGAGAATGACATCTTCTCTGGAAACAGGTTCATAACTGATGTAAGTAAGATGAGGTCACATTGAAGGAGGGCTGGCTCCTAGTCCAATATAACTGGTGTGCTTATATATTAAAAAAAAAAGATTTCCGTGCAGACAGACATGCATATATGGAGACATGCATATGGAGGACTCCATATGAAAACTGGAGTTATGCTACCTCAAGCCAAAAAACTATCATTAACTAGAAAAAAGTCTTCAAACAGAGCCTTTTCTAATGCAATCAGGAGTATGACCCTGCACATACCTTCATCTTGGACTTCCAGGCTCCAAAACTATGAGACAATACTTTCATTTGATCCAAGTAACCCAGTTTGTGTTTCTTCATTAGGGAAACCCTAGGAACCTAATATTCGGAGTCTTCAATGCTAAAGCACCCTTAGATTATCTGGGCAGAAATTGCACATATCAGACCAATCATAACCCAAGGACCTTATTGTGATGCCCACATGTTGGAACTCAACTCATAGAAAAGAAAGATAAAAGTGCAGGGTTCCAGGTTAAACACAGGATTCCCAGTTAAATTCCAGATAACCCTATAATATTCAGAACATACTATCCTAATAAAGTATTCAGAACATTTTATACTAAAAAGTTGTCATTTACCTGAAAGTCAAACTTAACTAGGCATCGTATGTTTTATTTGCTAGATCTGGCAACTTTAAGAAGGGGCCACCAGGAAGTAAACACTTTCTTGGAGCACAGTTAGGAGAGGCAGGTACTTTGACTTTCTCTTCAAGGCTTATCCAGAGGGTTGACACTTAACAAGAGTTGGCCAAGTAAAATAAAAACAATAAATGCTAACAATAAGTGATGTGGGTTTGGAAAAGTCAAAGAAACAACTATAAGAATTAAAAAGCAAAATTATCTTTCAAAGATACTTTCAAAGATACTGCTTTTTGGTAGCAGAAGATGAAGAAAAGTAAACCCTTCTATTGCTACTGCATGTACTTGTGACACTGTTTATTAAACCAGTAGAAATACTACTTTCAAGCACCAGTGATTATAACTAAGAAAGTGATAAAAGAGGAAAAAGAAAAAAATAGGTAGTTTCCATTTACCAGTGTGAAGAGCTCATGAAAGTTTTGAGGTGTGACACAGAAATGAAAAATTACTCTGAGAGTGCTAAACAAGTCATAGCAAAATTCCCGGGCTTTAATGTATGAGCAGATGAATGTGTCTACTGTCATTTGATGTTTATGACGGAAAGAAGGATGATGGAAGGACTCACACTTAGGCAAGTTCATGAAGACGGCGAAAGAACATGCAAAACTGGATCTGGCAGACGAAAAAGCCCAGAAGCCCCAAGATGAATTAGCTTCAGGAAAATTAGTAGAAGATGTAAATTACCCTCAAAAAGGGTAAGACAGGAAAATGAAGTTTTCAGTAGGAAAAGGGCCAACAACAGGGAAAATAGGAAAGCAGATAAATTTGATAATGGTGTTGAAAGACAAGAACAGAATCTTGACTGGAGAGATAGAATTACTTTCCTGAATTGCAGGATTCAGTATCCAGAATGCACTTAATAACTAAAGTTAGATCCAAACTTTGGTTAGGATGCCTCTAAACAATAATGATGAAGAGAACTCCTGTATTAATGTGGGAAGAAATCCAAGTGAAATTACTTATGCTGGAGAAATTTTGTTTGAGCCACGGCAGTTCCCATTTCAGGGGCAAAGCCACTGTTGTTTTCCTTGAAACAAAGAGTCTAAAGTGCATTTCCCACTGAGAAACTACAAAACTGAAGCTGATGAATAAATCATTTAAGTCAATAAAAGGACATGTCAAGGAAAGCATAAAATATCTTAGAAGAGTGTAACTATCAAAAATATGTTCTGAGTCTGTTGTGTGTTTAAGACACGGAATCCTCAACAAAGAACATGTTTGGACCATTGTACGCTCTGAAGTATGAGGAAAATGTCAAGATCAGTGATATCTCTGCTAATCCTGATTAACGCATCCAGACACTGGCACCTGAGACAAGGAAATGTGTGTGGGCTTGTATCAGGAAGCACTTAAGGTATGAAAGGAAAAATAGACTCTACATGAAAAGTAATGCTTGTCAAGAAAGGGAGAACCGCTATTAGCTGCCCTCTTCAGGTCTAGCAGATCATGCATGGAATGTGCAAAGCAACTTTCAGCATGATGGATGGACCTGGTTGCCATAAAGGAGCAAAGAGAAGTTAACACCAGATGACCCCGTGGACTTTTCCTAACAGGAATAACACAAATAGTAAGGATATCCTGGATGTACTGCATAAATACATTCCAGTCTGCTTCTTGCCAGCACTAAAGTCAGATAAACACATCTTCTTCCTCTGGTCTTAATGCTGGTATTTATTAAAGCAATACACATAAATTTTAAGTTTCTACTGAATAAAAACATCAGAGTTGGTATAAAAGTCTGAATACACTGCACAGGTCATTCTGAGGAAAATTTCACCACATCATCATGTAATTTAATTTACATATTAGAATTATCCACTGCCATAAATGACATTTATCAGAATACTGAAAACAGAACGCTTTACATTTCAGTCATCTGTTCACCTAGGACGCCAAACTATGTGTTGTGGAGGACACAAAAATCAAAACAGGCACACAAAAATGTAGGACCTACCTGCTTTCAAGCTCCAAGCGCAAGCTGTCTAGTGGAAAATTGAGCATAATCAGAAACAAAAAGAAACAAAACCAAATTGTAATTTAAGATAAAAATGGGGCGGAAAAAGTGCAAGGCAGAGCTGAGAAATTGTTAGCCTCAGGGCACCTGGGTGGTTCAGTCAGTTAAGTGTCCAACTCTTGATTTCAGTTCAGGTTATGATCTCATGGTTCGCGGGATTGAGCCCCATGCCAGGCTCTGCTCTGACAGCACAGAGCCTGCTTGGGATTCTCTATCTCCCTCTCTCTCTGCCCCTCTACCACTCAGGTTCTCTCTCTCTCTCTCAAAATAAACAAACATTTAAAAATTAAAATAAATAAATAAATAAATAAAATTGAAATGGGATCATTAGTTATCAGGTACCAGATACTATTTATGCAAATCAAAACTATAATTACATACCACTGGGATGATTATAATTAAAAATTACAATGATACCCGTATTGGAGAGGATGTAGAGAAACTGGAGTTTTCATACATTGCAGGTAGGCGTGTAAAATTCTGCAGCCACTTTGGAAAAACAGTCTAGCCTTTCCTCAAATGGCTGAGTACAGAGTTACTCTGTGACTCAGGAATTATACTCTTAGGATCTACTCAAAAGTAATAAAAACATATGTCCACACAAAACCTTGTATATAAATGGTCATAGAAGCATTTTTCATCATAGCCAAAACCTGGAAACAACCCAAGGTCCCTCAGCTGACTAACGGACTTACAAAGTATGGTAATATATGTGCATGGTAGACTATGATTTGGCCATGAAAAAGAAGTATAACTACATGTTACAACATGAGTGAACCTACAAAACGTAATGCTAAGTTACAGAAGCTAGTCATAAAGGGCCACGTATTATATGATTCCACTTATGTGAATTATCCGCAGTGGGAAAATCTATAACACAAAAGGTCTATTAGTGGCTGTCTAGGGTTGAGAGGAATGAGGAGAAAGATAAATGATGGGCACAGAGTTTCTTTGAGGTGATGAAAATATTCTAAAATTGATTGTGGTAACGGTTATTTCTCTCTGAATATACTAAAAATCATTGGATTGTACATGTTAAATGGATGTTTTATATTGCACTGTATATGAATTATATCTCAATAAAGCCACTGCAAGAAAATAAGATGAAATTTTAAGTTTTTATGGTTTTTTTTCAATTCTATAGTCATATATATTTATTTCAGCCAAGACAACTAATAAGACAGACATTCCTAAAGGACAATACACTAGCTTGCCATACTCTTTCCTGAGGCCTTAAAAATGACCAGTTTGGAGTATATGTTTATACCATAACATGTGTACACATAGGTGTCTAATAATGTACATTTTAAAGAAACAACAAATATTGCCAATATTTTTCTGCAACTTGCAAAATAATATTTTAAACTTCTATCATATAGGCCCCCTCTTCCAGGAAACTTGATACCTTCTCTACCTCTGGAACACAAGTAGCACGTATCACCAAGTGTGAGAAGCCCATCATCTAGTTTAGCTCTGCTCCTCCTCAAGAAAGGCTGCTCCCAGGTGTAACCTCCCTGCCCTGTGGGCACGGAGAGCTGGGAGGAACAGGGGAGGAATCTGATGGGCTGTAAAGATTGTTAAGCCTATGGACCCTGCACCTCTCTCCCCTCCCTATGCCAGCTTATCCCCAGAAGAGCCCTAATGCCAAGCTGCTGGCCACCACCGAGCTTGCTGCTCTGCAGAACCAACAGGGGCAGACAGCGATCCTGTAAACCACTCTCCACTCTGTGATGCGCTCCCTTCCAATTGGAGCTGCCGGTTACCAAGAGGCAAACAAGTTATTTTGCCCATGGGCTTTCCATAATTGTTATGTGAGTTTGACACAGCAATCTCCTCCCTCTGGTTTCTAGAGCATTTTAGAATTGAGATGGGCAAAGGTAAAGTGCACGTGAGTGAGACATCTTGACAGTAACCAGAGATGAATTCTTACCTGATGTGACTGTTTTGAGGATTAATAGCATATGCAAAGAGGCAAGCAGGAAATAATCAGAAAAGTGATTATTTTTGTATTTTTATTCCCAAGATCACAAAGCCAATCGGTGTCAGAATCAGGATTATAACATGATACTTTACCTCCATATTTGATATTTTCAACTCTGATGTTGAACTTCCAATATGCATTAAATGGTATTCCAAAATGATTATTAAAGAGGATATTTCAATTATCCTCTTTATATCCTCTTTTTATCCTTCAATTTAGTATAATAATTTTATTGAAGGAAGAGAGTAAGGAGACATAATATGGCATCACTGGCCATTTTTTAATAGTTATGTTGCATCTTAGCATATTCATTTTGTGAGTAGAGTCTATATTTAATAAAATACAGTGCTCAGTCTACAGTGTGACTTTATATTTTTCATTTCTTGCGAGAGCATTTTTTGCAGGTATGATAAACTATCTTCAGATTTTAGATAAGATTACAACTATAACTTTTTAAAACCTAAATTTTTGTGGAGTCCAGACCATAAAAATCCATCAGAAGAATGGAGAACCCAGCCATTTAATCACCCAGACTATCAGCACTTCTATAAAAAGCTTTTAAATGGCAAGAAGATAAAATGTTAAGTGTGGATAGTAATTACTTGCCTTTATCTCTTGCGCCAGGTTTCAAACCTCACCATATGGGTGTTTGTGCAAGATTAAATAGCTATTCAGGTATGTAATGAGGTATAGACACTAACCTGAACCAAAAGATACAGCATGGAAGAGGTCAGAATAGATCAAATCTGCAGAAATGGAATATAAAAGAGTTGATTGATAGATCTTCATGATTGCAATCATATGTGAGAGAGAGAGAGAGTGCGTGCGTGAGAGAGAGCCATTTAACAAACTAAAGAGGACTTTTTTTTCATTATTTTTAAAGGTAACAAAATACTGTAAAGAACGGTAGGAATGAAACTTGGGACAAAAAAAATAGACTGCCATATGAAAATACCCTCTAGAAGAGTAGGGCCTGAATAATTTGGTTTGCTCAGCCTACTTTAAGCATTAATAATTAATATTTTCCCCTTTCTACTCTAAAAAAAAATGCCTTAGCACGGCTGATGCATCACATGGGTCACCCTACCCAGCGTGATTTTTTCATTCAGCTGGGGCAGAGCTGCTTCATAAGAACTCAAACATGAAGCTCGCCTGCACATCTGCGAAGGCAAAAGCCAGAAAAAAATCTTCGAGAAGAGAGTTTCCTGGGGATATTTTAATCTTACCCTCGATAGATGAGAATGAAGGTTTAGACAATCAGAGCTCTAGTGTGGGGGTGTAAGAGCGTGTATGAGTGCATGTGCACACGTGTGTGTGTTTGTATGTGCGTGTGAAAGAGAGAGTGGGCCAGACCTCAGTAAAATCCCCTTCACAGAGATCCTCAAAATATGTGTAAGAGTAAATATATCAAGGCTAATATTAAAGTGTAATGAAATCAATATTTTTTATTGATTTGAAAAAAATCTGATTTTCTTCCAGAAACATGGAAAAAGAAGGTATTTCTATTTCAACTTGTTACAAGTTACACTGTTAAATGGCAAAAGCAGAAAGAAAACATATAATGTGATTATATTTTTTAAAGACATATTAAATATTTTGTTATGTTTGGAAAAAGTCCGAGGGACTTTATTTTCAAAGCGTTAACAATGGTGTTGTAAATGGGATGCAATTTGTTCCAAGTGTGACTGTATACTCAACGCTCCCTCAGTTTCTGTCTCCCTCCCTCCTTCAGTCACAATAAGGGCTTCTTTATTCTGAGTCCTGAAAGGAGAAAACGTGCAGCTCCCAGCAGCCTTCATGTGATGTGTACAAGAAATCAATGGGAAATTTCTATTACAACAAAAAGTGACTGGTGAGAGTTGTCCAAGGGGAAGGGTTGAATTAAGAAAAAGTTCTTCTCTTTTTTATTTCTAAAAGCAAAGAGTTTATTAAAACAATTATCTTATAATCCAATAAATAATGAAGCTGAAAAACAACAAAATATACAAGCTTTTCATTTAGCCTCCTTCCTTGGTCCCCTAATCTCCAGCACCAAAGGAGGCACCAACACCACAAACCACTAAGAGGGAAAGGATACAAAAAGATCACCTGACACTTCCTTCCTTCACCTCTAAGTTATGTTGCTTTATTATAAAAAATAGATACATACTCTAAGATATGTGTGGCTTTTTGGTTTGTATTTTAGGTAGAGATGGGTGATAGTTGTGTTAGTCTTAGCATCTCATTCTTTTTTCACATCAAAATGACTTTTAAGTTTTAGTCCATCCTAAACCATGATGAAAAAAACACAACTGGGTCATAGATGAATTACGTCATTCAATATAAATCACTACATAATTAAGTCAGATACAATTCACTTGAAAATATAGTCATGACAACCAAGCCACCTGGTTCTTCCAAACTACAGTTCACAGAAACATAAATGTGGTTTCTTTTTCTGAGTCTTGGAATATCCTTACTTGTAGAAATTATGAAGTGTGTGCCCTCCGTTTTCCTCAGTCTCTCCTCTTAAAACCTCAATAAACCCAGTTAACATCCGAGTCCGATATTCTATTTCACTCTGAATCCAAGCCAAAATCCACACAAAGTCCCACAGACTGCCCCGTTATCTATCTGAATCTACTGCTCTTGCCTCTCCCTGTGGTCAGCACCTTCTCCCCTCTGAGAATTGGCCCTGGCTCTTCTCATTGCCGGCACGTCTCTTTCCCCAGTACCCATCAGGCAAATTCTTTCACTTCCTTCACATTTGTGCTTAAATATCACCATCTCAATGAAATTCAACCTGACCACTCTATTTAAAGTTACAACACAGGGGTGCCTGGGTGGCTCAGTCCAGTTGGGTGTCTAACTTCAGCTCAGGTCTGACTTCGGCTCAGGTATGATCTCATGGCTAGTGAGTTCAAGCCCCACTTCAGGGTCTGTGTTGACATCTCAGAGCCTGGAACCTGCTTCAGATTGTGTCTCTGTCCCTCTCTGACCCTTCTCTTTCTCTCTCTCTCTCTCTCTCTCTCTCTCTCTCTCTCTCAAAAATAAACGAATATTAGAAAAAAATTTAATTACAACTCAGTGGCGCCTAGGTGGCTCAGTCAGTTAAGCGTCCAACTTCAGTTCAAGTCATGATCTCAACGGTTTGTGAGTTAGAGCCCTGCGTCAGGCTCTGTGCTGACAGCTCAGGGCCTGGAGCTTCCTTTGGATTCTGTGTCTCTTTCTCTCTGTGCCTCTCCCCTTTGTGCTCTGTCTCTCCCTCTCTCTCTCAAAAAAATAAACATTAAAACATTTTTTAAAAAATAAAATTACCACTCATCCTAAACTCCAGATTTCTCTTACCATATTCTATTTTTCTCATCTTCTTCCATAGCGCCTGTTGTCTAATTAGGTATAATTTAATTACATGTAATATTTATCATTTTTATTTACTATAAATAAATGTCCCCTGTTAGAATGTAAGTTCCATGAAAACAGGGGTATTTATTGATGTATCCCAAGTGCTAAAAAAAAGTACTGACAAATAGTAGCCACTTGATACGTATTTATTACTGTTGGTTTGTGATTTTCAGTAAAAATCACATTAAATTCATGATAATATCATATATTAATACATGAGTAATAATCCAAGAATATGAATTTTCCTTCTCTCAAATCACAGTTGCTAACTTGCAATTTTTAAGGTACCCTGTTACGGTGTGCCTCACACATCAATTAGTTTCTTCGAAACATATTCAAGAAACAAAGTCATATCATGGGTAGTATATTGCGCTTTGAGAGATTATATATTTAAATCAAGCAGTATGTTCATTAGCAATTTTAGAAGTCATAATAAGGCTAAATAGAAGATTCTGTCTCCAATTTGTTCTCTCCTCTGCACTTAGTAAAGCCTTTCAAAAGTAACTTCTAAACAAGTTATGCATGTAATACCTACTCAACCATTTGATCATATTCTAAATTACTAAACCCCTTCTTCTAAAGACTTCTTAATCCATGGACATGATAGAGTTCTCTGGTTCTCATGGCTTCTTGTGTTCTAGCACTATGCTCTAGAACTAATTGTCTAACAGAACTCTGGCACATAGGAGGTACTAAACAAACATTTACTGAGTAAATAAATTATTGAAAAAAATTTAAGTTTATCTGTTTTGACAGAGTAAGCATGTGCATGAGCTGGGGAGGGACAAACAGAGAGAGAGAGAGAGAGAGAGAGAGAGAGAGAGAGAATCACAAGCAGGCTCCAACTGAGCTACCCAGGTGCTCCTGAATAAATAAATGAATTCCCCCAAAATAAGCCAGTGAATCTGACTTGCAATTTATCTCTCTCTCATATACATATATATTTTTTTTCCTATGCCATTTACTGGGCTAAATGTGCCCATGTGTGCTCATAACAGAATAATTCTCAAAATACCCACACAGTTGTTATGCAACTAGATGTTTTTATTATTGCTTTTGGAGGTGCTTCAACAAATAAGCTTTTTACTTTTAAAGGACTATTGACATCACATAGAAATTTTCAACAAAATTATCAACTCAGAGATTATTTTTATTTTATTTTATGGATTTTGTGATCCTTTATACTACATTTAATTTTTATATAAGCTTACTTTGCTTCATCTTTAGTCCTCAAATGCAATGACCAAGATAATGTAACAATATGAGCCCTGAATATGACCTCCACTCAGAAAAATTCCATTTCCACACAACCTATTTGCAGGGTTTGGTAAAGGATGAAACCACTCTTCCATTCCTTCTACTGAGTTATCAACTAACAAAGCAATTCCTGATGCTTTATTTTTTTTTCTGAATGGCTTTTTCTTTAATTTCCATTCATGCCTTCTGATCTAATTAGTATAATTAGCCTTGGACACACAATAAACAAAAGCAACAAACAAAAAGCCCACAAAATTCCGTTTCAATAGCCTGCCTTTCACAGACTTTATGGATCTAAGTTTTCAGCTGTCTTCATAGCTCATAACCTTTAATCCTAACATCAATCTCAGTGTTCTATTCAATTACAGCTGCTGCCTATTGAGAAGTAGCAAAGGTTTTGGAGAGTTTGTGGGAACATAGACGTTGCCCCATTCATTTTCATTAGTAAACTCAGGAGACACAGATTTCACTAAAATTGCCAAGAGTGCTCCTGCTGTGTCTAGATGATTTATTATTAGACATCATATTTCTTTTCAAAATATGGTTAAAAGAACTCAAGAAAATCATGTGATTGTTTTACCTGTAATCTGTAATTTCATCACCTGTGCCCTAAAGTTGCTGACTACAGAATCTTGATAGAAATAGCATAAGGGGGTTTGCATGGCTGGAGGGAAAGAAAACAAATAGCTACCAAACTCCATGAAGTAGCACGGAGTATAACACAGTTCCTATGAAGATAGCAAAGGAGGAGAAAGTGTGCATTTTAAAAGAACAATGTGCCATACCTAAAAAAAACTAGTAATGTGGTTGTTACTAAAAAACCAAATTGTAAGATGTTGAAGCAATCTACCAGTACTAAGGGGCAAACATTATAACTTATAAAAAGCTATTAAAAATACTGTTAGGTGGTGGTGCTAGGCTAAATGGCCCGTGCCTGCCCTTAAGGAGCCTTGAGGAGCTCATTTCCTAGGAACAATATTCAAGCCCCTCCACACCTGGCCAACTTACCTTTCACGGCTCATAACCTACAATGCCAGACCAGGCAGCCTGTGCCAGCCCATGATCCACACTTGAAGAACAAGGAGTTAGCTCAGTTCCCCCCCTACGCCAGCTGTACTTTAGGATCACCTGGGGAGCCTTCAAAAATTATACCCAGGACTGAGCCCAGACCGATGAAATCAGGAGTTCTGAAAGTGAGCTTTCCAGGTGATTCTAACATGTAGGCCACACTGAGAACCTCTGCCCTCACACTGAATTATCTACCTTCCCCAATTAGATATCTTTTCCCCCTTTATTCATATTATCCTCTCAGTCTGCTTTTATAAAGTTTCTACTTTGATTTTGTAGGCTTAATTCAAATGCCACTTTCATGAAACAATTCTTATATTCTTCCAGCTCTCTCTAAAATCCAGTTAGATTAAGCTAGATCAGTTGGGAACTGGAAAGCTAAACTGAACCGTACTAACCTTCTGGAGAACTGTGACATGTCACCGTCTAGTTTTAGACATGTCACCATCAGCCTTATTTTTTTTTCCATTGAGATATAATCAACATACTATATTATCAGCCTATATTGTTCTTAAAAGAAATAACACTGTCACATTCACCCCTTTTAAAAAAATGTTTATTTATTCTGATAGAGAATGCATGAGTGGAGGATGGGAAGAGAAAGAGGGAGAGAATTGAAGTAGGCTCCACTCTGTCAGTACTGAGCTCGATGAGGGACTTGATCTCACCAATGTGAGGTCATGACCTGAGCTGAAGTCAAAGAGGAGGATGCTTAACAGAGACATCCAGGCCCCCTAACATTCATTCTTTTGATTGCTCTTTACAAACTCTGAAGGTGTTTTCAAGGATGTAGAATATACGGTATCACAATTTCCTCTTGTTGGAAAACTTCCAGGAGCAAACTCTCCTAATTCTCAATTATAAATGAGCAACAGGGATTCTTTGTATCTTGTGGACAATAGGAAGCACATAAGTGATCAATTTCCCCTTTACAAGTTTGAAACTAGAAACTTTAAAGCTATCTTGTGATGCTCTCATAGAAGATGTGGTCATTACTAATACATGTTTTCATATTATTTCTGGCTTTGTTTTATATTTCCAGTCCATATTTTTCATTAATTCATTTACTTCAAGTTTATGTTATCATGTATTTCCTCTACTGATGTACTTTACCTTACATCATTTATAGAACAATATGGTGAAGAAGTTAAATAAAAAGCAAACTTCCTTTAAGCTGTTCCCAGGTATTTGTATCAAAATTAGTCCCTAAACTGTCCCTTCATACTTCTTTCTTTTTCCCAAGATTGTACCCCTTAATTTTATTCTGCTTTGCATCATACAGTTAGTTACATTTCTTCTAGATTCTAAGTATCTTGAGGACAAAGAATGTATCTCTTGATTAAAATCCATGAAATTCATAAACAGAAACTGGTCTATGATTATTTGTCATTGTTATATAACATATAATATGTAATTTAATATACATCTCATATATTAAATAATATATCACATATATATTAAATTTTACACACACACACATGCATTGAGAGAGCCCAAGACCCAAGACCCTTGGACAATGCTTTAGGCCATGGTTGAAGAGGTAGACAGAAATGACATCATTTTAAGTATTTACAGCAAAGACAAAAGCTATTGGATCATACTTCAAAAACAGCAGGACATCACTGAAGGATTTTAATCAGGGATGTAGTAAAATCATATTTAAGAACTTAAAATTGGAGTCTGGTTGTTGTGTTAAATAACAAAGCAAAATAAAGCTTACACTCATCCCATTAGGAGGAAAAGAACAATGGAAGAAGCAAGAGCTAAGAAGTTATTGTAATAACAAGCAGGAAAGCAATACTGGCTTAAGACAATTCTATATAATGGTACAGCTACACTGAGGGATAAAGCTATTTTCATTCATACGTTATATTTATTATATACATGGCTCCACTGTCTCTTAGAAGCACCCTCTCTATGTAAGTAATTAAAATATTTTCAAGTAAAATATTTATCCTTTCAAAATATTGACTACAGTAGCAGTCTTAGAAACTAAAAAATTTTTTACAGCTGAACTTCAACTCTTTAAGAAGAAAATGTGCTTAACTTTTAAAGCTCCAGGTCTAAAATTAAGGATTAAAATATCTTCAAAATCTCCATCAAAAGAGACCATCTCTAATCGGCCCTCAATTTCTCCTTGCAGCAGTAAAATACTGCATCAGCACAGATTACGTGCTCTGAGGCCACAACAGACACTGGAGGACGTGGGTTCAAGTGTTAGGGGCTGCAGATGTATGTAAACTGTCTAGCACAGTGTCTAAAACACACTGATTACAAATATCAACACAGATTAAAATCATTCAGTGATATACTGCTGTTCTTGGAATATGATCCAGTAGCTTTTGTCAAGAACTGTTTAAAAGCTGATATACGTCACCCTAAAACTGCTTTACAAATTTATTCTGTAAATTCTGTTACTTCCTAACTGCATCCTAAGTTACGGTTATGGTTTCTGTGAGGACTGACTGTCCATGTACAGTAACTCTGTGGCAACAAAGATAATTAGAGAATACCTAAATAGCTTAGAGAATAGAGTCAGAGAGACAGAGACAGAGAGATTGGGGGTTGTGCCTAAAGCATCCAGAAAGCATCTCAAATGTTGAGATTTCCCTGCTTCTCTCTTGGGCTTGCTGCTTATAAACTGGGCCCTCAATGATGTTCATATATTAATATAGATACAGGGAAATTAACCCTTTTTGGCATAGAGTTGTATGAATTTTGACAGAAGTATTTAGTTGTGTACCCACCACTATATTCAAGACTCAGGACATTTTATCACTGCCAAGATCTCTTCCCCCTACTCCCAGATTCTGACAACTATGGCCTACCTTTTATTACTTTATCTAGGTTTTACAAACTATTTATTTTTAGAGGGCCAACTTCACAAACATTGCCACCGAGGCCTTTCTAACACTGAAGCTTCTGCTCATCCCATTAACACACCTGCCACACTCAACTCTGAACAAGTATCGTTCAAATCTTTTCCTGTTGCATGTGTTTGTCGGTGGATTTGTTAACAAAGGAGTGCTGAGAACTTTTCTCCTATGTAGGTGTCCTCTTTGCCTACTGAAATCTTCGTCAAAGAATTATCTGCTCCTATCTTAAAACTCTCCTAAAATCATGTCACTTTTATACCTGCTTGGTTTTGTGAATGTCAAGCATGACTATTTCAAGTTCCTCTAGCCTTCTGAGCTATAGTTTTTAAATTCCACATCCAGGATCTACATTCAAGTACCGAAGAACCCTTGGGACATACTGATGTGAAACTATGTGAATCCACAAAGAAACAAGCTAACTAAAAAAGATGTTTAAGTTTAAATTCTTTTTTCTTTTATTTATTTATTTTTTGTTTATTTATTTTTGAGACAGAGAGAGACAGAGCACAAGTAGGGGAGGGGCAAAAAGAGAGGGAGACACACAGAATCAGAAGCAGGCTCCAGGCTCTGAGCTAGCGGTCAGCACAGAGCCCGACAAGGGGTTCAAACACATCAACTGTGAGATCATGACCTGAGCCGAAGCGGATGCTTAACTGACTGAGCCACCCAGGTGCCCCTTTAAGTTTAAATTCTCATCTGCCTCCTTAAAGAATGTCCCTTATGCAAAGATTAAATTTTGTTTTTTTCTTCAAAAAACCTCAGTAATACAATATAATTGTTTTAGCAAGAGAAAAAGAGAGAGAGAGAAGAGAAGAGATAATGTTTGTGTCAGACCAAGGGAGGAGACCACCCACCAAAGTGCTGCCCCTCCCAGAGGTCTATGAGGGATATATTCTATATACAAGGAGAATGAAGCCAAGGAAGGAACCCCTACATGACGTGAGCACTTTCCCCAGCCAACCATAGGGCTTCCCTACTCTCCCTCCCTTCTCCTTTCCCCTGAGCCACAGCTGAGTTTCTGCTTGGCCTTCTCCAAGGATAGGGGATGAGCAACTAAGCAAGAGCATGGGAGGTTTTTCTTATGACATCAGATGGAGGAAGTTCAAAACACAGAAAAGAACAGGAAATAAGAGATATTCCTAAACAAGGAGCCCTACAAACAAAAACAAAAGCCTTTACCGTCTTGGTTGGTTACCCTGAAGAGTTCCACCAGAGTCCAGCAGAACTCATTCAGACCCCGTATCCACCTTATTCCTCCTCAAGCAGGGAGAAGCTTTAAGCTTTGCCTGGAAGCCTCTCCAAAACCTCTTCCTTGACTCACTATTCAGTGTAGTACAAACAGAGCTTTGAATTGGCTTGATAGAAAAATTGCATGTTTGCCCTAAAAAATGAATAACAACTTTTGTTATCTTGGTTTTTATTCTTAATGCATTTCCCACTATAAAAACAAATTTTGTTAGTCATATCCTATTGCTAAAACCTCAACATCTAATGCAGTTAGAAGAGAAATCAGGCTGGATAAACAAATGTGTGAGAGATATCTAAGAAGTGTCAGAATTCATAAAGAAAAATAAGTGACAGATATGTCTAGCTAAAAATTTTTAACTATCTCTATCCTTTATGAATTCTGGGCCTTATGTTAGCATATGAAGATTTTCTTTTCCAATGTTGAGATTAGAAATATATTTTAGTGGCACACGGGTGGCTCAGTAGGTTAAATATACAACTCTTGATTTCAGCTCAGGTCATGTTCTCATGATTCGTGACACTGAACGTGTGGCAGGCTCCATGCTGACAGTGTAGAGCCTGCTTCAAATTCTCTCTCTGCCCCTCCCTCTCAGCCTCTCTCTCTCCTGCATGTGCACAATTTCCCTCTCACAAAAATAAACTTTAAAAAAAAGAAAAAAATATTTTCTATTTTTATAACTTCCTGTGATAATATTATGGCTTTGTGATCTATTCATCTCTAGATTTGCTTTTTTAAAATGTTTGTTTATTTTAAGGGAGAGTGCATGAGCATGGGAGAAGTAGAGATGGAGAGAGAGAGAATCCCAAGCAGGCTCCATGCTCAGTGCAGAGCCTGACATGGCCCTCAATCTCACAACTGTGGTATCATTACCTGAGCCAAAATTAAGAACTGGACACTTAACTGACTGAGACATTCAGGCACCCCTAGATTTTCTTTTGTATGATGAGATGTGGGAATCTAGTTTCAATTTTTGGCTTGTTTCAAATAGATAATCAATTGTCCCCATTATAATCTTTCCTTATTGAATGGAAATATAATGTAAAATATGGCCAATTATATAAATGTTTTATTCTGGATTCATTACTGTCTTCTGAAAAAACAATTCTATTTATTAATTCTTACACCAGAGTTACAATATTTTATTTTTTTAATGTTTTATTTATTTTTGAGAGAAAGAGAGACAGCATGAGCAGAGAAGGGTCAGAGAAAGGAGGCGACACAGAATCCAAAGAAAGGCTCCAGGCTCTGAGATGTCAGCACAGAGCCTGATGTGGGGCTCGAACCCATGAACTGTGAGATCATGACCTAAGCCAAAGTCAGACGCTTAACCCATTGAGCCACCCAGGCGGCCCCAGAGTTACAATATTTTAAAGTATTTTTCTTTTGTAGTATATACTAATGTCTGGTAGAACAATTCCTTTGCTATTTAATACTTTCCTTTTTTTCTTTAATTTCTACGTTTTCTTTCACACAATTTTAAAATCAACAGGTCAAGTTTGAGAGTGATTCTGTTTGGTTTTGACTAGTACTTAATTGAATTTAAAAACTAATTCATTGAGTCTTGCCATTCTTGATCACAAATATATCAATTTATCACATCTTTTTGTATGACCTTAAGTGATATTTTCTATATTTCTTCATTTATTCTTCAACATCTGTGCTAGGGTTACTCAAATATGCTTGTAGATTTTTTTGCTATTGAGAATGATTTTTTTAAATGAGAATTCTTTATTGGCCATTACTCATGTAGGACATTGAAGCTGGTCTTGAATCTAGTCAATATACAATTATTTTATCAGTTCAATTTGTCAGTTGGTTCCCTAGTTTTTGGTGTAAGAAATCAGATCATATGTCAATTATAACGATTTTCTTTTTACTTTTCTATATCTATACTTCTTTTATATATTTTATATCACATTACTTTGCTGGATGAACATAATGTTGATTAATATCATGGCAGAAAGTCTTATTGCCTTTACTAAAATATCTCTAATTTCTCAAAATCAAGTCTCATATTTCCATTAGGTTTCTGCTAGACCTAGTTTCTCAAGTAAAAAAAAAAAAAAAAAAAGCTCATATGTTTGTCACTTCCAGAAGTGGGTATTGATTTTTTTTGTTTTCAAAACAAGCTTCGGTACCCACTGAGATAACCACATGATGTTCTTCCTTTTATCCGATAAGAGAGTAATAATATACATTGACAGAATCTTAAATCAGAACATTTCTTGCATTCCTGGGAAAATAGTAACTATTATTTCCTGGAATAATCTCTATATATCAGGAGCTGTACAAGCCTTTATACATGGATTTTTTTATTTAATCCTTACACATTGTACCTGAGAAGGTACAATGGGTAGGATAGTTACTCCTAAAAAGATGTATCCATCTTCTAACTTCTAGAACATATGAATGTGACTTCTTTTGGGAAAAGAGCTTGTGAGGATGTAATTAAGTGAAGAATCTCAAAATTAGATCTTGGATTGTCCAATGACAGATATCTTTATAAGAAAAAGGCAAATGGATATTTGACACTTGGAGGAGCAGACTCTATGAAGATGGAGGTGGAGACTGGAATGATGTAGCAACATGGAAGAAAGGAAGCCATGCAGAAGCTGGAGGAGATAGGGAACAGATTCTCCCACAGAGCTCTTGGAGGGCGAGAGGAAATTTCTGTTGTTTTAAGTCACCCAGTTTGTAGAATTTGTTACAAAACACTAATGCAGGTTACAAGATATAAGACAGTATCTCCAGAAAAAGGAGATTCATGGGGAAATACAAGATATTGGAGTCTGGGCTCAAGTAAATTAAGGTAAATTAAAGTCAGGGAACTTACTGAAATTGGAAAAATGTTATGACATGCTTTAGGACTGGCTGAGTCAGCAAAACAATGGTCTTTAGGTGAGTATTGACGAACAACTCGTTTTGATGAGAATCAAGCTGTTTGTCTTAATGAAGTACTCTTCCTTAAAAAACTTATTTTTTAAGCCCAGATAAGTTGGAGCCGCTCATCAGGTTCTGCTCTGACAGCATGGAGCCTGCTTGGGATTCTCTTTCTCCTTCTCTTTCTGCCCCTCCCCAACTCGTTCTCTCTCTCCATCTCCCTCCCTCCCTCCCTCTCTCTCTCTGTCTCTCTCTCTCTCAAAATAAATAAATAACCTTTAAAAAATAAAATGCTGCATATCTAAACTTGTGAGATGCAACTAAAAGAACATTTAAAGGAAAACCTATAGACTCAAATATACATATTAGAAAAGAGGGGAACACTGAAAATAAATTACTTAATTATCCAAATTAGGAAGTAAAGAACAAGAAAACAATCTAAATAAAAACAAAAGACAAACAATAATAATAAATAAATAAATAATAAATCAGAAGTTAATGAAATAGAAAGTAAAGATATAATTGACAGGAATAATATAGCAAACATTGATTCTTAGAGAAGACTAATAAAATAAAACTTAAAAAATTGTCTATTAAAATTAAGATTGTTCAGGGAGAAGGAGCAGAATTACAACAAAAAGTAATAAAAAGCCTGGGTAATCCTTTAACTATTAAGAAAGTATAACCACTTAAAATACTGAATTTTTAAAAAGTTTTTTCACAAGGAAAAAAGATCAAAGGGTCTTTTTTCTTTTAGTAAAACACACATAGCATAAAAATTATTATTTTAGAGTCATCTGGGTGGTTCAGTCGGTTGAGCATAGATAGGACTCTTGATTTTGGTTCATGTCATAATCCCAGGGTCATGGTATCATGCCTGGCACCAGGCTACATGCTGAGCACAGAGACTGCTTGAGATTTTCTATTGCTCTCCCTCTAACCTTCTCTTTTACTTGTACTCTCTCTTTAAGAAAATAAAAAAGCAGGGCACCTGGGTGACTCAGTCAGTTAAGCATCCAACTTTGGCTCAGGTCATGATCTCGTGGTTCGTGGGTTCAAGCCCTGCATCCAGTTCTGTGCTGACACCTCAGACCCTGGAGCCTGTTTCGAATTCTGTGTCTCCCTCTCTGTCTCTGCCCCTCCCTTGCTTGCACTCTGTCTCTATCTCAAAAATAAACATTAAAAATTTTTTAAATAAAAGATTTAAATTAAAATTATAATTTTAACCACTTTTTTGAGAGAGGAGAGCATGTGCATTGGCCCACATGAGTGGAAGAAGGAGAAATAATCTTACCCAGACTCCATGTCCAGCACAGAGACAGATGTGGGTCTTCATCTCACCACCATGAGATAGAGACTTGAGCCAAAATCAAGAGTTGGATGTTTAACCAACTGAAACACTCAAACACTCCTAACAATTTTTAAGTGTACATTCCTGTGGTACTGGGTATACTCACACTGTTGTACAATCATCACCACCATCCATTTCCAGAACTCTTTCATTTTCCCAAGATGAAACTCTACACAAATTAAACACCAACTCACCATTCTCTGCCCAACCCCTGTCAAACCCCATTTTTTCTATCACCACGAACTTGACTAATCTAGGAACCTAGATCTAGGACTAAGTGGAATCATGCCCATTTATCCCTTTGTACCTGGCTTATTCCTCTTAACATAATGTCTTCAAGGAGCACCCATACTGCAGTGTATGTCAAAATGTCCTCCCTTTTCAAGGCTGAATAATAATATTTCTCTGTGTGTGTGTGTGTGTGTGTATACACCTTTGTTTATCTATTCATCCATGTGCACATCTGAGCTGCTCTTTTGGGCATACACTCAGAAGTAGAGTTGCTGGAGCACATAAGTCTATATTTAATCTTTTGACAAATCATCATACTACTTCCACATTAGCTGTACCATTTTCTCACTAACAGTGCACAAGTGTTCCAATTTCTCCACATCCTTCCCAACATTTGTTTTTTGTTTTTTTTTGGAGGGTTTTTTTAATAGTAACCATCCTAATGGTGTGAAGTGGTATCTCATCATGATTTTGATTTGCATTTCCCTAATGACTAGTGATTGTTGAGCATATTTTCATGTGATTTTTGTTCATTGGTATATCTTCTTTGGAGAAATGTCTGTTCAAGTCCTTTGCCCATTTTTTAGTTAGGCAGTTTGTTTTTTCACTATTGAGTTGTAGGAGTTTTTTGTATATTCTGAATATCAGTCTCATCAACTGCAAGGTTTGCAAGACCTAAAAAGTCTTAGAGGAAAGTTGTATCAACTTTTACATAACAGAATATCCCAGTATTATACAAATTATTTCATAGAATAGAAAAAAATTACTCTGAAGTTCATTTATAAAAGTTTTATCAGTCAGGGTTCAACCAGAGAAACAGAACCAGTAGGAGACACATACTTAGAAATTTATTTAAAGCAATTGACTTAGGTGACTGTGGAGATTGATAAGGCATGTCTGAAATTCATAGTCCAAGCCTTCAGAAAGAAGTGGGTGGAACTCAGGGGCAAGAGCTGAAATTGCCATCTACAGTTGGATTGATCCTTTCTGTACTTTTTAAGAACCTGTTATCAATTGGCTCAGACTTATGCAGGATCATCTAAGATAATCATTCAATAAATATTTTAGGATCATTTGCCTTCGTTAAAGTCAACTGATTATGGACTTTAATTACATCTATAAAATACCTTCACAGTAACACCTTAGTGTTTGATTAGATAACTGGAGACTGTAGGCTGGCCAAGTTGGTACATAAACAAACTATCACAAAGTTAATATAATCTATACCAAACCCAGAAAATAATTTTAAAAATTACTGGCTTACTTCAGTCATAAATTGGGATAAAAATCCTCCCCAACCACAAAAGAAATCTATATGCAGCATATCAAATCTAGCAATATGTAAAATGTAAATATAAACATTTACATTTATATGAAATTCTAGAACTACAAAACAGTTGACTCCGTATCTCTAAATTTTACTGAATAGAATAATATAATAAGCTATCCTTATTAAAGAAGAGTATGCTGATTATATTTCTTTTTAAGATATTCCATACTCTCAATAATCCCTTGTTTCATAGCCGAAATCAGAGAAGTAACACTGTAGGCAGAAAAATGGTAAATATAATATGTTCCCTCTCTATTATCCCTACTTCTTCAAGGTGAGCCTTATAATTATCCAGCACTGGAATAGCTTTACTGCTTCAATTTACTAAATTATACTTTGTTCCCTAATTTACTATGAATTACTAGTTTAATTTATGTAATAACAATTCTGAAAAAAGAAGTGTTGTGGGGTTTTTTTCTAGAATTTAAATGAAACTAGTGCTTTTATGTTACCATTTCTATTAATTTTTTCCAACAAAGTACAAATCCATTTATCCTCTGTAATAATACTCATAAACATAAATATCTGAACTAAAACATTCACCTATAAAATTAGACAAATGGAGAAAAATGCTATAAAAGCAATAATACTTAAAGAGATATTGAATTCAAATAGGGTTTGTCTTTTCAATAGCTAAATTCATTACTGCCAAACTGGTATTTCAGTTGAAGAATTAGAGTAAGAAAATTTTAAGTTAAAAAGGGCAACAATGTCTTAGAAGAGTACTAAAAAGGAAAGTATTCACCCAAAAAATATTTATTGAATGATTTTATTTTAGTGCCAGCCTTGCACTAAGTACTGGAGGTTAATATACAAATAAGGTACAATTTTCTTTTTAAGATTCTCACAAGTGTGGTGGTAAGCTGAAGACCAACATATAAAAACATAAATACATTTCTGTGTAATAAATGGTATGAAAGAAACTACACAGGATATGGTGAATAGATATAATCATGTGAGAAAAAGAGGAATCCATTAAAAACTTGGAGGAAATTATGTCAAATCTACATTTTGAAGAGAAATACCAGTTACCTCACCCTTTAAACCAATTAGTGAGGTTTGCAGGACACAATACTATAACTGATTAGACTACTTTATTGTCAGGGGGCAAAATCATCTGGGGGCTAGAACTGGGCAGAATTACGTATTGTATCCACAAACCAGAACTCATAACATTAAGGTAGTTTAGGAGCTACGATCTTGGCCCTATAATATTTCCTCAAAATATAATCTTTGTGTACAGAGTTACGATCCATCGGCTTTTGTGGAAATCTTTACTCCAATATATTCGTTAACATTGTGTCCGCCATTGGTTGTAGATTATTGCAATTTTTTGTCTCTAAGGAATGAATGCTGGTTGTCTGCATTCTTTCTATAGAGACAAAAATCTCTGGAAACTTCAAATGGTGCATAAGGGATTTTACAACTCATTGTCTTTTCATGTTATTAATTGGAACTAAAAATCGATGCCCTTTTAATGAAACACATCTTGTACAACACTATGATGTGTATAGCAAATATTCTTTCAGCAACAGTAACTCAAGACTTAGTGCTGAAATACCACATGCCCAATATCTTATGGGTTATACTGAGATTTAGTGTAAAATCCCATTTGAGGCTCTCTATTTCCTTGGTATTTTCAACTTCTCTTCTCAATACTGTGACACAAAGTACAATGTTCTGTGATGGTCCCTCCTTCATGAACAACATGCTTATCTTTTGTGCTAAAGTAATGATTTTCCCTTCCAAATATAACATTCTGTATTGTTTATTCTATCTAGAAATGCTTTCAGTGACCTCTTTCAATGCCTCTCTCCATTCTCCCTTGCTCCACAGACTCCAATCCTCTGCTGCCTTACCAGAGACTTGACCTGCAATGCTTCATTAGCATCAGGAGTCTCTAGTCCACTACCAGCATCTGGTCCCCAGTAGTTCATCTTTGCCAGTCTATGACCTGGTAGCTGAACTTTCCCACTGTAGCTTCCCTTAACAGAGCTACGCTCTTGACAAACCCACAAAGCAATTGATTTTTTGTTTGTTTTTGTTGCTAAGTCATTCTCTGCTTGAAATAAAGAGATCAAAGATATGCATCTTACCCCTTCCAAAGCCTAGCAATATCCACCTCAAGAATCTCATTTTAAACACACTTATTACAACATATTTTTGCATTTTGTGGTTTTTGACTTCTTTTGTTGCCTTCTGCTAATTAAAAAATTCTAAGTACTGAGATCAAAATCCTTAGAGAAGGAGAAACAAAACAACAGCTGTTTACTTATAAGTCTAGATTTGCCAAGTGGAGAATAATAGTAATCTCTTTCAGGACTTGGAAGAAAAAGGCAATAATTATATTTGTTTTACTTTGGCATGCAAAACAAAATGAAAATGTTGCTTTCATCAAAAATAAAACAACGATGTTTTAATTAACAAGGGAAGATCAATTACTCTAAAAATAAAACATTATTTTCCCATAATTTGTGTTAATAGTTTTTAATAACTTGCTTAGCATAGAAAGGAGAGTTATGTGATGAATGCTTTATGCGTACAGCTTTATAATGTCATGATTTTTTGCAGCACTGTAAACCCACAAAAAAAACACAGTAAATTGTATTGACAAGGTTTTCATGCCTAAGCCTACATTTTATTGTACCATTATCCCCCAACAAATTTGGCACTATATTTCATTAGACTGGACAGATAACATTATTGAACACATAAAAGAACATCAAAGGCCATTCAACAGTTTTAGCAAAGAGGATCGATATCAAGTTTTGTAGGCTTGTGTAAAAAAAAAAAGTACTTTTTATATTATAGCTATGTCTTTTATAATGATTTATTTTTTTAAATACCCAAAATGAATAAATAATTTATTTTTAAGAGATGCATTTTAAATGTGTTTTTTCATAGGACTTTTGTATTCATACTCATTATATTGACTTAGAGGAGAGGGGTTCACATTCAATCTTTAGGAACACATCTCAGAACTGGATTCTGAAACAGCTCTGACAACAGTTCTGTTACGTCATCTATTACATGCAGTTCAGTCACAGTAAAGCATCCAAGATTGAAATTCCTCTCCAACACTCCCCATTTTCTACCATTAGAGATATTTGTTGCATGGAATCTAAAGGTTTATAGTGCTTTTACGAGAAGAAAAAAAAGGATAATCCATGTAAACATTACATTATAACAAAATAGAGTAGCTACAATAATGTGAGAACAAGTAATATAACTGGGGATAAAAAGAGACATTACATAATTTTTAAAGTGCCAATTCATCAAAATGAGGTAACAACCCTAAATGTGTGCTAATTACAGAGCTCCAAAATACACAATGTAAAAGCTTATAGAAATGAAAGAAGAAATAGACAAATGCACAGTTGCTGTTGGAGACGTAACATTCATCTCAGGAACTGAGCAGACAGAAAATCAGTGAAGATATAGAAAACTTGAACAGCCACATCTATTGTTCTAATTGACCTTTATAGAAGATTCCATCCAACCACAAAATACACATTCTTCTCAAATATACATGGAACATTCACCAAGACAGACCAATAGATCCTCTCCAACTTTGGCTGCGTATTTAAACCTGAAATGTTTGATACTAATGTAAAAAGTATTAGTTCATTGAACATTTGTCAGCATCTGATGATGAAAATCATTGAATTCCAATTTGTCCTATGCATCTTGCCCCTTACTACCTAGTTTTCAAGTAGTACATCACAGGAAAGCAAGTCCCAAACATAATTCTGTCAATACTACAAATACCTCAGAGCAAATAGGTAGAAAAATAGCCATATAACCTCTTGTCACTCTCAGCTTTGGATGCTCTAACAAGCATAATGCACAAAAGGTTCACTTCAAAATAGATGCAATATTTTACTGACTGGATAAACAGACTTTCTTGTTATGTCAAGTTACATAATAGTTACCTGTGAGGGTAGGGTCAAAGGATAAGCGACTACTCTGACAAGATTAGATGCAGGTCTTGTGAGATACTTCTACTTTATTCAAGGGCATAGATCCTGTACAATCTTTCCTCTCTACTATACATTTTGAACATTTCTCATTTCACCAATGAAATATTTTTCCCTATATTCTGTGGGCTAATTAACAATCTATCTCTCTGATTTAGATTTAGATATAAATATTTGAAAGCTTACTGTGTCCACCTCTCAAGCTGACTAAGGGAGTTCAAAGGCTTATCAACCACTCCTAAGTAGATTAATGTTAATTCACACACACACACACACACACACACACACACACACACAATCACTCTACACTAATTATAAATCTATTTTGTCATACGATCCAACAGTATATTATAAATCAATATACTAAAAATATGCTAAAAAATTTTAACTACCAAAAAAAAAATCTCACAGTATAACTGGGGATGGGAGAATGGTAACATGAATTTATGATGCCAAAAGGAAATCATGGGATTTTAGTTAAACCAACCATGGGGAAAAAAACTGCTTTTTGACATTTTTTTCTATCATCTTTTAATAACTGCTCTTTAACTACCACTCTAGTTTCCCTGAGAACAAAGAACAAATTGTCTGTCTGTAGGTAATATGACTTACCTTCTTTTAGCATCTATTAAAATGCTGTTTAATAAAGGTAATAATGATTTTTAAAATCAACACTTGTTTGACAGTAGAATTTAATTATCTGACTTTTAGGAGTGTAGGAAAAATACTTGCAATGTATCACACAGATTTAAAAAAAAGCCTATTAACATAGGGCATATTCTTAGCTGCAGTTGGGTTCTGTCACTATTTTCTTATTTCAATCATGGACAGTTACATCATTAAATTGCATTCATTTCACTGAGCCACTGAAAAACTGTTCACCTCCCACATTCCAATTTTAACACCTACTCTTTGCTCCTCATTTTGTATGTGCCAGCATTAGTTCATCATTCAACTTCCACAGAGTTTTATGTATTTATAATGCTTGCCAAATTTTTCCAAGAATTTCTTCTGGTTGTAGAGAAAAAATACAGCACCACAAAGTTAATTTCTCTTTGAAGACTTCTGTTTTATCTTAAAACTTCTTGTGAATTTTATGTTTAAATACACAATATATCAATGTTAATTTTTATATAAATATTAATAATTTAAACTCTGATTGCTTAAATCACATTTATCATGTAGCTATACAAAATTATTCTAGTTTCTCTATGAGTACCCAACCTAATTTGGAACCAGAAACTTAGCAGTCACTACTAAATACAAATTTAGGAAACACTGTGAAGAGTGAGAAATGTTTCATGAACTATTTTTTTTCTTACTAATAACCTTAAGGGGCCATACAGAGGGAGAGGAAATGGAGTTAACCACATTCATGAGCTCCATTTTTCCCTAATTCTGTTTCAGAATGCCTATCTCATTAAGAATCAGAAGAATTTTAGAAGTGAATATTTGCTACATCAATACAGACAGTGTTAATTCTACATGGAAGCAACCAGTACACTCAAGGATCTCTGAAGTTTTCTTCCCTCCTAAAAAACCAAATTACAGGGATCATTTTCCAGGTTTATACCTGGAAGACTGGGAAGCCATGAAGACTGCCTTTGGATTAAATACCACTTTTGAAAAAGTAACCATTTAATGTAGCTCATTGCCCCTGCCTGACAAATTGCCTTCTTGGAAGACAAAGCAAGAAATATCTGGGTGAAGGGAAACAAAGCCTCAGAAGACAACGTAAAAGTTGTCCTGGGGACACGAACTGGGTGACTAGTGGTCAGGAGTAGGAAAGACTTCATTTTCTGGTTTGCCCTTTTTCACTGTTTCTTTCTTGTACATGTATTATCCTTTTTAGAAAATAAACTCATAATAATTTTTAATAAATAATTTCAAGGCCTCAGAAAATAAGCAAGTGATTTTTCATCTCTACCATAATTTTAGCCTTGTTTCACCCCAGAGAGCTCTGGAGAAGATCAAAGTCATGCTAAATAAAGCTTGGCAACACCTCATAATTGAGCAGCTACATGCTCAGTCCTTGCACTTGCAATAAGAGAGAAGATGCGCAAATGTGAAAGCTGTGTTAAAGGTACTCACAATACTGCATATGCTCCCATTTATTGAAAGAAGTAGAAAAAGAATATATGTGTGTGTGTGTGTGTATTTATTCATTTATACATAAAACAACCTCCTGAAACTATGAATGGTTAAGACCTAAAATTACCCACATTATATTAATTGCATTGGGTTGTATCCAATAAGTGGAACTAAATTTTGCCTTTCAATTTATTTATATTTATTATAGGATGATTCAAATTAACAAAAAGGACATCCAATACTAAATGAACTAACCTATTCTGTGAATACATACCACAATACGTACATATTTGTTTGGGGTAGAAGAAAGGCTTCAGTACCCTAACCTCTAGGGGGAGACCCACAATGATCTTTTTTCCCCTTGTAGAAATGGATTTGATATTTTATGAGCATTCTCATCAGAGTGAGTTCTACAGCCTCCAAAAAGAAACTCAACCATTAAGTATCATCCACCTTTAAATATTAGGAGTAAAGAGAGACAGTGTCCCATCTTCTCCCTCCCACCCCTCTAACCACACACACTCCATCAAATGAGCAAGGATTATCACTGTGACAGTTTCCTTATAGTGGTATACTTTCTGGGACCAGTTTGGCTATTCTATTCTTTCAGTTCGTGGAAGGGTTGCTATTCCCACAGTTGCTCAGATTAACTGTATGCAACAAAGCCAGTGAAACCAATTATGTTGATCTTCAATATAAATAACATACTTGCTGGTTCTGTTAACTCCACCTGGGGCTCTGGGTTTTTTGAATTTCAGACAACCCCAAGACAAGGATGCTAATAAGATAAGGTTGAATTTGGGCTGCCTTCCTGCACTGGTGTTGAGAAAGTGCTATAGCTGAGACTCAGATTCACCATGTCTCCACTTATGCATCTACAATAGCTATCAATTCCATGGATCACCTGGAGTTTGTTAAAATACAGTTCTGGCCCTATAGGTCTGGAATAGGATTGAAGATTCTACATTTCTTACAGAGTGATGCTGCTGACTCATGGACCCCACTTTGAGTAACAAGCCTGCCTCTGTGAAGACAGAGAGCTGCACAGTTTTTCAAACATTTTGAACTCTGAACATGAGATTTAGAAATTTTGAATATATTGTGTCTTCAGTATCTATCTAAAAAATGAACAAAAATTATAAAGCAAGCAAAATAATCATTTATTGCCACCCCATATTCTGCAGCTGAGGAATCAAGCAGCTGAGCAGATCATCAAAGATGAGTGGCAGCGTGGCCCTCTGCAGGAACCCTGACTCCCTGACTTTGAGGAGGAAGCTTCTGTATCGTGCTCACCCTGGAAATGTCCTCTCCTGTGCTTCAGTTACACAGCTCTTCACAGATCAGCTTGAAGTGTCACTGAGAATGGCTTCATGAAATTTCCTGAACAAAATAATCAGTTTTTCTCTTCTATATGTGATACTGCCAGAGGGCAAAAAAAAAAAAAAAAAGTAAACCTCCAAACACAGAATATATGACCATTTTGTGAGAATATAATGGATCTCCTCTGAGATGAGGATATTAGAAACAGTGGCCCCTCTGAATGGATAAAGCCCTAAGAGATGGTAGTCCCTCCTCCCAGATGGGCCTGGCTGGTGGGTTGCATTTGTAAAGAGCACCATCTGACCACCAACAAGGCAGCCCACCTAAAATTCTCCCTAGCTGGATTCAGTATACCAACAAGGAAAATCTCTTACAAAGTGGGCAGTAAATTAAAGGGAAAAGTTTGTAGAGAACAGTCATTTACTCTCTTCCTAATTCCCATGGTGATATGGAAGCTTAGCCCTGTGAGTTCAGGAAAGCAGATGATATGACATTGGTAAAACATAAGTTTCATTCCTCATTAGTCTGCTCCTTAATGTCCAGGCTTTATGCCTGGTCAAATGTTTGCCTTGCGTTACGGGCTGAATTGTGTTCCCACTCCCCAATTTCTACACTGAATGAATGTGACTATATTTAGAGACAGAGTCTTTCAAGAAGGAATTAAGTTAAAATGAGGTCATTAGAGGGGGCCATAATCCAATATGACTACTGTCCTTATAAGAAGTGATTAGAACAAAGACACATACAGTGGAAAGACTATGTGAAGACACGGGGAGAAGGTGGCCATCTACAAGCCGAGGGCAGAGGACTCAGAAGGAAGTGACCCTGCTGACACCTTGATCTCAGAATTCTAGCCTAAAAAATTGTGAGAAAATTAATTTCTGTTCTTTATAAGCTATTCAACTTATGTACCTTCTTATGGAAGCCCTAGCAAAGTAATACACCTTGTATTAACTAGACTTTGATCATTTACAGGGAAAGTTAAAGGTAAAGATTTGTTAGATTATGGGGAAAGCATCAAAACTATACCTAAAAAAGTCCTCTCTTCTAGTCTCTCCCCACCCATCAGCAGTGGATTTAAGTAAAGGCTCTCCAAGAAATGGACTCTTGAAGGTTGCTCTCCTGAGATTATCCATCATTTTATTCAAAGCCATCCAAATTCACCGACCACAGTAATTGAGTAGACTGAACAGTGGCAAAAATTGCTTTACCAAGTAAGTACAAAGCACTATATTGGGACCTGTGTTAAAACATAAGAAACTATGGGAACCTGCATTTCTCCAAATTCCACTTCAGAAACATCTTTGGCATATAGAGAATGATCACCTCTCCTTGGTCAATCTGGGGTGTTTAGAGGGGAGGGCAATGTTCATTATTCATTTTTTATTCCATAGCCATTTAAGTCCACTGCTGCCAAGAAGCAGAGGCACTGGCTAAATGACTTCTAATTAACAATATAGGAAAGTTTAAAGTGACTTCATAAAGATGTCATGGCAATATAGTGCATTAGTAAATCACCATAACTCCCCAGATCTAAGAATATAAGCATAGATCTATTTCTTCTTGAATTTTTATTTCAGAATATGAGTCCCTTGCCCACGCCAAAGGTCTATTTGAACACAATTTCGGCTGTTTTCTTATTTCCCAAATAACATCTATAGCACTATTTATGTTCTTCCTCAGCAAAGAAAAAGTAAATCCCTTCTTATATATAAATACATATAGGAATCTATTTCAACAACCCTATCCCATATACCCTACACACACACATACAAATTTTTTTCTCTAGTTCTACAAGTCCCTTTCCTTCCTTCTTTCTCCTTTGTGGCTAAAGTTGACCTACTGCATAGAACCAAACCTATCACTTTCCAACTCCTTCACAGGTACAAAAAGTCTTGAGGATATTCATGAAGCATCATTAAGCATGGAGTTAAAACTCTCAATTGGAAAAAAAAATGAGTTTCATTATAATCAAGTCAGAAAATAGATTTGTCCTCTATTTTCTATGTACTGCCAAACATCTGTGCTATCTTAGACCAGTCACTAGACTCAATGACGTGTGTGTTCATCCAAGTTGCTTATTACGACTATGAGGTGAAAATGACTACCACTTAATCCTTGTTGGGATAACTTGCTCAACTTTAAATCACTGTTCATAAACCCTTCATCCTCAGCTTCAATCTTCACCCTCAGCTCACCCTCCTACTCTACTTTTAGAAAGAGCTGTTAGCCACTTCTTCATTGGATAGACATGGTTTCTATCGTACTAGTCCTCATATAAAAATGTGCATATGAATGACCTGTGTCTTTTGCTAAAATTTAGATTCTACTTCAGTAGATCTGGAGTAAAATCTAAAAATTTTCATTCCTGACAAGCTCCCAGGTGATGTCTGTGCTGTTGATCTGAGATCATACATTGGCCTAAAATGTTCTCTTTTAAATACTGTAATAAATAGCATTGGATGGTGATGGGTGGTAACTATACTTATCAGGATAAGCACTGCATAATATACGGATATGTTCAATCACTATATTGTATACCTGAAACTAATATAACACTGTATGCTAACTCAACTGCCTAAAGTACAAAACAGAACAAAACAAACAAACAAAAAACCACTTAGAACATACAACTGAAAGGTGAGCAAGGAAAAAACAAAAACTATTGTAACCTTTTATAGGGTTTCTGCATTCCAAACATGGACCCTGGCAGAGAAATTATACCAGCTACTTATGTATCAGTTCTGCCATGTAAGTGACCAAATGAGTCCATCAAAGAATATTTGTTGAATATTCACTTCAAAGTCCTTAGCAAAATATTTATATTTTAGCTGTGTCAGTATTTCCTAAAGTATTTGCCATTTCAAAATCCAAATGACTTCTAAGTCTTTTAAAGGCAGTCCGTAGCTCATAAGTCATTAATATTTTTCTGTATTCTTCAGATACAGAATCTGAAGCAGGCTCCAGGCTCTGACCTGTCAGCATAGAGCCTGACATGGGGCTCAGACTCATGAAACCATGAGATCATGACCTAGGCCCAAGTCAGATGCTTAACTAACTAAGCCAGCTAGGCACCCCACCAAATTATATTAATGTAAGATTTAGAGAGGTGGCTTAGTCAGTTGAGTGTCTGACTCTTGATTTCAGCTCAGGGTTTGTGTGTTTGAGCCCCATGTTGAACTCTGCATTGCTAGTGTGGAGCCTGCTTGGGATTCTCTCTCTTTCCCTCACCCATTTGTGTGCTCTGTCTCTTAAAATAAATAAACTGAAAAAAATTACCTTATGGTCTGTGCAGATAGAGTTCAGGACCAAAGAGGCCTTCCAGGGTCCTCAGGTTGTATTTATTCATTCACTCAACAAATATCTACTGAACACATACTATGTGCCACACACTGTTTACTTCCTAACTACAGAACACAGACAAGCCAAGTTTCTTCAGTTATGGGGCTCATATTCCATAGGAGCAGGAGATGGATGATAAAAACATAGAAACATAAATAATTTCAGATAATCATAAGTAAATGACTAAAATAAAACAACATAATAAGACATAGCATGAATGAAAAGTATTATTTCAGAAAGGCCAATTAAGGGAAAGCCTTTCTGTGGTGATCCCATTAGATCCAAGACACAAAAGATGAAGATCCAACTACGGAAAGAGCTGAAAGAAGACCATTTCCACAGCCTAATTGTTATGACTGACGTGAAGGGACACAAGTAGTAGTTTTGT